>NC_065447.1:232614728-233214728 GCF_917563875.1 Diabrotica virgifera virgifera
CAAAATGTCAAAAAATGAAGGAAAAATTCGATTTTTTTCTTCGTTTTTTGATTATAACTTTAAAAGTATTCATTTTCGAGAAAAGTTGTACTAACAAAAAAGTTTTGTAATTAAATTTCCTACAAAACAGAATTGGTTAAAAATTTAAAAAATAGTCGCCCTAGTTGCAAAATAGCAATAATTGCGAAAAAACATACAAAAACAAGTATTCGCATTTTACGTTTTTCAACCATTACCATCAACCATCAACCATTTCAACTATACTTAGGACCTTTATATTTCATCCAGAAAAACTTTATGAGACAGTAAAACAATACTGTAAATTTCATTAAGATCGGTTCAATAGATTTTGCAAAATAAATTTTGCAATCCAGCTTTCGCAAAAAAAATTCATTTTTTCAAAATGTTACAGGACTGAAAATAAAGCAGATAGCAAGTTAAATTTTTTTTTGCTTATAGAAGTGTACTGTACCTTTCATTTACAATTTGCAAAATTAAAATCGATTAATTGCCACGGCGTCACGAAATTTTTTAAATAAACATTAATTTTTGGTGCTACGCGCAGGACAGCGGTGTTCGATTCACACAAGTTGATTTCCACCAAAATTTCTTCTAATCTTTATCTAATATATTATTTTGTTACTCTATATTTTGTTGTATTTTAATATTTTAATTCCACAAAAATCAAACTAATTTATTATTGTTTGTGAAATATTGTTTAAACAATTGCATATGTTTAAAAATAATAAACTTTTATTCTCTAAGTTAAAATATATGAACAAAGAAAGTTTTTGCTAATAAAAGTGTTATTTCAAAGAATAGAGTATGCGTTTTTATTTTGCAATAAACAAATTTATTTATTTATATCGAAATGCAATAAAAATTAAAATGTATCAATCATTATCAAAGGTCATTGGAATGCCCAATTAGAGCAAACTATCCGATGTCCTGCGCGTAGCACCAATAATTAATGTTTATTTAAAAAAATTCCTGACGCCGTGCTGTTAATCAATTTTAATTTTGCAAAATTGCAAATGAAAGGTACAGTACACTTCTATACGCAAAAAAAATTCAATTTGCTATCTGCTTGATTTCCAGTCCTGTAACATTTTGAAAAAATGAATTTTTTTTGCGAAAGCTGGATTGCAAAATTTATTTTGCAAAATGTATTAAATCGATCTTAATAAAATTTACAGTATTGTTTTACTGTATCATAAAGTTTTTCTGAGTGAAATATGAAGGTTCTAAGTGTAGCATAAATGGTTGAAAAACGTAAAATGCGAATACTTGTTTTTGTAGTTTTTTCGTAATTATTGCTATTTTGCAACAAGGGTGACTATTTTTTAAATCTTTAACCAATTCTATATTGTAGTAAATTTAATTACGCAACTTTTATGTCAGTACAACTTTTCTCGGAAATGAATACTTTTAAAGTTATAATCAAAAAACGAAGAAAACAATCGAATTTTTCCTTACTTTTTTGACATTTTGATTATTTAAACAATGTTCCGGACATTTTTGAGAGGGAGGATAACTCAAATATTATTATTTGATTTATTTTCAAGCAATTTCTGCAAAAAAATTTGAGTCACCTCTCAACGTCCAAATGTACTAATTATTTTTACAGATGCGCCCTGGTCTATAGGGAGTAAGCATTTTGACAGGTATTATTATACTCAATTTTAAATTTAGTATAAAATCTAAACTAGAACTACAAAAACAGAAACTGGAAGTAAATTTTTTGAAAATTTTTACTTATCTGGAATATAAATAGCATCTGACTTCATTATCATCAATAGTGTTATTACAACTCTTCTTAAGTCCTTGCGCGTATACTATTGCCTTCCATATTTGTGGGTCTGTGCCACTATTTCCCATTTTCTCCAGATGTCCTCCGACTGGATCTTTTCACCTTTTTCTGGGCCGTCCTGCAGACATTTTCCCATATGGTCTTTTCCAAAACACATTGTTTATAAGGCGATTGTCATTACTCCGTATCACATGTCCTGTCCATCTTAGTCTATTGGCCGTTATATATCTTACTAGATTTATCTTTCCGAAGAGTCATTCTAACTCGTTGTTATGTCTGCGCCTCCATTCTTTTGTCATGCTATCTCTGCAGGGGCCAAATATTACTCGAAGGATTTTACTTTAGCATACCAACAATTTATTTATTTATTTTTTTGTTAGCGTCCATATTTCTTTTCCATACGCGACAGCTGGTCGTATTATGGTTTTTATATCTTGATTTTTGCACCTCTTGAGAGAAGTTTTGACCTCATGAGATGTTGCAATCATCAGGGAAATAAATTAATACAAAAATTAAAGATATTTGTACAAACTCCAAACATTAGGTTATTTATTGAAAAAGTGACTAGATTCACTTCACAACATTCCAATATAGTAAAACAATGTTCATCAACAACGTCCTTAAAATTTCAATAAGTATACAATATAGTGCTATAAAAGTTTAACGCTTGTTGTAAAATCCAATATTTTAATCAAATTTATATAGTTTTCTTAATAAAACAATATGAATAAGTGTTAATCATTTACATGACTCAATATTTCTTGTCAGCTTATGTTAATATGGGTTTTTATTAATGTTTTTGGTTTGAAAATGGAATGTTTTGTATTGTAGGGATTTTCATGTTATTTGGCAGTTTTTGTTGCTGCTTTATCAGCCGCCTCATTCTCCATTATCCATGTTTTTGGTATCCCTATGGGATGGTACCCATAATAATATTTTGTTTTTGTCACGTGTTTGGGCATTATATAATACCTGTCTTTTATTTGTGTTCAATTCCCATGAGTAGGATACATTTGTTTGACCCCACTGAAGACACCCAGAGAATCTGATATAATAAGAAAATTTATATCAGATATATTGTTGATACATTGGTTTAGTGCGTTGGTGATTACTTGCAGTTCTCCAGTATATGCTACACTCCTTGGCTAGGCGGGTGACAGAGGTACTATCTTCGAAAATAGCTGCAGCAGCTATACCACTGCTGCTTTTGGAGGCATCAGTAAAAATTATTTTGAAATAAAGATATCTATAGATGGTAGACAGGAATTGTTGTTTTATTTCAGAAGAATTGTGTGAATGTTTGGGATAGTTGAATAAGTTGATAATAATAGTCTCCCGTTTTATACCGCTCACGCGGCTTTGGGATTATATCAGGGTAGTCTGCTATATCTAGGGCCTACGGTATATAAGGAAGGTAACAGGGTCAGTGCTACGCTTCAACCGCCTATTATTACCCCTGGTTTTACCCAAGGTACTCACTTTATTCAGGCTGAGTCGACCTGGGGCCTATAGACATTTTAAAAATGTTTAGTTGTTCTTGCCGGCGGTGAGATTTGAACCCCGGACTACCAGCACGCGAGTCAAGCATATACTACCGCCTTAGAAGGCAAATTACCGCATACTACCGCCCGTTGAATAAGTTAAAATCTACTTTTGGTATTTGAACTTTCCAGGGAATAGACTGGAATATGTTTGTAGAAATGGCTGTCATTTTGATGTATATCGTCTTCAAATCGATTTATGCGTTCATTGAATGGTACGTTTGTAAGGTAGTAATTTGAATACAGATTTGGAGAGTTTTTGCTTATTAAACTGGTTATGAAGGAGTTTTCATTTGCACTGAGATAGTTGTTGGTACAACATTGAAAAATGTTGCCTTCCAAGAATTAATTGCGGTTCTCCTGCTCAGACTTGAAGGCTGCTATACTTTGTTTAACGTTAAGAACAAAACATTGCGCTTATGGAGATCAGTGTTGCCAAACCTCTCGGGCACGGGTGGCTATACTCGACTGCCGATATACGATTCATTCTACTCGTACGGCGTGGCATCGGCGCGCTTCTATCGTCCATAAGAAATACATTGCACTATCTAAGGCGCGTTCCGTTTTTATCGTGAAACGCTCTATAATTGGGCGTAGCTCTGAAAGCTCCGAAAACTATGTGCAATGTTGTGGATTGGATGATATCCAGTTGGTTAAGTTAACTTTTAATAGCAGTTTCGTAGCATATACATCCATAATCTAATTTACTTCTAATTGGAGATTGATATAATCGTAGAAGAATGGTTGTGTCTGCACCCCATTTGTGATTAGAAAGGATTTTATAGTCCTTTTACTAACAGTATTTTTATTAGAATAAACGATGAAAATCAGTAGAACTGATACACCGTATGTTCGAATATTTTGAAAAAGAATACTGCTGGTAAACCCAGTTTAGGTTTGTTCAATTAAAACACATCTTTGACCCAGAAAAAATTGATTGGCAAATATATCTACAATTAATTACCACTACAACTAAGGCACATATCTCATTATTTGACCAACCGATGTATACCCTGCTTTAAGAATTCTTGTGAGTGTTGGTAGAAGAACTGTTTTACGGCATTTTGTATTTCTCCGTCCGACTGCAAACGATATTACCTTGAACGCCTTTTTCGGTAGACAAAACATGTGAAAATCGCAATGCCATAAATCTGAACTATAGGGTGGATGCTCTAATATCCTCTATTTATTTCGTTGTAGATTTTCTTTCACTACTTTGGCAACATGAGGCCGAGCATTGTCGTGTAGAAGAATGACACCACGTGAGAGCTTCCTCATGGCGTAACAGAGGCCTCCGCAGCGTGAAGCTTGCGGGGGCCCCAATCGAGCAGGGGCCCCATCTTGTCGTCTGATATTATGTAAAATCTGTTATAGGTATATGATTTTACTTTGTGTGTTTAAATTTAAAAACGTAAATTTCTAAATAGGCGTATTCGGCAAGTGAATCATCTCATATCTAGAAACTTAATCCTTTCCGGTTTCACGAACTTTTATGGGTGACGACAATAAACTATAATGCTTTGTACGTGACTATTGAAAGATTTGAGAATTGCAATTTTAGAACAATATTTCTAAATCTAGAAATGGGTTTTCTCTTTACCTACGTTTAGTATTTCGATACAATTATCTGGACATTTTCGTGTGAAACTGATCAGTGCCACATTTACAAGCATAACTAACATGGCACAACGTCAGTTTGGTGATTACAATTGTTTCCAAAGCTAACCTGGCCAAAGATGAGTTTCAATTATTGAACAAGCGTATATTTTAACTATATAAAATAGATAAAATTTAATGTGGACTATTTTTTATATTTAGTACTTTTTGTTTTGTTTTCTGGCCTTGGTTTAGTTAGAACCTTTTACCACAACTTTAATATAATTTATTTTTAGGACTTAAAATAAAGTAAGATTTAAAATATTGGATCTAACATTTTATATAGTCTTTTATAACGTTGGCCATATTACATTTATTCTTAAAAATATAGTTAAAGAGAACAAGCAAATACATTTCGATGTCAAATACTTCAAAAACAAACAATTTATAACTTATAAGCTTGTCGCATCATTAAATCGAAATAACAATCATTGTCGATCGAGGCACTTATTCCAGAATAGTAATTCAAAAATTCTTCGCGTGTGACCTTTCCATCTCTGGTCGAGTCGGTTTCGAAATTTCCTAAAAATCTAGTGAGGATGGATTCTTCTGTTTCTTCTCCTGAGATGTAGCGGGGGTGCGCTTTCACGTTGTAGACATTTTTCAAATCGTCGATTGTTATTTCGCCGTCTCCAGTCTTGTCCAGTTTCTGGAATGCTTCGTCTATGACTTTTTTGCGGGTTTCGCTTAGTGGTGGCTGTAATACAAGAATAAAAGTTAGCAAAATACTCATACATGTAAATACATAAACTGTTATATTGCTACAAAACTAAACAAATTAAATTTACAGAATAGACTTTGAGAAAACATCATGGCACATCCATAAATGTTTAGCTCTGCTCAGGGCTGCTTTATCCATTAGGCAATATGGGCAGTTGCCTAGGGCGGCAAATTGTGAGAGGGCGGCAAAAATACTGTACAAAAAATATTTGTATATAAAAATTAAAATCGAATAACATGTATGTATGTTCATCCATCAATGAAATAGAAGTGGGCATTCATTTCTATATAGAATAAAACAAATTGCATTCATAACAAAAATAAAACAAACATAGCATTCTGTTATCTTAACACTATTTATTCAAAAAGGACGGAAGTCATAAATTTAGTGATTATTAGGCCGCTGGCAGCTAGGCAAAGGCGATGGGCCATTGAACACTTTAATATTGCACATTTTGCAGAAACTAAAGATTTGACTTGTCTACAGTAGGACATCGAGTTAGAGTTGGGATTTTCAAACTGTATTATTACAAGTAGATAAGGTTCGTGCCGTCGCACAGATATACTCCAGGGAAATAAGCAAGAAATAGATCATGTTCGGGACACTGAAATATCGAGGCAGCTGACTACTTTTTTAGTTATTGTTGACTGTTGACCTATAAGATGAAAACCTACATGTTTCCTGCCAAGAGTTCGCGTCCGTTTTTTAATTATTAACAATTTAGTGCAATCAACGTAATGTTTTCCATTTTTTGCACTCAATTAAAAATCTAAATAGTTAAATCTAAATGTTAAAAAGTTAATTTGTTGCTTCGTAAACTGCAAAATAACTGAAAATCGTTATTTATTAATAACTTTTACTAAAACTAATTTTGAACTGCAGTGTTTCACTCAAAGTTGGGTATTGGGGTACATAAAAAAACCCTCAAAATTTGAGACCCATCAATTAATTAGTTTAAAGTTATTATATTTGTTTAGGGAGCGTTGAAGTATTACGTAACGCGATTTTTGAAGATTTTGACCCCCACCTACGTAAGGCACTGTAATGGGTGTTTAACTATTACGTAACGCAATTTTTGAAGATTTTTAACCCCCCCCCCCCCCAACCTACGTTACGTAATACTTGAACGGTCCCTTATCCCAGAGACCTTTGTTTTGCAATAACAAATGACTGAAAATAATGAAGATAGCACAATTTTGCGTATGCCAAATGAAAGTAGAAAAGTGATACTATCAAAATGTATTAATAAAAGATAAAAATTATTTAATATAGTAAAAAATCCTAGTTTATAAACATTTAGAATAACTTATTTAGAAAAATATTGCCCGTAGAAAACATCTTTTTACATATTCGAAAAGGTGATATTTTATTCGAATTTTTAAAAATGTAGTTCAAATGGTGATCAGTCATGGTAAGTGAAGGGGAGCTACTGCTTTGATTGCACTAAATTGTTAATAATTAAAAAACGGACGCGAACTCTAAGCAGGAAACATAATGTAGATTTTCATTCTATAGGTCAGTAATAACTAAAAAAGTTTGGCGGGAGCCGACAAATGCACGAGTCCAAAAACTAAAAAAGCAACTTAAAACTACTATCATTTTCTATATCTTGGGATCTACTCAATGGATTTTGATATTTCTTCTTTTAATTTGTATGTACTTTTGTGTACATTACAAATATACAATTTGTCTAGACATTTATTAATTACTAAATAGTAAATTTTTTTAAACAATTTTTGAAAAAATAATTTTTTCTCAAAAATCCATTTTTTGTAATCATACTATCATTATTAATAGAAAACGGTACAATGGCCTACTTTATTCAGATGGACTTACCCAATTTTCTATGTATTTTGTCCCGTAAAACACGAATTTTTTGGTTAACAGTTGATCCGGATGTCGATAAGATTGTTATAAACAAAGAACTTGAGGAATTACATAACAGCGATTCTTAGCAAAACAAACCTTTTTTCTCTTTTTTTTGGGTCATTCTAAGCAAAAAATGTTGTTACAAGTTTTTTCGTAGGATGCATAGTTTTCGAGATAAACGCGGTTGAACTTTCAAAATATCGAAAAATTGCAATTTTTGAACCCGAATAACTTTCGATTAAAAAATAAAATAGCTACCGCATTTGAAAGTTCATGTCAAATTATACCGGTTTTGATTATTTGCATTGCTAAAAATTAATTTTTTTATTGTTAAACAAAGCTATAAACACATAGTGCTTGAGTAATGTTTTCAATCCATCTCTCATTTAAAATCGAACGATTAGGCGCACCTACAAACAGGCAATGTCTACGTATCATGCTTTAAAACGCATGCATTGGGCACAGGTCAAAACGCTCCAACATACTTATTATAATAGTAATAATATGTAACATTACGCCTGATGTAAAATAAATAATATTTTTAACACATTTCCAAACATTATTTGAAGAACCTGACATTCTTATTTAAATAAAAAGTTCTGCTTACATTTTTTTTTTCGCAAAAATGGTACATGTTTGAAGGGCGGCTACTAGAGATTTGTCTAGGGCGTCATTTGACCTAAACGCGGCCCTCCTCTGCTTAACCTATAAATAGGACAGATTTACACATGAAGTATAGACTATCCTATTTGTAGATCACTCAAACTAATTTTTTTTTGATCAATAAAACTTGTTCAAATTTAAAGGCAAATTTTCATATATATTTTAGGCTATAATAAACTGAATTATTTGTTTAAGAACTTATAAAACAAAAATATTATCTAAAGCCTGGGAGTAGATATAGATATATACCAAGTCTTTGTACATTTTCGATAAACCTATGATATCATAAACTGAGATAAAACGTTGATTGAAATATTAATATGGGACATCAATCAACGGATAAAACATACTTAATTTTGCGAACAAAAAAGATAACAGAAGGTCAACTCTATGTCAAGGCAATCCCTGTATTAATCCCGGTATTATTTAATGATATTATCGATAATTAGGTACCTACCTACCTATACGTTAAATTTTAAAATTTGAAAAAAAAAATTGTGCGTTAATGGATCAAGTGAATATGCGAGACCACACTTTTTGACTAGTACCTTAAGGACACAGGCGCAAAATTTCGACTCCAATGCTTTTTAAATGCATTCATTTTTTTGAATCCTGATAAAACTAAGATCTAAATATTTTTGAAAAATTTAAACGCAGAATGAAAAATTACAATATCACCAAGGGCCAAAAATCCCTTAGAATAAACAAAAAGTTTCTCTTGAATGAGATATTTGAAATTAAATATCACGCTAAATTTTCTCTTAACCCCCTTACGCCAGTCAGTGGGAGCAAGAATAGGATATTACCTACGAATTCTATCCTACTGCATGGATTTTAATGAAATTTTGGGCCTAGCCTCTACTTATCTCCTAATTCAAATTCTACCCTATGTCGATGTGTGCTTTTATCTTGGGGGTAGTTCTCACCCCTTCTTAGGGGTGGAAAAATGTTTTGGTTAAAATTACCACGGAATTCGCTAGAGAACCTAATTCTAAGCAAAAACTGTTTTATAATTTTTTTTTGAAAACTCAATACTTTTTGAGATATTCGTGGTTGAAAATTGGCCATTTTCATTGAAACATAATACCTTTTCGAACGGTTTTTTGCGAATACCTTAAAAACTAAGCATCTAACTAACAAAACTGTAATAAACATTTTTGTAGGTTATAAAAAAAACATAGAGACACTTGCCTTCATAAATCTTCTAGTTGTAATACAAAAAGAGATATCGACGCTGCCAAGCCAAAACGGCATAAACGCCAAAATGACCACTTTTTAGTTGGCTGCACCAAAAAATAGGATTTTAATTTCCGCACCAGGCAGTCAACGCGGTATAACCCCAGACAAAGTGAAATAGGGGTAATATTGGTTTAAAATTTTTATAAACGCCTGTCTAGTCACGCACGTGAACACCGACGTGAACACCGATTGACATAATCGCCAGTGCCCGTAAGATTAGCATTGTGTACAGTTCGGTCCAGTAATAATAGTAAAGGTATGTATTTTTACAATTTTTATGGATAAGTAACATGATATTACTTACCTCTGCAATGTTTTCAATTTGTATTGATTGTTGAAACGTAAATACACTGAAATTCTTTAAAAACTATGAGGCGTGTATGCCAAAACCAAATATTTACATCGTGGTTGACACAAGCGCCATTCCTCAATGGTATTCTTATGGAAGTTTCTTATTTAAAAATTGCGCAAATAAAAAGTTTATTTTAAAATTTTCTATTGTAACTTTGTACTAGTGTGATGAACAATTCATTTTGTATTACAGCATATAGTTCAAATCAATTTTATATAGCTATAAATGGCGATCGATTTTTGGCGTTTATGCCATTTTTTTGTTGCAGATGAATAGCAGAAGTAAAAACATAATGGCCTTACTAAATGACAATAAAACATATACCGAAGCAGTAAAAATGATATACAGACTGACAATAATTCCCCTATATTCCCCTTAGAGGTTTATGATATTTATAATGCCAACATTGCAGAAGCCTTTAGCAATGACATTATCATCTTTGAGGAACCACCAGACGTTGCAGTAGAAGAAGAAATATTTAGTCACGATCTAACACATGTTTCAACTTAGCAGCAGATAATGTTTTGGGTGACGGTATAAGTAGTGATCAAAATAAGGAAAATACAAGCAATCAAATCAATAATGATGTTGAACCAAATATTGACAGTGATTATGAATTAGAATCCGCTATTATTATATATCCGTTTCTATTTGCGAATTATTTACTTTTAAGTATTTCATCCTAGCATCAAAAACATGTTTAAAGAATTTAGGTTATTGTTTTTAACTTAGAATGTATTTTTGATTAAAAAAAATAAAGCCTATCAAAAATCTTCGTAATTTCATAATTTTTCTTGTTGGCATAAACGACAATTTTTAATTTTCGTTTTTTTTTTTCATTAATGGCATATATCCATTTTAAGCGCCATATTGGTTAACCTTACAACGATGCCATCGACACAAACGCCAGAGGTAAGTTTGGCATATTCACCAATGTTATATCTTGACTGGACATAAGCGCCATTTTCTAGTTTTTAATTTATTTCAGTAAAATTTAAAAAAAAATCATCAATTTTTTTGAGTCACTATGCAGATAAGCAGAATTGGTAAAAATAAAAATAATCAGTTTTTTGTGTTTCCTGAAAAATCAAGTTAAGGTCGTTTATGCCGTTTTGGCTTGACAGCGTCGATATGGTAGGTGAAAATAGTTTGCTTTTTGGTACATTCTCAAATTGGTGTATTCAACTTGAAATAACAGAGAAACGGTCAACTTTAGGTGTATAATGCTACTAATACCTTTCGTATTGCTTGAAAAGACCTTTAAAATGAGCTATATTAGAGGTCCATTACATTAAAAATGGATAACTAATTAATTTTAAGAAAAAATGAGAAGTAATTTTAACCCCCATCCACCAAAATGTAAATGCATCTTTTTCCTTCTACAAAAGCTTTTATTATAGTGTTATTTCTATGTTCAAAAAGTTGGACGAGTTTAAAATGAATGGTTTTTGAAAAAAAAAAGATCAAATTATAGAGCGCATTTTTAAATTTTCTTAAAAATCTTCGTTTTTCTCCATGTAACTTGAAAATGATAAGTACATGATAATGACAGTAATGAAAAAAAAAGGAAATTTATATCTGAAAAAGGCCTACATTTTTGTGTGGTATCTTTTTTTCGTATCTCTTATCTTTTTCGAGTTACATGGAGGAAAAGGAAGATTTTTAAGAAAATTTAAAAATGCGCTCTATAATTTAATTTTATTTTTTTCAAAAACCGTCCATTTTAATCCTCCAGTCCAACTTTTTGAACATAGAAATAATACTATAATGGAAAGTATTGTAGAAGGAAAACGATGTATTTAAGTTCTGATGAATGAGGGGTAAATATACTTCTCATTTCTTCTTAAAATACGTTAGTCATCAACTTTTTTGCAGAATATCTCGCTTAATTTGAATGCAGCAAAGCAAAACAAAACAATCTCTTCTTACCTACCATACCCCTCTTTGTATTTTAACTAGAAGATTTATGAAGGAACAACTGTCTTTGTTTTCTTATAACCTACAGAAATATTTCATATAGTTTTTTTGTTAGATGCATAGTTTTTAAGGTATTCGCAAAAATCCGTCCGAAAAGGTGTAATTTTTCAATGAAAATGGCCAATTTTCAACCACGAGTAACTCACAAAGTATTGAGTTTTCAAAAAATAATTATAGAACAGTTTTTGCTTAAAATTAGGTTCTCTAGCCTTTTCCGTGGCTATTTTAACCAAAACATTTTTCATCCCCGAGAAGGGGTGGGAACCACCCCCAAAATAAAAGCGCACATCGGCATAGGGTAGACTTTGTTTCTTGAGCTACTTACTATTATTATATTACTACTATTTCCCTACTTACTGTGAAAATATCAAGTAAATCGATGTAGTAGGATGGAATTCGGAGCCAAATACCCTCATTGACTGCCCTACCTTTGTGGCTCAGTGGTAAGAGCGCCTACCTTTCGATCGTAACATCCAAATGGTCGTAAGTTCGAATCTCACCAGGGTAGAGAATTTTTCGTTTATAATAAATTAATAAATGAAAATAATTTCTATCCTTGTGGGATCGGTACTCACCGGAGGGACCGCAGACGTTCGGATACAATTAGCGTCTCTTTGCAAAGTAACAAGACACTTACTCAACACACACACTACACATTACACTAGGTACATAATTGGTAAAATCTACTATACCATCACCATGCCAATGGCCATTAGTTGTCGAAGCATTAGCTAAGTAAAAAAAAAATGTTTCTCTTTTGTGTTACCCCTGTAACTTATTAAAATAAATATTATTTTGAGCGACTCTCGGCCCTCGGTAATAATATAATCTTACAATCTGCGCTTAAATTTTTCAAAATACTTATTAGTTTTCTCAGGATTCGAAAAAATGAATGAATTTAAAAAGCTTTGGAGCCGAAATTTTGCGCCTACCCCCTTAAAAAGTAAAGTGTTTCCGCGTAGCAATTCATTAATAAAGTCTCACTGTGTCACCAGATCAATAACTAATAATATAATCTAATCAGATAGACCAAGCCCTACTTTTGTGTTTACTATTATTGAGTTTCATGCTATAAATAGTATTTTTATTCAAATGAAATAAATGGGAAATTTAGAAACACAAATACCTGGGAACTTGGATTTTAGAAAAAAAAAATGAAACAACAGTAGTGAGGACCAGTATAGAACTAGCAAGAAATGGGTTTGTAAAAATGAAAACAATTTTGTGCAATAAAGATCTTAGATTAGAACTCTGAGTTCTGAGATGTTAGGTACGTGTTTTCGATATTACAAATTACAGTTAAACCCCGATAAGTCGGTCCCCGGTAACCCGGACCGATTTTCATCAGACAAACATTTCAACAATAAAGATGTATGTAATATAATATTTGAGAGATAATGGGTATTTGTGTAATTTGAACTATACGATAGTATAAATGACTCATAGCACACGGCCACAGAGCGACGTTCATTATCTCGGATTATCGGAAACAACAGGCACCTGTTATTCCTTTATTTATTTCAAACTGTCTTAGCATTGTTTAAAAAAGACTAAAAGACTATTTAAAAAATTATTTTTTAAACAATGGTCTTAGTCTTCACTGTTCTTAAATAACATAACATCGTTCCGATTGTGACCGTACAGTCGTATTTCAATTATAACGGAGTTTATCTGTAAGTATACCATGTTTTATTAATTTTTACCATATTCTCCGACTAACCCGGATTTTCGATAACCCGGATCGGCCGTGGTCCCGATTAAACCGAGTTATCGAGGTTCCACTGTACAATATGGACTTAAAAGCTGGACATTAAGATTGATAACACAGGAAAAGATAAGTGGAGGGCGAAATATAGGAAGATGGAGAGTCTCATGGTTGAAAAATTTAAGAGACTGGTTTAAATGCGGTTCAATAGAACTCTTCAGAGTATCGGTAGATAGAGTAAAGATAATGATAATGAAAACCAACCTCCGATTGGAAGAAGTCTTAAAGAGCCGTCTGAAATAGTGAATCTTTCTAAAAAGTGTAACATGTAAAAGGGTGATTCCATTTCAAATCACTCAATTTTGGAGCAAAAAAAATTTTGGATCTCCGATTTGTCTGAAAATTTTTATATAGCTTCTGCGGGACGTAAAAATAAATATTTAAGGTCAAAAAATCTCCTTCTTCTTTGTTCTCAAAATGTTATTTTATGCGATATTTTACAGTGATTTGGTGTTTATTTAAACAAATTTGCCTTTTCTATCGTAAAGTATCAATGGAAAACATAATATTTTAGTAGAAGGGACTCAAAAATATCATTATATGGCATTATAACAAGTTACTTTGATTCAAAACAAGTTTTTGATCAAATTTTATAGTGTAGAAAACGTTAAAATACGTTTTTTTTACATTTTTCTCCATTTCCAAAATACATCATAATCTGCTTAGAATTTGAAGAAATAAGAATTTGAATTATATTACAATACCAAAAAAGTTACATGCAATATCATAGTCAAAAATATAGGCGTCTACTGTAAGTACAATTAACTCGAAAATATCGACCTCACGACAAAAACTGTTAAAAAGAAATTGTAATAATTGTAAATACGATTTATTTGGAACAATTTCAGTTCCTAAAATTTTTGTCGAAAAGTTAAAGATGGCGGCTAACCTAACGGAGGAATTCATTCGTGATTTTAAATTTGGACTACTATTGATTTCCCTAAAGATTAGAAAAATAAAATTTTGGGCAGCTCGACATGCAAGGTCAAATGCTATCCCGATTGGACTAATATACTTTTGAGTCTGATATTACTGCATGTAACTTTTTTGGTATTGTAATATAATTCAAATCCTTCTAACCACTTAAAGTCCTATATTTTGGCTATCTGTGTGTAAATTTTCAGCCAAATCGATGATGATGTATTTGGGCAATGGAGGTAAATGTAAAATACGGTATTTTAAAGTTTTCTACACTATAAAATTTGATCAAAAACTTGTTTTGAATCAAAATAACTTGTTATAATGCCATATAATGACATTTTTGAGTCCGTTTTATTAAAATATTATATTTTTCATTGATACTTTACGATAGAAAATGCAAATTTGTTTAAATAAACACCAAATCACTTTAAAATCGCATAAAATAACATTTTGAGAAAAAAAGAAGAAAAATATTTTTTGACATTAAATATCTTATTTTTACGTCCCGCAGAAGCTATATATCAATTTTCAGAAAAATCGGAAATCCAAAATTTTTTGCCTGAGTGATTTGACATGGAATGTACCAAAACTATTTAAGTTGAGGTATTTTTAAAAAATTATTTACATTCAAAATATGACTATTATTCTCAAATCTTGTTTTAAACTCAATGACGATTATTCTACTATTATTGACGACGAATGTTTAGAAACTCTTGTTTTTAATAAAATATAAAAGCATTATCCTAATAGTGCTGGTAATGTACATACATAGGTAATAAATAATGTAACGTATGACACGACATAAAGCGTTATTAATTTCTAAAACCTAAATAATCGATACTTCATTTTCAACAATTTTGTGTAATAAACAAATACGCTTATGTATTTTGTATTTTCGTTGTAGAGATCGATAAGAATATTAATTTGACAAACATATTACCGGCAACAACATACCTATGAGTAGGGAATTTAGTTAGGAAAATCCCTCCCTCTTGACACAATTTACACTATGTACTATAATATATTATGTATACCTACTATAAGTATGTATATTTAGACTACTATACGAGGCTCAACCCAGATTGAACCATGTCATAATGGGAACGAAGAACAAATTTCTAGACCGAAAAGATAGACAGTCATGTCTCTGATATACAGGATGTAACAAAAATACAGGTCATAAATTTAATCACATATTCTGGGACCAAAAATAGTTCGATTGAACCAAACTTACCTTAGTACAAATGTGCACATAAAAAAAGTTACAGCCCTTTGAAATTACAAAATGAAAATCGATTTTTTTTAATATATCGAAAACTATTAGAGATATTTTATTGAAAATAGACATGTGGCATTCTAATAGTAGTAGTATCTTAAGAAAAAATTATAGTGAAATTTGGATACCCCATAAAAATTTTATGGGGGTTTTGTTCCTGTAAACCCCCCCAAACTTTTGTGTACGTTCCAATTTAATTATTATTGTAGTACCATTAGTTAAACAAAATATTTTAAAAACTTTTTTGCCTCTTAGTACTTTTTCGAAAAGTCAGTTTTTATCGAGATATTTTGAATATTTGTCAAATCCACCACATATTTGTATATGGCTAAGTACGATTATGGAGACTTGGTAATAATATGAAAATTTATTTATGATTTACATTTTTAGGTATATTTTGAACCATATTAAAAAAGAAGTAATATCTCGATAAAAAGTGCCTTCTCGAAAAAATACAAAGAGGCAAAAAAGTTTTTAAAACACTGTGTTTAACTAATGGTACCGCAGTAAAATTTTAATTGGAACATACACAAACATTTGGGGGTTTAAAGGAACAAAACCCCCATAAAATTTTTATGTAAACATTTTAAAAAAGAAGCCACAACTCGATAAAAACTACCTTATCAAAAAAATACTAAGAGGCAAAAAAGTTTTAGAAATATTGAATTTAACTAATGGTACCACAATAATAATTTAATTGGAACGTACACAAAAGTTTGGAGGGTTTAAGGGGACAAAACCCCCATAAAATTTTTATGGGATGCACAAATTTCACTATAATTCGTTTTTAAGATGTTCCTGCCATAAGAATGCCACACGTTCATTTTCATTAAAAAATCTCTAATAATTTTCGATATATTCGAAGAAATCGATTTTCATTTTGTAACTTCAAAGGGCTGTAACTTTTTTTATGTGCATATTTGTACTAAGGTAAATTAGATTCATTCGAACTATTTTTGGTCTCAGAATATGTGATTTAATGTATGACCTGTATTTTCGTTACACCCTGTATAATTAGCCGCACTCTATCAAACGAATTGCAATAATTTGTTTCTGGAATATCGATGTACCGTAATTCGGGGTAACTTGAGACGATGGGGTTACTTGAGACAATTTGGAGACACTATTATTTTTCGTCGATTTGGCATCCCGGTTAACATTGATAGTGTTGTTTTGATAGCAAAAGGTAGCAAACGTGTGGTTGTTGACCGTTAGTAATTCAATTCTTTTGTCTTATCTAAGGTAAGTTGATAATTTTTTAATAAACGTCAACTTTAAAACTGCCAAATTTCATATAGTACATAACTTATATAATAATTATATGACTAATATCCGAAAACAAGCAATTGTTATAGAAAACATAACCTCTAATATTAATATTGGTGTGCCGTAAATTTCATTGCGACGTTGCGAAGTTTATGGCTGCTATAAAATATTAATTCTCAGCCTGACCTTGGTTGGTCAACTTGAGACAACTGTCTCAAGTTACCCCACCACAAATTAGATACTGTAAAAACTAGTTTCTAACCTACCTACTTACCTACCTACCTACTTACCTATCTACTTACCATTGTTTCATTATTGTTTCAGGCTCAGGTATGGTTCGAACCCAAAAAAGAATTTTGGGATCTAGAAAATACCGAAATTTCTCGGAGGAGCAACTTCATAAAGCAGTGGAAGCTGTTAGTTCCGGGATTTCTTTGAGGAAAGCCGAAGAAAAATTTGGAATACCACGATGTTCTATAAATAGAGCAATATATGGAAAGAACACAGGAAAGGTCGGTAGACCATTTGTTTTAAATGAAGTTGACCAAAATGCTTTAGTAATGTGTCTATGTTCAGCTGGGGATTGGGGCTTTCCTCTCACACTATACGATATTAGACTCATTATCAAAGCATTTCTCGACCGATCTGGAAGAAATGAACATAGATTTAAAAACAACATGCCAGGTAGAGATTTTGTCATGTCTTTCTTGAAGCGTCACCAGAACACTTTGAGTAATAAAATGTGCCAAAACATAAAGAGATCTCGAGCCAAAGTCGACCATAACGCCATAAATATTTACTTTGATGAGTTAAATCAGTCAATGGAGGGAGTTCTTTCTCATTCTGTCATTAATTATGATGAAACAAATATGACAGACGATCCTGGTCGTAAAAAAGTTGTTGTTAGAAGAGGGTGTCGACAATATTTAGAAGAATGTAGAAGGAAAGAGACAGATGGTTTAAGAAAACAAAAGAAAAAGAAATTGAATGTTCCTGCTGGTAGAGGAATCTGTGAAGAGGATATAGTAATTTTGGAAGACAAACCAAAGCCAGAAAAAAAGAAAAGAAGCCAATTAATGGAAAAAAATAAAGAAAAACCATCATCCAGTAAGAAAAGGCAAAATACAAGTAAAGTAATTATGTCTAGTGAAAGTGACGAAGACAGTTGCAATGAGGTTGTATTTGACGACAGTTCAGATGATGACTGGGATTCATTTCAAGCAAAACAGATTGACATTATTGAAGACAATATTACTGAAGAGACTAATGACCAGGATAATATTTACTCTCATCAAGAAAAACATCCTCTGCAGCCAATAACGGCAATAACTAAACAAGTTGGATGCTTTGTCATAGTTACGACTTAAATTTTTATCCTGGGGTAATTGAAAAGATTGACAGTAAAGGCGCAATAATAAGTGCAATGACAAAGACTTCACGGGAAAACTGGAAATGGCCCAAACCTAAGGATGAACTGTATTATTGCTGGCAGGACATTGTAGGTGGTATTAAACCGCCTAAAGCCCTAAATAATAGAGGTATTTTTTCAGTACCCGAACTAAAATTGCTGTAATTAATTGTTTTTAAATAAAAGTTTTGAGCTCTCTGTCTTTCTTATTAACCCAAAAAAATATTCTAAATGTCTCAATTTAACATAACACTTTATAATTATATTTTCGGTGTCCCAAGTTACTCTATCAAGGCGTAATTTGAGCCACTTGTTGAATTTATACGGCTGTCTCAAGTTACCCCATTCTAGTGTGTAACTTGAGACAGACATAAAAAAAATTGAAAAAACTACTTACGACAAAATAAACAGAAATATTCTATAAACATATCATAGTTACCTATGCCACTAATGTTTTCAAATAGTTTTTGAACATAAATTTTTTCTCGGTATGTAATAAACTTCAGGTTTAAGTTAAAAGTGTCTCAAGTTACCCCAAATTACGGTACTTTAAGAGAAAAACCTTTTCTTCTTCTAGTAACACTTCAACCCGGGAGCATCTAAACATTCCGTATATGTATTTGACACCTAAGAGTTTTCTATTGGCTTTTTGCAGCACGCGGTCATATTTCAACCAATACGCGGCGAGGTGTCAAACGTATATACGGAATGTTATTCGGTGCGAAATTCATATACGGAATGTTAAATATTTGTAGACGGAAAAAGATAACCTTTTATTAGTAGATAAGTTAAAAGGAGATTGATTCTAAAATACTTGTTAATGTGTTATTAAATAAAAATAAAACAATTATCGTATTTGGAATGTTATTTGGTGCGAAATTCATATGCGGAATGTTAAATATTCGTAGACTAAAAAAGACGACTATTAAGTCAGTTAAAAAAGACTGATTTTAAAATATTTTGTTAATGTATATTAAAGAAAATAAAACAATTATTACCTATATGGAATGTTATTTGATGAGAAATTTATAAATGGAATGGTATGGTATAGATTTGAGAGACTTTATTATTTCTTTATTTGACTATTTCGCTTGCTAGCCTGCTCTTAACATAAAGTTAAATGGTACTTACTCTTATATGAACTAAAAATTCATCTATATTCACGCTACCATCTCCATTCGTATCAAATTTCTGAAACATCTCCTGGGCTTCTTCTCCACTTAAATCTAATCCTACTTCTTTAAGGCCATGTAAAAACTCTTCTTTATTTAAGTTTTTATTGCCGTCATCATCCATTATTCTAAATAACCTAAAATAAATGTATTTTATACAGTTGAAAAGAATTATAAAGGACCCCGCAGAAACCTTATGGGAAATGGCTCTCTGTCAAATGCTCTGAAACTTTGGGTTCTGGTAGTCCTTGATGTGTATAACAAAAGACTCAATGGGCGCACAGCTCCAAAAATCATGGTTTTAAGATATAAGCCTCTGAAGTTATAGGTACAACGAGGACGTTTGAGTTGGAATAAATTCATTTTCTCGAGAATGGGCGACTCTGGAGATAAATTAGAAATTATTTCGATTTTTATTTTTAAATTACAATTTTTTGGCGTGTCCAATTAAGTCGGCATCATATGGGAAACTTTTTTATTCTTAGTTTTATGAAAAAAAAGACATTCTTTCTAAAAAGTTGTGCATGGTCTAAAACTTAAAATACAACCATCGGTTATCAATTTTTTTGAGCCGTATACGAGGTATGTCAAAAAATATGAATTTTACTCAAGAGTAAAGTAGCTTTATTTTTCACAATATTGACAATTGTTATAAAAAAAAATGTTTGGAATTAAGAACTATATTCTAATATGCAATTTCATCCTTCTAATTGAAAAAAAAAATGATTTTTTTTTTAATTATGGATAACCCAACATTATTTTCAGTTAATTCAATTATTATGATAACTCTTTTATTATTAATTTTACGAAAACACTTATTCCTTGTAAAAAGTTATGCATGGTTAAAAACCCTAAATACAACCATCTAATATCAAATTTGATTAATTTTATACGAGGTACGTCAAAAAAGATGAATTTCGATCAAGAGTAAAGTACCTTTACAGTTCAGAATATTTCAATAAGAAGGATGGAATTACATATTAGAACATGGTTTTAAGTTCCAAATAACTTTACATAAGCACAATTTTCAATATTGTAAAAAATATCGGTATTTTATTAAAGTACTCTTGAGCAAATTTTTATTTTTTGATATACCTCGTACAAAATTGATAAAATTTGATTTAGAATGGTTGTATTTTAGGTTTTAGACCCTGCAGAACATTTTTTAAAGAATAACTGTTTTTCATAAAATTAATAATAAAAGAGTTATCATAATTCAAATAAATAACTGAAAATAATGTTGGTTAGTAAAATTAAAAAAAAAATTCTATTAGAAGGATGAAATTGCATATTAGGATATAGTTCTTAATTCCAAACAACTTTTTATTATAACAATTTTCAATATTGTGAAAAATAAAGCTACTTTACTCTTGAGTAAAATTCATATTTTTTGACATACCTCGTATACGGTTTAAAAAAATTGATAGCTGATGGTTGTGTTTTAAGTTTTAGACCATGCACAACTTTTCATAAAGAATAACTTTTTTTCATAAAACTAAGAATAAAAAAGTTTCCCATATGATGCCGACTTAATTGGACCTGTATATTGGATGCTGTATATCATACTAGTGACCTCATCCATCTGGGCGTGATGGCGCAATCGATGATTTGAAAGGTTATTTAATTCTATATTCAATAATATAAACATTAACATAATTATTTATACAGGGGGCCCAAAAAATTTTTTGAATTAAATTAATTAAGACAAAAAGAAGAATGTATATGAACTGCTAACTGCAAAAAGGGGACTTCCAACAAATTTTCATAAATTCACTTTTTGTTATTTTTGCGTTCTTTACACGTAGACACATCGTTTTCAACAAAAAGGGGACTTCTGCGTCTATTCTAAGTATATTAAAAATGCGGTTAAAATTTCTCTAACTGCAAAAAGTGGACTTTTACAGCAGAAATATAACGAAAAAGAACCGAAGAAGTGACATTTACAGCAGAAATATAACGAAAAAGAACCGAAGAAGTGACAGTTTTGCCTTTACAACGCGAGTTTACTCTGAAACACGCCCATTAATATCATCAAAAGTTGAAAACATTAGAAAAATACTCAGATTCATCGACGATGGCAATATCCCATTTTGGAGGGAAATAACAGAATGGCCCACTGTTCAACAAGTTGATAATTAATACTAAGGACTATTTTCTATTCCTTTCTTTATATTACATGTTGATAATGGCAAATAAAGGTGTTTTCTGGCAAGTAGTGTTTATCTAATTGAATTATTTCTAATAATTTTCATTTTTATTACAGTTAACTGCAAAAAGGGGACTTTTACACAACATTAAAATGTGAATATTATACAATTATAATTAAAATTATTTACAACTTATTTACAGAATTATGTATACAGCCATATTGAACATGTACACCAAGTTTTCCGTTTCTAAGAGATTTGGTTACATAATTATTTAGTTTTTACCTTCTCCTGTAAAATTTGCTTTTATGCAGATGTCCCCTTTTTGTAGTTAGCAGTTCATATAGTTTATTTAATTCGAAATACATTTTACTGTTATCCGAAACCAGGAAAAATGTTTATTTGATAAATAAATATTGTTTTTCGCTTAAATTCAATAATAAAGCTGCCACCCACCTGCCTCTTAGCAGTTTGAACATTTAGTTTAAGCGAAAGGGGTCGTGAGATAGCTTATTTGAAAGGTTATTTAATTCTCTATTCACTAATATAAATATTAATATAATTATTTATACAGGGTGCCCAATTTTTTTTTTAATTAAATTAATTGAGACAAAAAGAAGAATGTATATAATTTATTTAATTCGAAATACATTTTACTGCTGTCAGAAGACAGAAAAAATGTTAATTTGAAAAATAAACATTGCTTTTCGCTTAAATTAAATGTTGAAACTGCTAAGATGCAGGTGGGTGGCAGGTTTAATATTGAATTTAAGCGAAAAACAATATTTATTTATCCAATAAACATTTTTTCCTGTTTTCGGACAACAATAAAATGTATTTCGAATTAAATAAATTATATACATTCCTTTTGTCCCAATTAATTTAATTAAAAAATTTTTTTTGTGCACCCTGTATAAATAATTATGTTAATGTTTATATTATTGAATATATAATTGAATAACCTTTCAAATGAGCTATCACACGACCCCTATTCTTATTTAAAAAAATCATCGATTGCGCCATTACGCCCAGATGGATGACGTCACTAGTATGATATATATGCCAAAAAATTGTAATTTAAAAATAAAAATCGACCTGATTTGTAATTTATCTCCAGAGTCGCCCATTCTCGAGAAAATGAATTTATTCCAAGTCAAACGTCCTCACTGTACCTATAACTTCAAAGGCTTATATCTTAAAACCATGAATTTTTGGAGCTATGCGCCCATTGAGTCTTTTGTTCTACACATCAAGGACTACCAGAACCCAAAGTTTCAGAGCATTTGACAGAGAGCCATTTCCCATAAGGTTTCTGAGAGGTCATTTGCAAATCAAAATTTTTTGAATAAGAAATGTTGCGAAATATAAAATCTACAAGAAATACATGACTCGTTTAACCTACATAAGAAAATTGCAGAAATCATCGGAAATCATCAGGCAGATAGACAACGAAAGAAAAATACAAACATGAAAAGAATGTATAGAACGCCTCGTTTAAGATTAAAGACTCGGTCCAACAATATCAGAAAAACCAGACAATGGATCAATGATAATGTAGTGAATTTTTTATTATCCTGAAGATAACAAAAAATTGAAAGGCTCCTGGTCCGGACGAGATACCTGCTGAACTATTACAGTTGTTAAACGAAGACAATATACATGTGCTTACTAAACCTTTTGATACAGTCTGTCTATGAAAAAGGGAAAATATTGGCGGACTTCTACTTTCATCGCAATCCCTAGAAAGAAAGACAACGAGAAGAATAACCCTAAAGAATGCAGGTAAGTATTTACAAAAAATTACACAATACACAACTATATTTACAAAAAATTATGTCCTGGCATAAGTACCTAACACACAAGTTGGATTTCGCAATGGAGTGGGAACTATGGACGATTTATTCTGTTTAAATGTATTAACGCAACGCTGTTTGTACGTAAATTAAGATGTGTGTACCTGCTTTACAGATTATGAAAAGTCGTTTGACAGAGTAAGACACGACCAACTCATGACAATTTTGAAACAAAATTAAATAGACAAGCGAAATATAAGAATAATAGAAAACATATTCTAACCAGACACATAAAAGTAGATAACACATAATCGGTGAACATGAAAATTAAACAACAAGGTTGAATTCTCTATCCATTGCCATTAAACTTGTACCCGGAAGTCATTATGCAAGATGTAATGGACAACGAAACAACTAGAACTCTAGTACATAAACGGAATTCCTATTCATATCTTGAGGTATGCAGATGACACATTGTAAAATGGTAGAGAATATTAAACATTTATACAGAGAATAGAGAAAAAGTTTATACGGCAAGTTATGAGTTATAGCTTAAAGTTATGTCTTTAACTTATGGCTTAAATATGAACTTGGATGAGACCAAGTTTCTTATCTTTACCATGAAACCAAATTCATAACTTATTATTGGTGTGAAAATATCGGACGTGTATGTATATCAATATAAATACCTTGGAACTATAATAAATGAGAATTAAGACTTTACAAAGAAACTAGCAACTAGAATTGAAATTGCACGTAACTCATTTATGAAAATGAAACAATGTTTTGCTTAGATATTACATATTTAGTGTCCTCCTCTAGGGTTAGATGCAGCCACTCTTATTAAATCGATAGTAAGAAAAGTGTAAGTTTTTCAGATGTGGCTTTACATACAAATCGTGAGAATATCTTAGTAGACAGAGATATGGCTGTTTCACATTATAAGAATTTTGAACGTGCGAGGGTTTTCTCGTGCGGTAGTTTTGACGCACTTGTCCTTTTAACACAATAAGAATTGAGTCGCACGAAGATATTTTGCTGTGTTGTTTGGTATATTAGTTTTATTTACACTTTGTGGCTGAGGTAGGTACATGATACGATGTCTGATATGTGTCATTACGATGTATCATTACAAATGGGTATTTTTTGTCCATACGTTTGTCTTAATATTATACTGTAATGCGTATTTAATTCATTTACAATTTCTATTTTGTCAGCTATTATTTCTTATGTTTTTAATTAAAAGTCTTAATTTGTTTTTATAATCGTTCTTCTACTAAGTTATTTGTGGGATCTTGGATTAGCTCATATAATTAGCTCATACAATCTATGTAAAATAAACTATTCTAAATGGGAATTGCATCGAAACGTTAATAAAATCATTGTTTAGTTAAATTGTGGCTTATTTCCCATTTAGAATGGTTTATTACAAAAATGCCACAAGGAAATAGCTTCAGAACAACATTACAATAATATATGTTTTTCATGTTCAGAATTTAAATCCACTCGTTTTTAAATGTTGTTCCCCTCGTTTTAAATGTCTTTTTTAGATAATTTCACACAAGACGTGACGGCCGCCCTACTCCAGTCTTCACCGAGTCGTTTACCCTATAAAACTAAATATAATTTCGTAGAATAAAAGGTATAGTTATATTATATGGAGCGAAATCAAATTATAGCGTAGTGGTTACTTTATCGTCGAAGAAAGAGAAATAAGAGGAACCGAATTCATTGGGTCCATCGTATGAACGCAAAAAGCTACGATTTATATATTTTTATATTCACACATATTGATGGAACACCCTCTATACTCAACATTACTTGCAACTTTGTAAAATAAAGTTTATATAATATACTTAGCAGTTTTAATTGCTGTTGTTATCAGTAACATATAATTAATTTTGCTGTACTTACCAAATGTGTTTTTTCTTTCACCTAATTCGTCAAATTCACTGTTAAGTGCACGGCATACACCATTCCAAGCATTTCTCGTCAAGTTTCTATCTTTCTATATTGCTATTGTTTTGTCCCAAAGAACAGGTCTCGCTTCAATCTGAGACATCATAATATAAAATATATGCACCTACTTCAAACAGCCATAAAGTGTAAATGAAAATAATGTACCAAACAACCAAAGAAACTACTTTCGTGCGACTGAACGACAGTATCATAATATGAAAGGATGCATTAAGTCCGCTATATTACTGGGTGCGTAAAGACGGCACGGCTGCCGTCTGTTGTTGTAGCAAGGGACGACATAAACACGGCGACTTCGCCGAACGTTCCAACCACCGTCTAGTGAGAAAGGCTCCATATGAGTACATGAGCCACTATTGGAATGTCGTCGTGCGTTCTAACCCTCGCACGTTTAAATTCTTATAATGTGAAACAGCGCTTCCCACATAACAATGATGTTCGTATCATGTTCTAAGCATATCCTACCAACATTCGTCGAAGTATATCCTTTTTAGTATATGCGTAGTACAAGCATAGCATGTACCATTAAAAACATTCTAAATTTCATGTTCTTTGCATGTGCTTCAAAGAATATTCTTGCACCGAATATACTGAGCACATTCGTGTACGTAGTATCTCGGAATGTTCGTAAAAGTTTATTCTTAGAATATACCTTAATCGAATATCCTTAGTATATGCGTAAGTATATGCAAAAGTATATGCTTAACACATACTTGTATATACTTTTAAAATATCTTAAAAAGAATATACTGTATGTACCTATAGTAAGAAGAATAATGTTAGCCTATAAGTTATCAACTTCATTAAGAATAATTAATAAAATTTAGGTATTTTGGTAGGTACTACTGAACTATCTAATTCATTTTTTTAAACCGTTTTAATTGTATGGTAAAAAAGTTTAAAACTTAATTCTATTGAAGAAAAATGAGAAATTCTCGTTTCGTTTTCAACTGAAATGAATATAATATACCATGAGTATTTTTAGGTATAATTTTATTTTTAACTACAATACATTACATTCAGGTAAAGGTCCACAACCAAACAACGTGAAACGGGAATCCGGAAACGGCCATTCATTGTCATTCTGACCCTTGCATTTTGCATTGCATATTATACCTGCACAGCGGAAGGGGGTAGGTAACAAATAACAAGGGCAAAATATGAAAATAGTTTCCAGTACAGTTAGTTAGGCATTTGTGTCTATGCTGTTAGGACGAAGCGAAGACGAAGTATTTCTAGCTACAAGGATTAAAACGTTTTTAAGAAAATACATAAATAACTTTTTTATTTTGTTTGCCGGCAGCTTGTAGATAATAAATGCATATTGGTACTTCAAGATTTCCTAAATACCTAGTAAGTAAAAGTATGTATATAGATACCTATCTATAAATTTTAGTAATTTACATACATATTATATATATTTGGCTATTATATAATATATAAGCAGCATTTTTATTTTGATGTGCACATAATAACTAAATATATTACTTATATTTTATATATACCTACTTACCCATATAATATTTATTATACATAGGTACCTATATTTTATATTTTACACTTACTTTTTACGTAATATTGCGTAATTTACGTAATATTTTATATTTTCCCTAACAACACACAACATTCCAGGAATGTACTACCAAAGTTCTATCAATATTTGAATGTCCTGGACATTTAGGGAACATTCGGTGAACATCTGTTTAAATTATTCCTGGAATGTTACCATAAGACATTCTGTGAACATACTACCAATGTTCCTATATTTTAAGTTGCGAAATAATACATACGTGTAACAGATACAACATTACTTATAACATACCAGACAAACTAAGTGACACTTTAGGCCTACAGTGCAATAATATGTCAAATTTAAAGAGTTTCCCAAGTTCAATTAATACAATATTATAAACATACAAATGTAATAAAAATTATTGTTCGCGAATATTCAATTTGGAATGCGATTTTGTTAATAAAAAAAATACTTATAACTTATGCAAAACCCAAGAGAGGCATTTATATTTATTTCTTTTGCGTTCATTTTCAAATTCGCCGTGCATATATTTTTGTGCATGGCGCTTGAGAGGGCATCACGTGACTAAAAACGACCAACCAACGACCTCGCTTCGGCCATCTTGGCATCTTCATCTTCATCTTGGCCACCTTGCTTTGCCGTGGGTGGATCGTTGTTTGTGCTTTTTAAGAATATTTTTTTAATTCGGATACTTTTATAATAGCTTTAATAGTATTATTAACATAGTGAATAAAATGGTGTCCTGTTTTTAACGCAGTTGGAGTAGCAGAAACAAATGTAGATAAAAAAATCTGCAGGAATAACGTTTCAATTATGACAGAAGCTCCAAACAAATGACTGTGAATGAAAAGCCCTATTAAAAGGTTAGTATGCAAATATGTAAACGAAGGCATGCCCTGTATTTCAGAAAATAAATTAATACTATTAATACCCTAATAATACTATTCATAAAAAATCTTTTAAGTAACCTAGATATAACAAAGTGAATAAAAGGCATAAATCAGAAGAATTATTATTTTATTTTATAAGTTAATAATTGGTCATATCCATTTATTATTTTAATAATAATTGTGAATAAGCCACAAACTTCGCTTATTCCTAACTAAAATAGTAGATAGAGATAATAACAATAGGATTTGTAAAACTAAAGTAATTCTTTTTGCGTTTTTGCTAATGTATGCCTTTATAAATAGGATGGTAGACCACACACTATAATATGCAGTACTAACTAATGAATACACAGAATATTATAGTCCAGAGATTCTCAATCTGTGGTACATGTACCACTGGTGGTACATATCATTATTGGCGGTGGTACACAAAACACAGAAAAAATTAAAATAGTAGTACTTAGTAAGTATTGATAACACAATTTAAAAATATAGGTGGTACCAAAAATAATAAAAATAACTGTAGGTGGTACATCACTCAAAAAGGTTGAGAACCGCTGTTATAGTCGATTTGCTAAACTCAGTCTCAGTACTACTGAGTCTCAGACACAACTGGCTAGTGATTTTAGTAAATAATTTTGCCAATTTGGTAAAATTGGCAAAAAAAAATAATAACTAAATAGTTAATAATTACTGTAATTTTGGCAAAATTGGCCAAAAACAAAAAAAATTACCTACTAAAATCACTAGCCAGTTGTGTCAGAGTTTGGGGAACCGACTATACTAATAAACAATTTCTAAGCTGTTTTATAATATTTTGTGAGTCCATTAATCATATTTTTTATTTAAAACTAAAATTTGTTAATAATGCTTAGTAATGCATATATTTTGTATTTTTAGCTTTCCAGAAGATCCTGCGAAGAAGACATGAAGTATAGATCAGATTTGTTAATAGAGGAGTATGTTCAAAACACTTTTTAGAAAAAGATATTGACAGAACTTCACTTTCATCTGTTCGTTTAAGAGACTGTGCTGTTCCAATAGCTTATGTCACACAGGTATATGCATTTTTTTTCTTGGTTTTAACATCTTTAAACGCGAAATACGCAATAGCTTATCGAATTGATGCCATGTTATTTTTCTTTATTAAGGTCTTTGTTTATTATTGTGTATGTGTATTAACAACAGAAACATTTTTGGTTATTCTTTATTTTATTTTATATTTTGTCATCAAGTGTTCAGTCAATGTATGTAGTTTTCTTATGTACACCTTTATGGGTTTATACCTGGTGGATGTATATTTCAATAAATAAATAAATAAATAACCTAATTAATAATACAGTCTGTACAATATAGATACTGTTGTAATTCATTATCTACATCGGAGATCTAAGTTGACATTGTTGCCCAACTGCAAAAAATTTTTGAATTCATTTTAAGTCAAATATATCACATAATTATTGCGAAGTAGATTATACAACAAAACAGATTAATATTCAATGTAAATAAATAAAAACATCAGAAATAGAAAACAAGAATTAAGGTATAATCTTATGTTACAGTTATTAAGGTACCAAGGGTATTATAAGGATAATAACGCTTGAGGTCAATGGTGTTTTTAACAAGGGCCTGAGGGATATACGTTGACCGAAAGCGTTATTATTATAATACCTGTGGTGCCGTCAACGTTTAATGTCTGACTAAATTATTCTTTATATGCGAAAAATTTGAATGAATTTTGAATTGATTAGTTTTTAAATAAGTACATTTACCAGTAACAGTAGTAACATAATTGTGGTAACCATAGTTTTACTTAGGTTGATATTTGTCAACTTGACAGTATCTAAGTCGTTATTTAAATTTAATGCCCAAGGGCGTTATATCATACTTAACAGACTTCGAAATGTCATTATTTGTCAAATAATGTACCAGTAGGACATTAAAGTAAATAATAAAAACAATAAATATAATGAATACTAAATACTTATTTGTTTGTGAAAAATCTATTTCTTTGTGGCTTTTTTGTAATTAACTATTCTAATGAGGAAATAAGCCACAATTTACTTGAAAAAATAATTTTATTAAGGTTTCTACTTCCACGTCGGATGTAGTTGTCAAAATACAAAATGTTCATTATTATTATTTTATTTATTAAATATTGTTTATTATTTATTTAAATATTATTTAATATTTATTTTTTTATTATTATTATTTATGCGTATTATTACCTGTAAATAATATTTCTTCTGATTGTTAATTGAATGGTGGGCTACAACAACGTTGTAAGCGACAGATTGGGTCAAAGTGAGGTTTTAATGCAATATTATTGTATATCCAATGACCAATGCGAGCATCTTTCAATCAGGCTAAAAACATTTTACCTTCCCCGAGTTTTTCGTACCGCAATATTGGTATCCGTATTGTCATAAATGACTTGTCAATAAGTTTTTTCCATCTCCTGCATAATCTTAATTCTGTCGCTTACAACATTGTTGTAGCCCACCATTCAATTGTAAAGGATAGAAAAATTACCTTTTATTTTATTTTCTTTTAGAATCAGCTGAGAGAAGTGGTCTACAAAAAACCAGAAAGGAAACGGAATATGTGGCTACGAAAAGCAAAAGAAAGGTTTACAAAGCAAATGTGACACATTTTTTTATAATATTTAGGAATGTCAGTAAATTACATTAAAAAATGTATGTAAAGATTTTTTGCAATAAAAATGTTTATATTTATCAAGGATGTATTATTTGGTATGGCCACATATCGTCAGTGATGTGACAATACCTCCTATCTGTTTTTTTCAAGAGATTTGTAAGATAGACTAAAAACTTGTTTTGGCCACCTCCTGTTTTCATATATTTTTTGACTTGTTTTGCAGTAAATTCAGCTATCTATTTACTACAAAAAAGTCAGAATACGTATGAAAACAGAAAGTGACCTTAAAAAATGTTTTTCGTCTCCTGCAAACCTCATGAAAAAACATATAGGAGGTATTGTCACATTACTGACGATATATTTCAGTGAATGTCTAAAAAATATACTGTGAATGTTCAAAGAACGTTCGTAGACATTCATGGAATGTTCTAACAAGACATTCAGTCTAAAAATATACTGTGAATGTCCAAAGAACATTCATGGAATGTTCCAACAAGACATTCAGTCTAAAAAATAGACTGTGAATGTCCAAAGAACATTCGTAGACATTCATGGAATGTTCCAACAGAACATTCTAAGAATATTTAAAATGCTGACACAGCACTTTCCTGGGACTTTCCAGGGACATTCGTGTGCATTTGGGGACATTCCAGGAATGTTTTCAATGTCCTGTGTGTACATTCTAGGAACATTCATGGAATGTTTTGTGTTATTAGGGTTATACTTACTTTTTACGTAATATTGTAGAATGTAAAAACTACATTCTCATATGCAATTAAAATATGAAAATATAATATATTAGTAGAACCTAGGATGAGATTGGGTGATGTTGAAAACATACTTCTGAGAAATATATAGCACATCCTTGGAATATTCTTCCCATATACTAAAAATATGTGCGATAGTACATTCTAAGTATATAACTAGAAGGTATATAGCACTTCCTTGGAATATTCTTCCCATATACTAAAAATATGTGCGATAGTACATTCTAAGTATATAAATAGAAGGTTTATAGCACCTCCTTAGAACCTTCTAAAAAGTATGTTCTTGGTATATACTAAACAGAAGTGCGGTAGTACATTCTAAGTATAGACATAGAACGTTTAAGTACTGTAATGTAGTATATACTTAGTATTTTCTCTGCACATTCGCAATGGTAATTACGCATATTCTCAGTATATACTTTTTCTGAAAAGTATGCTCTATGAATCTACTAAGAACATGAAATTGTTATGTGGTTTACGAATAAAAAAAGTCTCGCAAAGACTCAAAACAACCAGAACTGAATAATAAAATGAAGATACGCCAGCTACAATACCTTGGCCACGTGTTGAGAGGAACAAAATACCAGCTTCTGCAGAATATCATGCGGGGAAAGATTTTAGGAAAGCGTAGCATTGGAAGGCGATGAATGTCATGGCTGTGCAATCTCAAAAAAATGTCTAGTTGCTCATTTAGCCAGCTTTTTAGAACAGAATACAAATAATCATGATGATCCCCAACTTTCGAAAGAAGACGGAACCTTAAGCAGAAGAATTCTTACCTTCCAAGTCCTAAGATTCCGGTAGCTCCTCTAGATAAACATATCAGCCTAAGACGTTGGACGGGATCTCCTCCGTTGCCAAGCGCTTGAAGTTCTCGCATACTTTTTGAAGCCATTTCTGTTTCTTGCCTTGACGTGGCACTTTGGGGTCGAAGCATTCTGAAAAGAAAACAGATAATATTAAATAAAATTGCTTACCTATTCTTTACTTATCTTCTTTATAAATAAATTAGCTTATAATATTCTAACTTTTCTTGTGAATCGTACATAACAGAATATACAGGGTGTTTCTTTAGTAGTTTTGTACAGTACCTATACTTCCTGCCAAGTATGAAAAGGATACGTCGAACAGTTTTAAAATGCTGAGCAAAAATAGTTTTTCAATTTTTAGATAAAACACCCTATAACTCAGTAAGCAACCACATTTTATTTAAGTTTTTTAGGTTAAATCTTCGTATTTTGTGCTAAAGTTTCTCCAGTTACTTTATGGACAATTATTAATGAAACACCCTGTATAGAAGACGTAACGAGGTCACCGGTCAAGAACAGTTTGGCTTCAGGAAAGACACGGGGACACGAGACTATGGTACAAAGGTGCAAAGATCAACAGGCAGATCTTTTGTCTGTTTTATAGATTTTGAAAATGTTTTCGATCCAGCACAGGATCTTGAAAGAAAGATTGAACGACACCGCAGTCGACAAAAGAGATTTTCAAATTATACAAGCTATTTATTGGAATAAGACAGGAATCATAAAAACCAATGGTAACATGACAAAGCCAATTGAAATACAACGAGGTGTTAGACAGGGTTGTGTGCTGTTCCAATACTGTTTAACGTCTACTCGGAGGTAATATTTGCAAACGCTCTATAGCATTCTTCAGAAGGTATCAGTATAAGCAGGCCGGCGATAACGGGCCTGCAAGGGATGCACTGCAGGCGGACGCCCCTGTTTGGGGGCGCCAAAATGAGCTTTTTTCTATTGGTGTTATACAAAATACCTACTAATAAAATAATTAAGGGCGCCTATGCTAGCTTTGCAGGCGGGCACCTTATACCCTAGCGCCGGTACTGGGTATCAGGATAAACGGACAAAGACTAAATAACAGCTGCTATGTAGAAACGCTGTTTTAATGACTTATTCGGATCATACTCTCCAAATACTGTTAAATAGAGTATAGGGTCACTGAGAGTTGTGAAAAAATGAGGATGAAGATCAATACTGCGAAAACCAAAGTTTGAAAATATCAAAGAACAAAAATGTATCCCTTGCAAGATATGTGCACCACCAACAGCTTGAATACGTAGATCAATACAAATATCTTGGCTGCTGATTCAACAATTACCTTGATTATAAACAAGAAGTAAGAGCGAGAATATAGAGGTAGCCCGCCAAAGTTTTATCAAAATGAAAAGCTTATTTTGTAACAGTAGCATTAATATTAGTCTTAGATGTCGTTTTCTGCATTGTTATGAATGGTCAATACTATTGTATGGAATGGGGGCTTGGACGCTCAATATAACGCTAATGAAAAATTTTGAAGCATTTTAACTCTGGCTTTATAAAAGGATCTTGAAGATAGCTTGAACAACCCACATACCAACGAAAATATTCAGAGGAGGATATGAGAAAGATCCCTAAGATAGATCGACCAAATTACAGTAATATTTATGCAAAAGACTTATGCATTAGTTATAAGAAATGGCCAGAGATATAGATCTTTAGAGACGGACAATATCCAACATCACGAGACCTAACACTCCCTCCGGGGAGCAAGGTCTGAAGAGAGAGTGATCCGGTATATAAAGAAGTTGAAATTAAACACTGTACATTATAAAAATTAATATTTGTGCCTCTATGTTGATACCACTTATTAATATCTACCATGAACTGCAATAATATCGGAATTTTTAATCTGAAAAATAATTTTAATATTATAGTTTTACTGTTAAAGTAGTACGATGGTTATTTTCATCGATTTTGATAATGGTGTTTGTACTGTTATGATATTATTTATATTAAATGACTTTTACTTTGCCCATATATACCGTGACAACACACGGTATGGGCTTAATGGAAACGAAAAAATGAATAATTTTATTTCATTTTCTCTAATGGAACCCCTATAATTAAAAAGTTATGTATATGTGACGTTTATCTGTATGTTATATCAAAAACTTTATTTTCCCAGTATAAGGCTAACCTTTCTTTATGTTTTGTATTAGTTCACAGTTTCATTAAATATTATCTAATAAATACTATTCTTTGGTATCTAGTACATTGAATCACGGTTTTTGCTCTAAATTTTAAAGAACCGCTTGGATTGATATGAAATTCGGCATACTGATATCTAACATGCCAAAGAAGAAAAATTATAGTGTGTCGATGTGTGCTTTTGCCCTGGGGGTGAGTTTTACCCCTTCTCGGGAGGTGAAAAAATATACGTAAAAATAATTATATTACAAAACTCTTAATTTTCAATTTAAAGTACTTATGTTTAATTAATAAAGATTGTCGATCTCTTGTCCGACAAATTTACAGCCGCGTTTCGTTAGTCCGACAACATAAATATGTTAATGACGCGGAACGCGGATGCGCGTCCAATCTGCACGCTGAAATTTTTCAGAAAGTGGTAGACTCACTCAAACGAAGCAGTTAAGACCACTTTTAAGACTTTTGTAATCATCTTCCAAAAAGGACGATATTCTGTGGACTAAAAGAATTATAATAGCGTAAAAACAAGTGTTGATTCAAATTTTGCAGAATAAAGTATATCAAACTGAAAATCGAATCGTAAAACAGCGAGTAGGGTATTTAGAATATTTTCTACAATGTGCTTAGTACGTCATTTGAGTGGAATGATTATGTCTACCTACATAAGTTATAAATCTTGATATTAATATTTGATATGCCCATACATATTTAAAAATAATAATAAACGAGTCTTTTTTTCGTTACATACTATTCGCAATATGTTAATCTTGTAGGAAATTATTTTTTTTTACATTTTTTACATAAAAAATCCCCTAAAATCAATATTTTTTACCTTTTGTTTGCTTCTTTAAAAAGAGTTACAAAAGAAATAGTTGGATGCATTAATATCCTAATGATATATTATGATATCCAGCAATACAATCGCTATAATTATTTTTTTACGGCCGTGCTAAAACAGCCACTCTCCCGCACGCATTTCGTTTCCGAAAGTTGCACTTTTCCGCACGGCGTATTATTTTGAGTATTTTCATTCCTAAATAAAAATGTATATAGCTCTATTTGTTGTGGCTTTCTCATGCGGAAAATGTCTTTCCCGCACAAGACTGCTTGCCCGAACTCCGCTATCGCGTCGTTCGGGTCCACGGCAGTCTCGTGCGGGAAAGTATCACTTTCCGCACTAGTTAGGAAAATAGCTACATATTTTTTAATTCGTTGTTACTGATCTACAAGCCAACACTGAGTCTTCCGAAATCGATAAACGAAGTAAAAAAATCCTCGACAATATCTGTAATATCGAAATGGATAAATTCCATAAAAAGAAAAACTTCACAATTCACAGAACGTGGAGTTATCAGCGACATAAAAATCCATCTGGTTCAACAGGAAACAAAAGACAGGATTGGCCATGCTGGATATAGAAAAGAAGTACGAAACGGTCTGAAAGGAAGCCCCTATCTTCAAGATGGATAGAGCTAGTTAGGTTGCCTGATTATTTATTGAATATTTATTGTGACAAATATTTAACTAATAGAACTATTCAAGTTCCAGCCAACCAAAAGATGCCCAGAATACAAGTCCAGGAAGGGATGCCTCAGAGCAATATTTTATCGCCCATTTTATACAACATTGTTGTTTCAGACTTACCAACTTTTGCAAGAACAAACATAGCCCTGTATGCAGACTAAACAGCCATCTACACATCAAGAAAAGAAGACAGAAGAATTGTCCAAACTCTAGAAAACCATTTAGGATGAATTTAAGAATTCGCGGGCTCACGGGCAAATGGAAGATCAAAATCAACGCGGAGAAGACGCGGTTTATCATCTTTACGCAGCAACACAATCCACAAGTTATAGAACTCACGATGACAGGAAACGTTACCAGGGGCCTGATTCTAATTCATTTCGACAGTCGCAATTTCATTTCGACACCGCCATGACAGCCGGAGAGTATAGCGATTCTTGGGGATATTAACCTTATCATGTTGAGACTGCTCAGAATTTGGGTTGGCGCTTCGGTTTCTTGGATTTTGTTGATAGTCTGGGAAAATTATCGAAAAAATACCATTTTTGGGAAAAATTATTTACCAGCTATTTTATTGCTAAAATCGAATCTTAAGATTGCATATATTAGTAATATGGGGTATGACAAGTCCGCAGAAAGTGTGTTATTTTATTTATAAACAAATTAGCACTCCTAAATCTTCTTTTTTTTTTTTCAATTAGTGGTCTGTAACTCCTATAATTTTTCCTTTGAGCCAAAAACACTCAAATAAAAATTCACCGTAATTTAGTTCTGCACAAAGTTATTTTTTTTCCGATTTCCTTCAACAAAAATTTTACTCAGAAAATCCGAGTTTTCCCAAAAAATCTGCCATTTTCAATTAAAATTTTAGGGAAGTACCTAATTATTTATCAATAATTAAATAATTGAAGACATGAAAGATTTATTATAGTAGATTATACAGAGGGGCTAAATTATGGAATAAATTCATTTCTTTAAAACGGACGATTTTGGAGCAAAATCCCGAAAGAGGTCGATTTTTATTTTTAAATTACAATTTTTTGGCATATATTTCATACTAGTGACGTCATCCATCTGAGCGTGATGACGTAATCGATAATTTTGTTAATGGGAATAGGGGTCGTGTGGTAGGTCATTTGAAAGGGCGTTTAATTCTCTATTCAGTAATATAAACATTAATATCATTAGGTATTTATACAGGGTTGCCAAAAAAAATTTTGAATTAAATTAATTGGCGCAAAGAAGAATGTATGTAATTTATTTAACTCAAAATACATTGTACTGCTGTCAGAAAATAGAAAAAAAGGTTTATTTCACAAATAAACATTTCTTTTCGCTTAAATTAAATCACAAACAGCCTCCCTCCTACCTATTGGCAGTTTGAACTTTTAATTTAAGCTAAAAGCAATGTTTATTTGCAAAATAAACATTTTTTTCTATTTTCTGACAGCAATAGAATGTATTTTGAGTTAAATAAATTACATGCATTCTTCTTCTTGCGTCAATTAATTTAATTCAAAATTTTTTTTGGCCTCCCTGTATAAATAATGATATTAATGTTTATAATACTGAATAGAGCATTGAACGCCTTTGTAAATGAGCTACAACACGAACCCATATTCCTATTTAAAAAAATAATTACGTCATCACGCTCGGATGGATGACGTCACTAGTTTGAAATATATGCCAAGAAATTTAATTTAAAAATAAAAATCGACCTGTTTCGGGATTTTTCTCTAAAATCGTCCATTTTAGAGAAAATGAATTTATTCCATAATTTAGCCCCTCTCTGTATATCAGGAGACCGGCGACAATCTAACCAATAGTTTAGCAATAATTAAAATGTTAATTAAAAAATTTCGGTCGAAATAATAACCAGAAAGATTATGATACACCAGAATAACTATGATTTTCATATAAAAAAGCACTATACCTATTCAACGTACCTTACAGGATTGAAATTGGACCATTTGAGCGGTCTCAGGAATGTTATAAAGAAACAATTTTTTGGCTTATAAACAAATAGAACCCCTCAGAAAATATTAGATTAAATTAAATTAAGTTAACGCTGTTGAAAAGAGCACGGCTTCTGTGTCCTTTTCGAAGAAAAACAAATTGAATTGCGAGGAGTGATTCCAGGTATAACCGGTCAAATTTGACCGGCATTTGCGACAGAGTTATAAACAACAGGATTTTAATCTTTGAACCATTAGATACCTTTTAATTCCGGTCCTCTTTGTACATACAAATTTTCATATCTTCAAGACACTCATAACAAAAAAGATTTATGTCACTGTCACCAAATTATTTAATTATTGATAAATAATTACTTCCCTCAAATTTTAGTTGAAAATTAAAGATTTTGTTTGGAAAACCCGAATTTTCCGAAGAAAATTTCCGTCGAAGGAAATTGGAATAAATTATCAATGTGCAGAATTAAATTATTGTCAATTTTTATGTGAGTGTTTTGGTTTAAAGTTAAAATTTTCGGAGTTATAGAGCAATAATAAAAAAAAGATTTCGGAGTGCTAATTTGTTTATAAACAAAATAGCACACTTTCTGTGGACTTTGCACAGCTATATTACTAATATAGGAAATCTTAAGATTTGATTTCAGCATGTCCAGCAATAAAATAGCTGGTAATTAATTTTCCTTGTTTTTTACTAATTTTCCCAGATTATTACCTCACATCTTTCATTGAGTTGATGATTCATGTTGTGGACATTCTCAATTATTATATTTCTAATTTAATACTATTCTATCTAATTCCTCAAAACAAGCAAATTTCAATTAAACCCAGCTATATTATAATACCTTTTGATTTAGTTTTCCTTGCAAGAAATAAACAAAACACATCTAAACTAAACCTAACCTCGCTTTTGGCCATTCATTCATCTCCGTGTCAAATAATTTCGACAGTCGCCATATTGAAAGCGACTTGTTTTTGGTCGAAATTTGATTTAGAATCAGGGCCCAGATCGTAACGATCCGTCAAATACCTAGGAGTAAACTCGACATGAAGCTGAACTTCTCGAAGCATACGAAACAAGCCAAGGTAAAAGCCATGTTAGTAAATAGACTTACATTTACCTTACATTTTTAGGACCTGCCCCCTAATGAAAGCCAAAAAAATACGAGTACAAGGTCCAAGTCCTGGTACAGATACATGTACCAGGTCCAAGTCAGTGGCGGATCCAGAGGGGTGGGTCACGGTCATGATCCTCCCCCCCAAAATATTTGAATATCCACTTATTCTATTGGTGGTAAAGACTAAAAGTGACCTTGCATCAAAGAAAAGTAATCACCCTAAAGATCCATGACCCCCCCCCAAAAAAATTTCTGGATCCGCTAGTGGTTCAAGTATTGAGTTCCACGGCAGAATGCAACTTAAGTAACTTAGAGAGAACAGAGACAGCGTGTTAAAGGTTGATAGACGGATCAACGTGTCAAGACAGAGTCACAAATGCAACCATCCAAGAAAGGCTCCAGTACAAACTGCTGAGGCAGGTGGCTGAGAATATGATAGAGGTCCTGTCATTTGGGAAGGCACTAATTTGTATATTATGGCGCATCTAAAAATGGTCTAAGAATTGTCTTTAAGTTAGTGGTTGGTTAGAAATTTTATTACTGAGTATTGAAATTATTTAATGCTAAAGTCGTGGCTTAGGAAGAAACTTCAAATGTGGCGTCTATACATGTGCAATAATATGCAAATTAGTGCCTTCCCAAATGACCCCAGGCAACCAAGTGACCTCAAGAACGTCGAAGAAACGTCAGTTTTTGGTTGAATATATCGCACCATCAATGCAAAAATTGGTACTTTTTGTTTTTTATGAATCTGTAATGGTAATGGGAAGTCTAACATAATGCAAGAGTATTATAACGCAAAATTTAATATGACATTATTAAACAATATTAATTTTGAGTTTTAATACTCTTGCATTATGTTAGACTAACCATTACCATTACAGATTCATAAAAAACAAAAAATGCCAATTTTTGGGTTGTGATAGTCTTGCATTGATGGTGCGATTACCATTACCATTACAGATTCATAAAAAACAAAAAACGCCAATTTTTGAGTTGTGATAGTCTTGCATTGATGGTGCGATATACACGTGTTTGAAGATTACATCGTATAAACATTTTTTTTTCTAGGTGATTTTAAATACGTAAGATTAATTACGTTAAAATACGTCTACAAACACGTTTTCATTCCAGACAGCCTAAGTCTGACGTCACAAAATTAGGAGGAGCTTAAAGACTTAATGCTTATGACTCCAAACAATTTCCATTAGAAGTGTTTCATTTGTTGTTTAGGTGCTTTGTGTGGTAAAATAAGACTTTTCATTTAGATATTTAGTTGAAGAAACGTGTTAATTAAGAGATTTTCATTCGTTTTTCTTAAGTGAATTAGTTTAACGCAATAATTCTTCTTGAAAATTGTTTGAGGTTATGTTTTAATTTGATTTGGTGTTTATTTTCTGTTAATGAACTAATTATGTGTTATCGAGTTTAATTAAATTAATTTGTTAATAAATTATTTATCAGTTTATATGTTGTTTCAATTTTGACACAGTAAGTATATATAAAAACTGAAAATTATATATAGGTATGTTGCATTAAGGGTATTGTAATTCTATACATTTAAGAGAGTATTCCATTTAGTTTTACTTTTAGCCTATGGGCAAAATTTAAAACGGTTAAATGAAAAATTGCAATACCAACAATGCCCATACGAATAATTATTGTGTATCTTTAAAACCATAAAATGAAAAATAATCTAGAAAACGACATAAAAACTACGTTTTTGAAGTCACGTATTTAAAACGTGATAAAAATGACGTCAATTATGGTGGGACAGATTCACGTGACTTTCGACGTCGAAAAAACGTGATAAACTGACGTGGTTTGGTGATAATTATGACGTCTTTTCGACGTTTTGTAAACGTTATTTGGTTGCCTGGGGCGGGACCTCTAAAATACTTCTTCCACCAAGCCCAAGCCACAACAAGACTCCTTAAAACAAGAGTCATCCTCGCCAGAAATCAGATACAGAGGATGTACATTACATAATATATAGACACAGACTCGACCATCTGATCAGGTAATCAGCCAGGTGGTTCGGTGGTTACCAAAACCGGTACGATGCCACAGTAAGTACCTACAGAAAAAGACGTCCAGAAGTCCACGACATGATCTGGTATCCAAAAGGTAATGGTTCAGAAGCGGAACATCCGAACATCACAAGAAGAAATGAAAAATCTTAGGAATGAATATCATTAAGGCAATAAATGTTTTTATTTTTATTTATACACAGAACGTTAAAAAGATTTATAATGGCGTAAAAACAAGTGTTAATTCAAAATTTCCAGAGTAAAGTACATCAAATTGAAAATAGAATCGTAAAACCGCGATTAGGGCCTATACAATGTACCTACTTAGTGCGTCATTTGGGTCACCGAATTGATTTTATAATATAACTAACTCTATAACTATAATTTGTCAACTCACCAACAATTACCCCAATTGGCTACAACAACTTTTCGTTTAGAGTTTTCCGACTAACTTTACAACTTATTTTTATAAGAACACAATATTATTTTTTTACTGATGCGGTACCAGACAGAACTGACTTTAACAAAGCTAGTGTTGTTGTTAATCTGATTTTTACGTGAAAGTAAGTCGGCGAACCGTCATGATTCATCATAAGATGGGAAATTCCATTCAAGGTTATTTACTTTAAATGACATGGTTTAAAAACCATATAAATAAATTTTTATGGGGATTAACTATTTAAGTAAAACTATTCTCTCGTTAAGTATTAACGAATTTGTATTGCCAAACATCATTTGATATTTGTTCTGGCTTTATTACAATTTAATATCGAACGCTTATTCTTCTTTACATGCCATCTCCGCAACAAAGGTTGGCAATCATCATTGCTATTCTAACTTTTGACACTACAGCCAAGGGCGCCCATATAAAAATTTTTAGGGGGGGGCCAAACGTGAAGATGTTGCACATTACATTTTGTATATTTCGGATGACAATACAGTAGACTCTCTCTATAACGAACACGGATATAACGAGGTTTCGCTTATAACGAGGTACATTAGGTGTCCCATGAAATTCCTATTGAAATATAACGCTCTATAACGAGGCATATTTGGTTAAAACGAGGAAAATTGAAATGGAAGAATACGTGTCTTTACCTGTTTTTAGCGTTGTAATGGTCATAAATAAATAAATGCCCCAGCTGCCTGTACATAGAAATGCCCAACATCTCTCTTATTATCGAGGCCACTGCTGTAATAAACTCAGTAATAAACTCAGCCACCTGTAATAAACTTCTGCCTGTTTATCGACCGATATTGAATATTATAGGAAATTTACAATTTATGACGGCGAAGTCTCATTGTTCACTGTTCAGGTTGACCATCGACACCTAATAAACTACGTAAGAGGCATCAAAACATTTCAATATTATTGTTGATTGATATAACGAGATCCGCTTATAACGAGATAATTAGTCCACCATTTCAGTTCTCGTTATAGAGGGAGTCTACTGTAGTTTAAACCACCTAAAAAAGCTAGTTTGAACCCTGTTTGAGAAATTATTCATACATTTAAATACTAGACCAAGTTTTTAAATGGAAATGTCATGGGTGCCACAAAAGTTGCGCCTCTCTTTAAAACCCGTTTGAAAGGAATACAATGCTTGCAAAGTCCTGCCTTCAACTTTGGCGAGTAGACTAACCATGAGTATGTGTCGAACCAAGTTTTTACTTTAAAATCTTAAAAAGAAGCCCCCTTTATTTTTGCAGATTAAGAATCCTTCCTTATGAAAAATAAGTCACATATATTCCAAACATTTTTAGAATCGATGATAGATGACGCAAACAAATCGCATTTTCCGATTATAGCGCCATCCGTCAACAATTCTAAAAAAAAGTTTCGAATAAATGTTACTTATTTTTTGAGGAGGAAACTCAATCTGCAATAAAAAACGGGGTTCCTATTTAAGATTTTAAAGTTAATTCTCACCCCACCTCCAGAGTGTGGAATGAAAAATCCTGTTTGGTGTCATTCTATAGATTTTTGAAAAATATTAAACACGTGTTTTTTAGTTTTTCATTTGGAAGTATATTTCTCGAGATATTAGACCGTTTCTATAATTTTGCTATGGTATCACGATATATCGTTTTTTCCGATTATAGCGCTATCTATCCACAATTCGCAAAATGGCTCGAATACAATTTGCTTATTTTTACAAGGAAAATCCAAATCTGCAATAAAAATTAGGGGTTCCATTCGTTCCATTTAAGGTTTTAAAGTTACCCCCCGCTCCACACCCAGGGGTTGAAGTGGTGGACTTGTTTAGTGTCATCGCATAGATTTTTGAGAAATATTTAACACATATTTTTCAGTTTTTCGATCCGATGTTCATTTCGCGAATTATTCGACCTTCCCGCTACTTTTGGGACACCCTGTATATACCACTCATTCGTCATGGTCATAAAAGATCACCTGTTTTTCATTTAAATAAAATTGTTCTGTTCATCATAATGTACACTTTAAAAATAATCTATGTACTTACTAAAAAAATACTATTGCAAACTAAAATTTGACTAACTATGTTAAATAAATTTTAAAAATTATTTTTCAATATGAATTTATTTCTGCTTATGAAGATGGTTCTATTCCGTGTACACAAAACTTAATAAAGAAAACAAATATTATTACTTCACAGATTTTACACTTTATCTTTATAGTGCCAGTTCTCAAAGACAAATGGCTCATTAGTGATTATCGGTTAGAGATCGGATTTCTTGCTGATATAAATTTCTTTGCAGTATTATAAATAATTCATTTAATTTGTAATTTTGGGTGTCGATTACAGTATATGTATATTATGTTCCCACGTTTCTAATCTCTTTCAATGTTTTCGTTAATAGCATACCGTGACTGTGCGAAATGTGTATTATGCACATTCCATATAGACCGCTGTCGCAGACACACAGATTTTTTGTTAAACTATTAATTACCCAATATGTGAATTTTTTTATTAATACATGTTGTTTCCAATTTATCTCTCAAAATTATCCAATAATTTTGTGACAAAAATACGTTTATGTAATATAAATTTAATTTTTGTTCTTTCCCGAAAAGCTAGGGGGGCCACGGCCCCCCTGCCCGTGTGTATGGGCGCCTATGACTACAGCTCGAAAGAGTTCAGTTGAGGTGCATCCAAACCATTCTCTGAGGTTTCTCAGCCAGGACATTTCTCTTCTATCTACGCTGCGCCTTCCTTCAATCTTTCCCTGCATTATTAATTTTAGGAGTTCATATCTGTCGTCATGTGTTATATATGACCCAAATATTGTAGTTTCCTTATTTTAATGGAATTCAGCAGTATCTCCCTGCTGTTCGAACGCTATTATTTGTAAAACAATTGAGTTATTTTTCGAAAATACTTGTCTAGAAAAGAATCTAGTCTAATTAATTTATCTATCCAAAAATCAAGTCAAAGACCCCTTATATGTAATCAATTTAAACATTTTCTCAAAAAATGTATCTAAAAGATAGCCAAGCTCTCAAAAATATGTAAAAACATTGAGCTTACAAAAACACAAAATTACGCCTTGTTCGAGCATTACTCAGACATTTTGGACATTATAACTAAGAGAAGGAATGGAACGAATGATAGTTGAAGGCAACGTAGAGGACAAAAAATACAGAGGAAAATCCCTAGTACGACGACAGTCGGGCCGAATAAAGCACATGACCAGGGCCGTGCGGTGCTATGATGCGGTGAGGCAGCCGCATCAGGCGGCATCACAAGAGGGGCGGCATAATCAGTAAAATCAAAATACAAATAATTGAGCAATTCAATAATTAAAAATATATATAGGACCAAGTGACAGCCGAAAATATTTAACCGGTGAAGGTACAGAACTTATTTTGACAAATTTGGAAAAATTAGTTCTTGATTTAAAACGGCTCAGAGGACAAGGCTATGATAACGGGCTTAATATGAAAGGAATAGAATAAGAAAGGGTGTGCAAAACAGAATATTTGAAAAATATCCGAGGGCGTTTTACGTGCTCTGTGCATGCCACCTTAGTCATAAATGACGCAGCGTCTTCTTCTACAGAAACAACAACCTTTTTTTGTATGATACAAGAACTGTACACTTTTTTTTCTGGTTTTACACAGCGTTGGGAAGTTCTGAAAAAAACATGTTACACAACTAACACTAAAACCGTTGAGTACTACTAGATGGTTAAGTCGAATAGATGCATTGAAACCTCTAAGATTTCAATTTTGTGAAATATATAATGCCTTATTCGAAATAGTAGAAGACGTCAAAAATGATTCAGAAACTACATAAAGTCAAAGCACGAGGATTAGTAAAAAATATTAAAAATTATAAATTTATATGCCGTGCAGTTCTTTGGCATGATATTTTATTTCATATAAATTCTGTCTCGAAGACGTTGCAACATGTAACTATAAATTTGTCAGATTGTGTAAAAATGTCGTCAGAAACTATGGAAAAAATGAAAATTTACGGACAATTTGGCTATGACCAAATGAAAATTACTGATAATGAAATTGCAGAAAATCTTGTAAATAAGTTCCGAATTTCCTGCTGAAAATGAATATTGAGGCAAGAGAAAAATGCGTCAATTTGATCTGTGGATGAGCTCTCAACAGAGGAAGATCAATTATTTAAAGTAAATTTTTTCATCTATATTTTAAACATTGCCTTTAATTCTTTGATTGATCGATTTTCGCTTTTAGAAACTCATAATAAAAATTTTAAATTTTTATATGTTATTTTTAAATTGAGGGAAATATAAGAAAAGGGAAAAGGAAAAGATGATAAAATACTAGAAAATCTTCATTCAATACTTTTCATAGAAAAACAATCGGATATAGAGGCAATTGTTTTTATAGAAGAAATATTGCATGCTTTATCCCAAATGATACCATACTCCATGAAACCTTTAGATGTTTTGAACTATTTGTGTCAAAATAACCTAATTTCTTTATACCCAAATATAGTTGTATCACTAAGGGCCGGTATTATCCTGTCCCGATTAAACCCCGGTTAGAGGAATTTTGTCATGCGAGGTGCAGAAAGTACCGGCCCTAAGAATTTTATTAACACTCTCTGTCTCGGTAGCTTGGGGAAAGAAGTTTTTCAAAACTAAAAATGATTAAAAACTATTTACGAAGCTCCATAAGACAAACAAAACTAAAAAAATTAGCACTTATTTCAATAGAGTCCTCACTAGCTGCTACTTTAGACTACACCAATCTGATTGATGAGTTTGCCAAAATTAAAATCACAAGGATAAAATTGTAATTTTCATAAATGTCATTTAATGCTAATACATATTTCATTTAATTTTAAGTATGTTTTGTTTTTAAAATAAAAGTTTTCATTCATTTTGTGTATTTTCATTTAATAAAAATAAATACTAGTATTAAGTTTCAATAATATTTAGGGGGCGGCATTTCGAAGACTTGCATCATATTGAAAAGATGTACCTCACGGCTCTGGACATGACTGGCTATGGCCATTCGACGAACATACGCCTGTTTTCGATTACTTCGACAACGAATATTTTACTGTGCAACATAAGAAGTACAAAAGTAAATGGCGCTAATAATTACTCCAATAAATAACAATGTAAATTGCAATTTACTTTCGTTCTTCTTATTTTGCACAGTAAAATATTCGTTGTCGAAGTAATAAAAAACAGGCGTATGTTCGTGGAATAGGGTATACTCATTATTCGAAGCAAAACAACACGCGCAGGAGAGAGATAATTGGACAGAAATAGTCAAACAAATTACATGACGTCACCACATCCTTACGAATGAGAAAAGATAGAGGAGGAGGATCTAAAAAGATGTCTGCCTTATATTTTTAATAAAATTTATTAAACTGGCTATATACCAACCGAATGGCTGTTGTCAATTTTTTGACGATACCTAAAAAAACAAATGCTATTAATACATCTCTTCGCATGTCTACCCATCAGCTTGACTAGCCATATTTTAAAAATATTTCTTCGAATTTTGCACTCAATGATGTACCAAAAAATACATCAACTTGGTGACACAAAGTTTGGGTTCCGCTATAATCTTGGAACCAAAGAAGTACTATTTAGTGTTCAGGTTATTGTATAGAGATGCAAACATGTTGGATTTTGGTCATCCTGTTTATATGGATTTTATCGACTCTAAGGGAGGCCTTTGAACGAATAAAACGTACTTTATTACATACCATTCTTCAGCAGGTAGGTATTGATATTGATGATAAAGACCTATATATCATTAAAAATCTTTACTGGTATCATTGTGCAAATATCAGGATTCGACGAGATAGTTCTAAAGAGCTTCAAATACGAAGAGGAGTAAGACAGTCTTTGCAATCTGGGTGTATCGGAAAATTTTACGAATAAGTTGAGTCTTAAGACGTTGTTTTACAGCGGATAGAAAAAGTTGCGGAAATGGTCAGAAAAAAATCGTAAACTGGAATATTTTCGCCTATAAATGACCCAGAGAGATATAATATACTTCATTTAATAATACAAGACAAGTTAGACGAAAGAAACGGGCTAGGTCGAAGAGTATCATGGCTTAGAAACCTGAGGAAATGGTTTAAGAGATCCTCTACATCGCTTTTCCGAGCTGTTGCCAACAAAATTAGTATAGCCAATGTGATAGACGACACACGATAATCGAGTATGGCACAGAAAAAAGAACAAATTAACAAAAATGACTTTCATAACTTTCAAATTGAAGATTTTTGCGTGTTTTTTTCAGTAAAAAATTTCAATACTGAATAAACGTCACTAGTTTTAACAACGCTTATCGGAGTCCTAATTTATCTATAAGTGAATAAAAAAATATGAAAAATAGTTTTTTCCTAACTAGTGCGGAAAGTGATACTTTCACACACGAGACTGCCGTTGACCCGAACGACGCGATAGCGGAGTTCGGGCAAGCAGTCGAGTGCGGGGAAGACACTTTCCGCATGAGTTAGGAACAATATTTTTTCTAGGGCCGTACGTTTGGAAAAAAGCCACAAAAAATAGAGTTATATAAATTTTTATTTAGAAGTGAAAATTAATTCTTTGACAAGGTTGTCAAAACCAAACTTTCAATATAATGGGTTACCACGACGACGATATTGGTTTCCATGACGACGATTCAAAACCATTGTAATTGTCTACTGATCTGACTTTTAAATATTATGTCAAAATAATTTTATTTCATCGAATCAGTAGTAATTGCACAATAGCTCTAAAATTATCGAATTTTTCCCGAGTGACACTTTGACAGTTTTAATTTCACGACCCGAAGGGGAGTGAAATTATGTCAAAGTGTCACGAGGGCAAAAATTCGATAATAATTTTAGAGATCGAGTGCAATTTGCTGCGATTATTTCATGAATAAAACTGTTCAAAACCAAATTTTTATTGTAATTTATTTATTTAAGTACAAATTAGTACAATTAAACACACAGTTGATATAAATATTTGACGGATGAAAGTCATCACTTTTATAATTTTTAAAACATTAATAGTCATTAATGTCACTGAATATATTTTTTCGTAGCAACGAAGGGCATCTGACGTAATATACTTGATGACGGGATATTATCAAAAATTATCAGTTTAATTTTTATTTCTGTAGCTTTCTATTGGCCAGAATTTCCTATGAATGAAATAATCGCGCTAATTTCATTAAAACATGGACACAATAAGATAAATTTGAAATAAATTAGTAAATAATATCTAAATATTAGTTTATTGCATGTATTATAATATATTATAATGCCATATTACTGTTACTATTATATACTATAATATATTATAATTTACTTTCACGCACGCCGTGCGGGAAAGTGCAACTTTCGGAAACAAAATGCGTGCGTGAAAGTGGTTTTTTTAGCACGGCCGTAGAAAAAATATTTTTAAGAAACGCTTTTCTTTAGTTACGAGTGACTAAAATTAAACATATAAAAAAATCAACTAAAAAGCAAAAAATAAAAAAAATTGAAAAATCTAACATATTCGTTAAAGTAAAGCGTGGCGAGTCTTCATCGAATAAACGGTTTTCGCACCACGCTTTTCTTAAACGAATGTGTTTGATTTTTTCAATTTTTTTTTATTTTTTGCTTTTTAGTTGATTAGTTTCAATTAGATTAGTTGATGTTTAATTTTAGTCACTCGTAACTAAAGAAAAGCGTTTCTTAAAAATATTTTTTTTCATATTTTTTATTTTTTACTTTTTAGTCTTACGCTTTTCAAACATTAAAATATATCGTCATGTTTATTAAAATATGTATAAAACATATGATGTACAAACATGAAAAGTAGTCGGAATCGGCAAAAATTTAAAACTTAATTGTTTATTTATGAAGCATAACGTAAACAATTAACGTAAAAAGTGAAATTATGTATAGTTCATATAATTAGCTACAATCTCTAAAAGTTTCAAGTTTCTTTCTTTGTAAAAAACAAGAGAATTTATCATTTTCCGTTAAAATCCTTTTTTTTTTTTATTTAAACAATTAATAAACAAAAAAATTTCTATTGACTATTCGTGTATTGTTCCCGCGAAGCATATGTCTACAAATGTTTAGTCATTTGCGTTGAAGAAAAGGCAGTCAAATTAACGTCCAAAGATTTGACCCACATGATTGAACTAAAGAAAAGCGTTTAATTAATTAATACGACAAAACGAATTCTAATGTTAATTGTAGCACAAAACGTCTCTACCGGTTGTTTTTCTAAGACTACGATAAAAACACGAATTTTTTTAATTCGAGTTTTGGTTGAAGTTTTGTTTCGTATCGTATTGAAATTTGACACTAATAAACGCCGATTTATATATAAACAAATATAAGAGCGTTCAAAATTTGAAACTTTATTGTTTATTTATGAAGCATAACGTAAACAATTAACGTAAAAAGTTAAATTATGTACAGTTCATATCATTAGCTACAATCCGTAAAAGTTTCAAGTTTCTACATTGTAAAAAACAAGAGAATTTAAGCATTTTCCATTAAAATCGTTTTTTTTTAATTAAACAATTAATAAATATAAAAAAAAAATTTTATTGACTATTCGTGTATTGTACCCGCGAATGCATTTATGTCTGCAAATTTTTATTCATTTGCATTGAAGAAAAGTCAGTCAAATTAACGTCTAAAGATTTGATGCAAACTATTGGAGTAAAGAAAAGCGTTTAAAAATAGGAGAAAATCGTTTGCATATTTAGTATATCACATACTATCATACACTTGACTTGAACTACTTGTACTTGAATACAAAGAAGACAAAAACGATGGTCATCAGCAAGCACCAAAACAGAATGGTGAAGGTCAATATCGACGGAAAAGAGCTGGAAAGAGTAACAAGAATAACGTACCTTGGAAGTAATCTTGATGAAACTTGGGACCACTCACTAGAGATAAGAACATGTCTGGAAAAGGCACGTACAGTGTTTTACAAAATGCAAATAGTTCTATGCAGCCGCCAGATGGGTATCTCATTAAGAACTAGAATACTTAAGTGCTATGTTTTCTCCACCTTGCTCTATGGTGTTGAAGCCTGGACAATGACAGAAGCAACACAAAAAAGAATCTAAGCATTCGAACTCTGTTGCTACGTAAAATGATCATAATGTCCTACATACGACAAATGCGGAAGTCTTGCGGAGGATGAATAAGGAAAAAGAGCTTATACTTATAATAAAAGAATGGGAAACACAACATTTTGGTCACATCGTGAGAAATCAAAAGTATGAACTGCTCCAACTTATAATCGAAGACAAAATCAATAGCAAAAGCGGACCAGGAAGCAGACGCAACTCTTAGCTTAAAAACCTACGACAATGGACGAATATGACCTCCATAGAACTATTCAGGGCGGCTGCAAATAGGATTAAATGGGCAAATGTAATGGCCAACGTCCTTAAGGATAAGGCACCGTAAGAAGAAGATACTATCATAACTAAATATACAGTCATTCGGGGTAACTTTGATCCACTTTTTAAATATTTTTTTAATTTATTTTTACACTGACCTTCTTAATTGTTCTTTTATATTATATTATGATTGTGTATAGTTTGATAATGTCTTACAAGCTTAAAAATATGCCACAGTAGCAAGTATAATTCAGGAAAAAAATTTTTTGACATGGTTCAAAGTTAGACCCGCTATTGGTGTAACTTTGAACCATATCTACAATTATACAAAAAATCTTATATATTTGATGTTTTAAGCTATCAGGACAACTTTGCAAGAATGAATTAGGTTAGTTCGGATGTACAAAAATTACACAGTTGTTACACGGCACTAAAATATTTAGAGCAGGCCTGGTTGCCATTCTGTTCTATATGACTGTACATGGGTTGGTCCAACAATACTCAAAGACTAATTTGAAAATATTTATTAGGAAACTAAAGTTCTACAAAACAATACTACATAAAGATTACTCGTTAATTTACCAACAGAAATATTAAAGTTTTCACTCGATAGGCGAATCAAAGTTTCTTTAAACAGGTGGCACAAATAAACATATTGGTATTTGATTTGTGAAGATTGTTATTTTCAATGCAGCTCAAATGGAATATTCTTATGCACTTATTGCATTTTATACCTAATGAATGCATGGAAACATTGAAAGTGCAAAAATAACACAATCCAGAAGATATTTCTAGATTTTTAAAATTATTAGCTTCTGCCAGATCTCTCTTGCTTTGTATTTCACCCAAGGGGAATGATTGAGGGGAATGCGACGTCATTTTCTGCTGATTTTTCATTTTGTTTTCTGTCTTGCATTCCTTGCTTACTTCACTGCATTTTTTAACTTGATTTTCCTTCATTTCACTTACTATGTTTTCTTCTTCGTTACTGACGATCTGATCCTGGTCTGTCTTTTCTGTCACTACAATATCTACTGGCATATCGTCAATGTCGAAATTGTAGCCAATTGAGTCCTCGACTATAATCTCAGTCAAATTAGTTTCTTCCAAAATTTGCTGACCATGCAGATCTCCATAATCCAGCATCTGTTCTTGGTTTACCTCATCAACGTCTTCATTTTCTTGCACATTGTTCTCTGCAGGTATGTATTCTGCTTCTTCAGCAGTTCTGTTGGTCGTAATAGATCTACGACCCCCTCGTATTTTTGGTCCACCTCGTGTTTTTGGTCCACCTCTTGGTTTTGGTCCACATCGTGTTTTTAGTCCACCTCGTGGTTTTATTACACCTCGTAGGTTCGGTTCACCTTTTGTTGTAGATTTTCTAGTTGCTAGTAGTGAACCCCTGTTTTCATAATACTGATTCACTTCTTCGACTGAAACACTTTTGCCAGCAGTTATTGGAAGACAGAATTTTTTTGCCCTCGTAACGTTTTGCAAATCATTTTCACGAATCTTTTCTACATATAATTTAAATTCTTTTCCAATATCTTCATTAATTTTACCCATTGGTCGAGCATACAACGGAAGTTTTAGTAATGCCTTGTTTCTGTCAGTGGGATAAATTCCTGAAGCCTCAAACCCCTTTTTGAGATTCTGAGCTGCAGTGTCCTTTCCGAGGTCTAGAGTTGCTTTGAGAAGTTGGCAAAATACTGATTTTGGCATAGCTACTGTTTTTCTTCCTCCCTTGGTCGCTCTCCACTGAGTTAAAATTTGGCGCCAATATGTTTTAAGACTGGCAAAATACCCCACATCCAGTGGTTTCAGCAAGTGGGTAGAGTTTGGAGGGAAAAATATTAAAAGAACATTATGTTCCCTTGCAAGTGTTAATGTTTTTATTGAAATATGTGCTGACATGTTGTCGCCTATCAAGATCTTTCTACCTTCGTTTGTGTTGGCGTACGGTAGAAAATGTGTCTCAAACCAGTCATCAAATATAGAATTTTCAATCCAGCCTGATTTTGAGGTGTTCAACTTCGTACCAGTAGGTGCACCAAAAACCCAATCCGACCACTTCAGATTACCTTTCATTATTACATATGGAGGTAGAAACTCTCCATCTGCATTTGCACAAAACAGAGTGGTAAAACAAGACTTCGTTGAATTTACGATTCTCTCTGGATTCCTGCAACCTCTTCTGAATAAAAGTTTTCTTTTTGTTGGAACGTCGTGGAACCCTGTTTCGTCGTAATTGTAAATATTGTTGGGTGTGATATCAGAAACTTCCATCTCGAAGTTATCAAAAAATTCATTTATTACATCTTCATTTACTTGCGCCCTCCTTCTGGAAATATTCGTTTGAAACCGTTGAGCAAGTTCTGTGCGGTTTCTCTCCAAAAATAATTGACTCCAATCCCAGCCTGGAAAATTTTCCTTAAACTGTGATACTTTTCTCCCTTGAGAATTTAAGTAACTTTGAGCAATGCATCTCACATCAAACAAAGATATTGGAATTCCATTATCACTTAAAGAAATAACATGCTTGGCTATCGACTTTTCTTCTTCTTGAGAAAATACTGTAGGCCTTCCGACATTTTTTGAGTGGTTTCGTTTTAATTTATTTCGAATCGTATTACGCGGGATATCGTATTGTTTTGAGGCCTGTCTTTCACTCAGCATTCCACTTTTAACCTGTTCTAGTACTGCTTGTAGGTGTTCCTCTGTATATCGGCTTTTAGTTCCATACCGACGGACGCCAGCATGTAGACTGTGTATCTGTTTTCTCGGCATTTCGGGAAACCCTGAAATACAAAAATACAAAATTAAATTCAATAAATAAAATTTCCCGCAATTTTAAATCGTCAGGGTAACTTTGAACCAGTTTCAGTGTGGTGCAAAGTTAGCCTGAAATGATATAAATTCTCAGCCCGGCCAGTTTTTGCTGCAAAACGGAGATATTTTAATGAATCTTGAAGCTTTGATGTAACGAAAGTGATCCTAAATCATTAATAAAATAATTAAAATCCCCTGCATACTTACTTTTTCGACAGAATCGGTATAAATTATCACTTTAAATTACTGTTTACAACCCAGCACTTTACAGAACGTATACAAATTCAAGTTTGACACAATGTAGCATATCAGACGCCTTCAAACTTAACGGAAATGTCAATAAAAGAGACCTCTATTGCAATTTATCCAAATTAAATGGTTTTAACAGCAAGAATACTACTTATAACGTACACTTATATCAAAAAAAATAAATGGTTCAAAGTTAGACCCTGTGGATCAAAGTTACCCCGAATGACTGTACTTCATCTAATTTACTAACTGTTGCACGTCATCCGCGTCATAGCCTGTGACGTCGCATGATACCAACACGAAATAATATATTTAGGCGGTAGGTGTGTTCTTTTTTAGAATCACGTTGCCGAATACACTGGAATAACCGCCACTAGACATATTTTATTATATACGCGTAGAAATAATATTTGAAGATTTCTATTAATGTTAACCTATAGAAATACACAATAATATGTTTCATTTAATTTGTATAAATGGATTATAAAGCGTTTTTATGAAGCACATTTACTCGAATCCAACTGTAACTGTAATTGAACGAAGGTGACATTTTAGAATAAATTGGTAACATTTATTTGACAGTTGCGGTGATGTCACTTCATATTTGTTTATATTCTTTACTTTGAGTATGTATGGTTTGTGTTCTTTACTATAAGTATCTGTTTTATTATATTTACTGTTTTTATTATTTACTTTACTATAAAAATATAAAGTTCACCTAATTTTATCACGACTTGGAATAATCGAGGTTTCTGACAACTTTTTTAGTTATTATTGTAGACATATACAAAGAAACCTAGCGGCTTCATGCCAAGAGTTCGGAGCCGTTTTTTAATTATTAACAATGCAGAGCAAAAACGTTTGCACTGCAAATCTTAAAAGAATCTTAATTCTGTTCTCTATTTCTTAAGTTTTTACTTATTTACATTGAATATTAATTTGTTTTGTTGTATAATCCACGTTTACAATAATTATGTGATCTATTTGATTTAAAATGGATTCAGGATTTTTTTATACTTTGGCAACTATGTCAACTTAGATCTCTGGCGTAGATAATGACGTGCAACGGTAAGTAAATTAGACAGACTGTAATTAACTATGAATACCTCTTGGTTACCTGTATCATTGAGTGTCTTCGGAAAATTTTAGTTTCGCTGGTCTATAAGCATTAGTGATATCTAATTACTCAAGTATTTGATAAATATATAAAAAAAAATTTGGCAAATAATATAAAAATTATCATTTTTTTATCGCTTACAGTCAATAAAAAAATTATTGAATAGGATTATATTGATTACTGTCTGTTATCTAAAAATATGACTTCAAGATATTCTGCGAAAAAATATGAATTAACTTTTATTACTTTATATTTCCGTCCAAAAATGACAAAGCAATAGGTTCATACCAAATCCCGCCCAGTTTAACACAATATACAGGGAGCATCCATAAACTACGTCGTAAAAAATTTGAACTTTTTAATACCCTCCCCCCCCCCCCCCCCTCCATCGTAATTCGTCGTTTAGAGACGACCCCCCCCCCCATGTCGACGTCGTCGTTGCAACTCACGACCCCCCTTTCATTGATTTAAAAAAAATCAATATTATTTCTGTTTTTTTTAATCAAATATGGGGGGTAGGCGTAAAATCTTGGTCCAATGCTATTTAAATGCATTAATTTTTTTTGAATCCTGAGAAAACTAATATCTAAATATATTTGAAAAATTTAAACGCAGAATAAAAGATTACATTATTACCGAGGGTTGAAAGTCCCTTAGAATAAACAAAAGGTTTCTTTTAAATGAAATATTTGAAATGAAAAATCAGACAAAATTTTCTCTTTTTTTTTCACCCCTGTAACTTATTAAAATAAACATTATAGATGTTTTCAGGAACTTTTGGCCCTCGGTAATAATGCAGTCTTTCAATCTGCGTTTAAATTTTTCAAAAATCTTAAAAATGAATGCATTTAAATAGCATTGGACCAAGATTTTGCGGGGTATGCTTTCTTAACTGCATCATATAAATCTTTATATTTATTTTGTTTTGATTTCGATGCCATTTCTTCTAAAGTATAAATACGACTTACTAACTAAATAGAAAACAATATTTTATTCTATTCGTTCTTTCAGAACTGTTGTTTCACACACACAGTATCAAAACGAATCAAAACAAAAAAGAAAGAACCAAACCAGATACGAACTTGCTAAAGAAAGAAAAAGCGAAGCAAAATATATGTCATAGTAGTCTAATACTTAAAAATAGAAGTACGGAAAGTGGAAATAGAGAAGGTCGTGACAAGTTGTGGTCTGAACAATGCAAATCATCAACCAGTAATGTTAAAGAAGAAATCAAATGTTGTAAACAAAATGAGCTTATAAAAAGTGTAAGTATTTTTAGATAAAAACTAATACATATAGAAGCATAGAAATCCCTGGAAAAATCAAGTTCAGATAGAAATGCTGCTTACAAGATATCAGAAGCTTAGGTGGAGCTGATGTGGGGTCAGAATGTCAGAATACTTGACTGTCAAAACCAAAATATGAATAAAAATAATCAGAAAAAATCAGAAAAACAATAGCAGGAATAGAAACAAAAGCGAAGCCCTAAATCAAGAAAGTATAAGAAGTGAAGTCGTTGAGAATGCCGATCGAATAAATATAGAAAAGTTTTAAAGAATTAATGACAAAAATACAAAAGAAACAATCGGGTTAAAAAAGAGAAAGCCAAAATTAGATATCCACAGACATTTACAGCTTATAGAATAAGGAAGAAGATTAAATGAGGAATATTTCCAAAGGAATAATCTGAGGATGAAAATACACTTAAAAGAAAACATGCAAAATTTAAGAAGCATTATATAGAAGATAACAAAAAAATTATCTCAAAATATCTGAGAAAGCAATGCAAGAAAATAAATTCAAGAAATAAATTTATGTCAAATCTGAAAAAACAACAAGTCACAAAAGAATAAAACAATGTTGTTCTGAAACTATTTCCTTGTGGCATTTTTGTAATCAACTATTTTTAAATAGGAAATAAGCCACAATTTTACTAAAAAAATGATTTTATTCAGGTTTCGATGTCCAAATCGGATGCCGTTGTCAAAATACAAAATATTGATAAATTAAACAAAAATGTTGTTGCTTAGTAAAAAATTCTTCTAATAATTTATTTAATCTGACTCATTTATATCGGAAATTTAGACATATATTATACATTTTAAAGTAGAAGACTTTAAAATGGATATTGCCAATATTTATGAGTTACGTTCCTGGGACTACTTTACTGAAAGATAGTTCATTCAATTACATGAAATCAACGATTTTTTTTGTTACGGATATTCTTGAGTTGGGGTTGATTTCATGTAATCGAATGAACTGTCTTTCAGTAAAGTCGTCCCAGGAACGCAGCTCATAAATATTGGCAATATCATTTTAAAGTCTTCTACTTTAAAATGTATAATATTATTCTGAATTACCGATGTAAATGAGTCAGATTAAATAAATTATTAGAAGAATTTTTTACTAAGCAACAACATTTTTGTTTAATTTATCAATATTTTGTATTTTGACAACGGCATCCGATTTAGACGTCGAAACGTTAATACAATCATTTTTTAAGTAAAATTGTGGCTTATTTCCCATTTAATCGTTGATTAATAAAACAATATGACCTTTATGAAAAATGGCAGATTTTAAAATACACAGCACAAAAAGTAGTTGACGAAGTTAGAAAAAGGCAGTAAAAGGAAAGAAAATTGTAAAAGGTGGAGAAATTACAACAAGAAAATTGCAAACTTCCATAAATAAATTATGTACTAAGAAATATACTAATATACTCGCCGAATAGAGTATGAAAGAATGTAGCAAAGAACAAAACCAGACAACATATCGGCTATAATCAAGGAGAAAAATGTACAATAGATTAAGGAGAGACCAAACCAAAGATTAGACAATATTCGGAAAAAACCATAACTAGAGAACACGAAAAAATCTGATTCTATCTACATGAAGATGTTGATTGATATTTTCACTATAACCAGACAAATTCTTAATGTAGTATTTTGAAAAACGACAATGACAATATGATATACAAATGTACGATCAGAAACTTATTAAAATATTTCTCTTATTATTTATCTCTCGTATATACATACCTGGGAACCGTGATTTCAGAAAATGATGATTAAACAACAGAAATAAGGGCTAGGGTGGAAAGAGCAAGCAATGCGTTTGCAAAAATGAAAACAATTCTCTGCAATAAAGACCTTAGATTAGAAATGAGAGTAAACGTTTTGAGATGTTTTCGATACTACAATATTAACTTTGAAGCTTGACACTGAAGCAAGAATACATAAATAAGCTCATTTGAAATGTGGTGTTACAGAAGGATACTTAGAATAGCAGGGACACAGAATAAAACGAACACGGAACTATTGAAAGAAAAGAGCAAAGAATACGAAATAATAAACACAATAAAAAATGCTTCATTATCTGGGACGTGTAATGAGGGAACAGTGATATGAAATGCTAAGATTGATAATACAGGGAAAGATAAGAAGAGGAAGGAGTATAGAAATAAGGAAGAAGTATTTTCAAAAATGACAAACATGTGATACACAATGGCATGATCAGAAACTGGATAGAATATTTTTATTGTTCCTTATAAAAAGTAATATTTCCTTGTTTTCCGTGTTAATTGGACAAAATAGAGCTAAGATATAACTGAAATTGAATTGAACAATGCTGTATTTTGATAAACGTTGCCTTTCTAATCTTTTGTATACCTACGCCATTTATTTTCCCAATTTGGCAGTGACCTATCCATAAGGAAGCTGTAGATCCTCATGGCCAAATTCCAGATCGACCGGTAGCGCCAAACCAAATACAATCGATGCTTCTCTTATCCATTTACGTAATTTAATAAGATTATATGTTTTCTAATGAAATATATGAGAGAAGGAAGCATATTATTATTTAAAAAAAGCAACACAGTAGAAGCTCTAACGATCATTAAGTTGAACAATTAGACTAGAATAATAAGCTTTAATGGAGAACATTTACCATTTTACAATGAATTAAACCTCTAACTTTCCAATAAAAGAAGTTCCTCATTAAATTTTCATTTCACTGTACACTCCACTAATCGATTTTCCCTTTTTAAATTTTTCCACCACAAACCATTACTATCACAAAATTTTAATCAAACTATTTTACCTTCTACTCATCCTGGCTAATTCACGGATTTTCTTGCACGGAAAACTGATGCTCTGAACCCGCTAGTAGAGTGGATACTAGAAAGATTAATCAAAAAGCTATGCTGGCGTGTGAGAATTTTATCACATGTGGGAATGGCAAGGCCGGAGGGGAAATGCTTTCTAGCAGGGTGAGGTTGATAACACGGAAAACTGTCCCAGAATAAACTATGAGTAGTTTAATTAAATAAAAATATAAAGGAATAATGAGACAATGTATTTTTTTAATTAGAGAAGAATATCGCTTCAACCGTAGGATATTAGCGGCTACATAAGACATGTTAGACATTGTGATACATATGACATAATATGTATAGATTTAAGATAGTCTCTTAGATTCTCTATCGGACACATACAGGGTGAGTCATGAGGAACTGTACATACTCCTACCTCGTATAGAGGCTCCTATGGGAATAACAAATGACCATTAAAAAGTGTCAGCTTCCATTGTTTAATAATATACAGGGTGAGTTTCGCATTTTGACAGAAATTTGTATTCGTCATAATTTTTGAACGGTCAGATCGATGTGTCTCTACTAATCAATTGATTTATTCAAACTAGAAAAAAAATCAGATCCGGCTTTTAAAAATTAGTTCGTTTGGGTCTTAGAAAAAATTTCACCCTGTATACGATTTTTGAAAACTCTAATATGAATTTTACAAATTAGACAAATAGGCAATTAAAATGGCATATTTATTTTTCCCCACACGATCACTTAATTTTTTATAAAAAAAATCAAACTTAACTATGAGTAATTAAAAGTTTGGTATACAGTGAACCATAGATTTAAAAAAATTAACTTTTATTACAAAAAGTAATTTTTTTAACAAATATTTAATTTATGTTACCACCCAATCAACTGATTTATTCAAACAAGAAAAAAATCAGGCCCGGATTTAAAAAATTAGTTCGTTTTGGTCTTAGAAATACCCTTTTTGAAAACTCTAATATGAATTTTACAAATTAGACAAATAGGCAATTAAAATGGTATATTTATTTTTTCCCCACACGATTACTTAATTTTTTATTAAAAAATCAAATTTGTCAAAATTGGAATTTTAACCTAAAAATGAAAAAAAAATGAAATCACGGTTTAACTCGCTACAACTCTGTTCCATTTTACAACACATATCTCTTACCATTGTGAAGACTATGAAAATTGTTGTAGACTTTTAGTCTTCTTCTCGTAAAAGTTATGAATTTTTCAAAATAAAAGGTGCAGATTCGTGAATTGCAAAGTTAAATCGCAAAAATTAAGTAAAAAAATTAAAAATTTATCTATTTGATCACGTCTATGTTAAACTGTAGAGTCCAAAGAGAAGTGTTATGGGGGAGTTTTAGATCTAGTAGACGTGTTATAGAAAAAAAAAATGGTGAAACTTTTAATTTTAAGAAAAACGTTGTTTAAATGGTAAAATTGCGATTTTGACAAATTTGATTTTTTAATGAAAAATTAAGTAATCGTGTGGGAAAAAAAATAAATACGCCATTTTAATTGCCAATTTGTCTAATTTGTAAAATTCATATTAGAGTTTTCAAAAAGCGTATACAGGGTGAAATTTTTTCCAAGACCCAAACGAACTAATTTTTTAAAGCCGGACCTGATTTTTTTCTAGTTTGAATAAATCAGTTGATAGGGTGGTAACATAAATTAAATATTTGTTTAAAAAAATTAATTTTTGTAATAAAAATTGATCTTTTTAAATCTATGGTTCACTTTACCAAACTTTTAATTCATAGTCAAATTTAATTTTTTTATAAAAAATTAAGTAATCGTGTGGGGAAAAAATAAATATGCCATTTTAATTGCCTATTTGTCTAATTTGTAAAATTCATATTAGAGTTTTCAAAAAGCGTATATAGGGTGAAATTTTTTCTAAGACTCAAACGAACTAATTTTTTAAAGCCGGACCTGATTTTTTTTAGTTTGAATAAATCAGTTTATTAGGTGGTAATAGTGTAACGATTGACCAAAATAAGAGACACATCGATCTGACCGTTCAAAAATTATGACGAATATAAATTTCTGTCAAAATGCGAAACTCGCCCTGTATATTATTAAACAATGGGAGCAGACACTTTTTAATGGTCATTTGTTATTCCCCATAGGCTATACGAGGTAGGAGTATGTACAGTTCCTCATGACTCACCCTGTATTACCTAGCATCTCGGATAAATTGTTGATTAGGCGATAATAAGACCGTTGTTTGCAGGGCCGCCGAGAGGAATGAGCGGGCCCCGGCAAGAAGTGGCGAACGGGCCCCCGACAAAAGTGAAGAGCGAAAAAAATTGTTCAACTTTTATAGAAATAAAATTATCAATAGTAAAAATATGTAGGTAATAAGAAACATTTCAAATATAAATTTTATTAAATTTTGATTATATTTATAATAGTGAAAATATTTATAATACAGGTGCATTTCGAGTTTTTTGATTGGAAAAGATGTCTATAACTTTCGAAAAATCGCATGATTTTACCAAATCATTCTCAATGCACAAAGTTGATAGACGAGTTAACCAATCCTGTTTCATTGTAGATATCACAACATTATTTATGCGAGAAAGAAAACTAAAGGATATTTTCGCTTCTGCGACTGTCACCGGCAATGTGGCAAAATATTCTTAACGCAATAACGACGTTAGGAAATAATTAATCTAATTTGAGATGTTTAATTTTATTAAGTAAATCTATTGGAGAAATTTCAGGAAAAGATTCAAGAAAGGCGCAGCATAGGTAGTGTGGTATATTATGAACCCTCTGTATAAATCATAATTTAAATATGATGTTATTAACCTTTAGGGTATTGAACTTACATAAAAACAATAGCTTATAGTTTGTATCACATGTTTATTACGAGTGAACTTGAACTATATTTGTTATGGTTCAGATAGGTATAAAAACACGCTGAGCAATCAGTATGGATATAGATATACAAATAATTATTAGAAGTTAGTATGTAGTAAGGCGAGGCGCTATGAATCATTAATGTTATTGTTTAGATATTGGATACCAGTGAATAAAATATAATGTATAGTAAGACGTGTTTAGTCTTTTTAATTAATTAGAACCAGAAGGCAGTAACAACACACTATTTAATACAGTAGAAGAAAAATGTCCTGGCAGAGAAATCTCAGAGAATGGTTTGGATCCAGCTCAACTGAACTCTTTGAGGCTGTAGTGTCAAAAGTTAGAATAGCAATGATGATTGCCAACCTTCGTCGCGGAGATGGCACGTAAAGAAGAAGATTGGAGAAAGTTGAGATTTACCAATATTATCCTTGTATATCGCTTTCAAATGAAAAATTTTATCTATCAATTTTTCACTGATCTCTTCTTTATAAAACTCGCGCAATATATCAATGTTTTTCTTAATATTCTCGTCATCGTCATCTCGGAATGTCCACAAAATGTTAAATAGCGAATGAATTTCATTTTCCGCATTAAATATTCTGGTTAAATTGCTTATTATTTGACAAAATTAAATAGTTCACAGCGCAATATTGCGTCGGGCTCAAAATTATCAAAATTATAAAGGCTCGTTTTCACGCTACGTCTTATTGTACGTTTTGTGTGATAGGACAAATCCTATACAATAACATGTGGCGTGTAAACAGCAAAACGTACGTTTTGTCGAATCGAAAAATGTATAGGATTTGTCCTATATCACACAAAACGTACAATAAAACGTAGCGTGAAAACAGCAAAACGTACGCCTTGTCGAATCGAAAAAATTAAATCCGCTTATTGACAAAACGTACGTTTTGTCGTACGTTTTGTATGACCCATAATACGTACAAGAAAACGTAGCGTGAAAACGGGCCTTAAGACGTAGCGTGAAAACGAGCCTTTACTGGTGTTTTGTCATTTGTGACAGATTGAAGTTTAGAATGAGCTTGGCGCCACTCGCGTTTCCATAAGTACAACATTTTCGACTGCTAAGATTTAACTCACATGGCGAGTATTCATTTACTATTCGACTGTTACTTGTTACTTGATGGAAATTCATTATATCTAACAATAAACACTTAAAACTTTTGTTTTTAATAGTTCCACAAAATTGATTATAAGTTAATGTCCCTGCATCTGTTTCGGCACAGTGTTTTATCAGGTGATGTGTTTTTACTATGCATCTACAATTTATAGTCTTTAAGGGGGGGTATGGTTTGAAATCAACATATCAGGCACATTTTTGTGAATTTTGTTCGACGCTATGGTAGAATTATTTTATTTTTAAAGTAAATAAACATATTAAGTACAATTCAAAGAATATTTAAGAAAAAATTCAATCCAAAATATTGAAAAATAAGCCATTGGCGACAAATTTTGGCAGGCAGCTCAAAAAAATTGATTTTGCGGTGGACATCAGAACTCATCACTGGATCATACAAAACAAAAAATTCAAAAAGATTTAATTAGCTTATGAGTTTTATGAGGTAACAACGTCGAGTTTTTTACTTTAAATGATTTTTGAATTTTTGGTATCACTCAGAAGTCAAAAATACGAAATTTTTGATAAAAATTTTGTGAAAACCAACAGATTTAATATTGTTATATATCTCGACGAATATAGAAAAATATCTCGACGTTGTTACCTTACGAAATGTCTAAAGAAAATTTATGCAAAATTTCAGGTAGATCGGTCAAGTAGTTTTTTAGCATTTGAAAAAACAGTTTTGAGAAAAATGCGTTTAAATTTTGACAACTGCATCTTCATCTTCTTATTTGTCTGCCAAATCGTAAAGTGATGAACATTGGAATATGTTTTTTGAATTGCGGAGTAATCCACAAAAGAGAAGGCGAACAGTTGTTTAACGTTTCTCACTACGCTCAAGCGTACTGGCGCGAAGCCGCGGCAAAGCGAGTCGAAGGTAGGGATATTCAACACCCTGTATCTCTGGTAATTTTACTCCGATTATTTTGAAATTTTCAGAGAGTATTCTTGAAAGTATGCACTTTTATTTGAAATAATAAAAAAAATTAAATATTTCAAACCATACCCCCCCCACCCTTAACTGAATAAGTTGAGGAGGGGGGAGCTGTTTGTTTCAAGTTGGTCAATCAGAATTGTAACTGTATTTTTTAATTGATTAATTTCCATAGATTCTAATAAGAATAATTTATTTTGAATATGGATAACTTTAAATTTGTCATTAAAAGTGAAGTGCATACGTAGAATCTATTTTTCTGTTATTGAAAACTCTTTTGTGTTGTGCTATACGTTTGTTAAAGGTTCTACCAGTTTGACCGATGACCGAAGATTTGGGTAGGTAGTCACCACATGTAAGTTTGTATACACCACTGTGTAAGTGGATTTTCTTTTGGATCTTGTTATTCTTAATATATTTGCTTAAGTTGTTATTTGTTACCACACCAGCCTTCAGCATTAGCAACAACTTAAGGAAATATAATAAGAACAACAAGAACCAAAAGAAAAAGTACTAACACAGTTGTGTATACAGTAGTGATGTTGACAAAGTAACTATTCGTTACAAAGTACTCGTTACTTACGAACACCGAAAGTAACGATTACTATACAGAGAGGCAAATCGTTACTTTGATTACTCTGATTACTTCGTTACTTCGTACCAATCGTATCAGAGCGAGTAACGACTATTGTATCTACTTTGATTACTCTGATTATTTCGTACCAATCGTATTAGAGCAAGTAACGACTGTTGTATCTACTTTGATTACTTTGACTACTCTGATTACTTTGTACCAATCGTATCAGAGCGAGTAACGACTATTGTATCTACTTTGATTACTCTGATTACTCCGTTACTTCGTACCAATCGTACCAGAGCGAGTAACGACTAGTGTATCTACAGCCAGTACACTTGATTACTTTCTATCAAAAATACCAATCGTATCCTAGCGAGTAACGGATGGGACCGGTATTTTACGAGTTTTATCGAATATCGTTATCGGTATGAAGCGTTTTAAGGGTGTGACGGAATACCTATACAAAATACCTACCTACTGAGAAATGCGATTCTCCATATGATTACCGGTACCAAATACAAAAGTGACAAAAGTAATCATAAGCTTGGTTCCAACATGAACTTTTGGACGGTCCACGACGATCACCGTCCTGCACAGTACCATGGAACGTATTATTTCGTCCCCATGGAACCCATAAAACGTTAATTATTATCTAGTAACGAAACGGTAATCTGACGGTTCTTGGTCGTGTTGGAACAAACCTATAGTAACCAAATAATGTTTATCCCTTAAACAGATCGGTGAAGGCCGTTGTTATATCGGAATCCCTATACAAAATACCTACCTGCTGAGAAATACGATTCCCGTTATGATTACCGGTACTCAAATACAAAAGTAACAAAAGTAATTATACTAATCAAAGTAACGAATACTGTAAATGATTACATACAAAAGTAACGATTTATCCCTTAAACATATCGGTGAAGGTCGTTGTTATATCGGAATACCTATACAAAATACCTACCTACTGAGAAATACGATTCTCGATATGATTACCGGTACTCAAATACAAAAGTAACAAAAGGAATCATAGTAATCAAATCATTTTTATCCCTTAAACAGATCGGTGAAAGTCGTTATTATATCGGAATACCTACACAAAATACCTACCTACTGAGAAATACGATTCTCGATATGATTACCGGTACTCAAATACAAAAGTAACAAAAGTAATCATAGTAATCAAAGTAACCAATACTATAAATAATTACTTTATACAAAAGTAACGATTCATCCCTTAAACAGATCAGTGAAGGTAGTTGTTATATCGGAATACCTATACAAAATACCTACCTACTGAGAAATACGATTCTCGATATGATTGCCGGTACTCAAATACAAAAGTAATCATAGTAATCAAAGTAACGAATACTGTAAATGATTACTTTATACAAAAGTAACGATTTATAACGAATACTCGAAAGTAACTATAATCAACATCACTAGTATACAGATAACAAAACATATGGTAAATGCCCAAAAACTTACATCGGTCATACTAGTAGAACATCTAAAAACCATATAGCAGAACACAAAAGAGTTTTCAATAATTCGTAATCATTCTGTTAATGACTAGTTTCAAATTTTTCGTATTCAAAATAAAGACTTTAAGCTATCCTTATTAAAATCTCTGGAAAGACAAACAGCTCCCTCCTTCTCAAGTTAGTCAGTTAAAGGCTATAAAATGTAGACGCATAGTAAAAACACATCACTTTCAAAAGGCACTCTCTCGAAACAGCTTTAGTGACATTAGGTAGGTAATTTGTAATAATTTTTGTGGAAGTATTGAAAATAAAAGTTTTCAGTGTTTTATTGTTAGATAGAAGCTAAAATTTGTCTTAATGTTTCATTTTTGTACCTACTCCCTGAAAGTGCGGCATTGGAAAGGAAATATAATATTCAAGATATCGAACAAACACGCAGCCCAAATGAAGAATTAATTTAAAAAGAGTGACTGATAACGTCAAGAAAGAAAATTGTGTCCAAACAATATAAAAGATTTAACGACTACCTAACTAAGAGGTCAAGTAACCCCTGTTTTCCGCTTAAAAGACCCAAATTCAATTAGATTGGAAGAATACTACTGACGGCCTTTGTTAGGAATAATACATTATCATATATAAGTGTCTATTTATCGGTGATTAAAAAGGGGAACGAAGGATACAAAGTGAAAATATAGTTTGATGAATAACATAAAACCGTTAATTATTGTAAAACGATAAAAAAAACAAATAATAGAGATTTAAGGAAATTTAATACGAGATATTGAGCTGAAAATTCAAACTCAATTAAAAACAACCAATTGGACTTCGTATAGGCCTGGGTGCCGCGTACCAAAAACAAGTTTATTAATAGCAAGCTAAAAATTTGTTAATAGCTTAACGGTGTCTAGTCGGACAAACTTTGATGTATGGGAACACTGGAACAGGGGAAGTTTTAATTGTGGAAAAGGTTAAAAATTTGGAACGTCAGACTACGAAAACGTCCCATGTTTTTTGTCGGACAGAACTTTCAATTGATTTGTTCCCCTTTCATTAAACTCTCATGAAAAATTCAGACTGCTATTTACCACCAATACAGGGTGTAACAAAAATACAGGTCATAAATTAAATCACATATTCTGGGACCAAAAATAGTTCGAATGAACCTAACTTACCTTAGTACAAATATGCACACAAAAAAAGTTACAGCCCTTTGAAGTTACAAAATGAAAATCGATTTTTTCGAATATATCGAAAACTATTAGAGATTTTTTATTGAAAATGGATATGTGGCATTCTTATGCCAGGAGCATCGTAAAGAAAAATTATAGTGAAATTTGTGCTCCCCATAAAAATTTTATGGGGGTTTTGTTCCCTTAAACCCCCCCCCCTCCCAAACTTTTCTGTACGTTCCAATTAAATTATTATTGTGGTACCATTAGTTAAACTCAATATTTTAAAACTTTTTTGGCTCTTAGTATTTTTTCGATAAGGCAGTTTTTATCGAGTTGCGGCTTCTTTTTTAATATGTCTACATAAAAATTTTATGGGGGTTTTGTTCCTTTAAACCCCCCAAATGTTTGTGTACGCTCCAATTAAACTATTACTGCGATACCATTAGTTAAACAAAATGTTTTTAAAACTTTTTTGCCTCTTTGTATTTTTTCGAGAAGGCAACTTTTATCGAGATATGACTTCTTTTTTAATACGGTTCAAAATATACCTAAAAATGTAAATCATACATAAATTTTCATATTATTACCAAGTCTCCATAATCGTACTTAACCATATACAAATATGTGGTGGATTTGACAAATATTCAAAATATCTCGATAAAAACTGACTTTTCGAAAAAGTACTAAGAGCCAAAAAAGTTTTAAAAATATTTTGTTTAAGTAACGGTACTACAATAATAATTTAATTGGAACGTACACAAAAGTTTGGGGGGGCTTAAAGGAACTAAACCCCCATAAAATTTTTATAGGGTGTCCAAATTTCACTATAATTTTTTCTTAAGATGCTACTATCATAAGAATGCCATATGTCCATTTTCAATAAAAAATCTTTAATAGTTTTCGATATATTGGAAAAAATCGATTTTCATTTTGTAACTTCAAAGGGTTGTAACTTTTTTTATATACACATTTGTACTAAGGTAAGTTAGGTTCAATCAAACTATTTTTGGTCCCAGAATATGTGATTAAATTTATGACCTGTATTTTCGTTACACCCTGTATAATGCCTGTCATTTGACATGTTCTACGTGTCGGACTTATTAAAATGCCTAGTTGGTGATAATAGACCAAGAGACAGCGCTGAAAATCTCTTTGAATTTACTAAAGCTAGATTTTTCACAGTTGATTACTGTGAGTGTGTAGAGAAACATACTGCGGTCGGTCAAGAGAAACGTAGAACAGGGGTTACTGAGAGGGTATCAAAGTTGCTTTTCTACGAAGGTAATTATTTCCATTAACCAAGGCTGAAAATCAGTACACACATTCTTAATTAAATATAAATAAAAGTTATTATAGTCGGTCAGCTGTATAACGGGACAGAGCCGGTCGGTCGGCCTCAATATAGTCGATTGAGGAAATGAAGCATTTTGGATCGCAATTTTTTCGTCTAGATTTACTTGAAATTTTCACAGAAGGTATAGTCCAAGGATTATTTTATATATCATGCCGCTATCATACGCTAAAACCTTGGGGGTTGCCACCCCATCTCGGGGGTGGGAATTTTTTATTACATTTTAACCATGTAATTCGATGGAAAAAGTGATTCTAAGAAAAAAATGTTTTTTACATTTTCTTCGTAAAACTAATATTTTTCGAGTTATTCGCGCTTGAAAGTAACAGTTTTTCGACGAAAAAATCGACTTTTTTAGAGGGTTTTTTGAGAAAACCTCGAAAAATATGCATTTAATAAAAAAAACTGTAAATATCGAAATTGTATCTTTTAGTAACACAAACCAAATTCTTGTCCTATAATATCTTTAAGACCAATGTGTGTGTGTGTGTGAAAAAATGGCTTGGATGCGGGTCCGTTAGCCACAGATTTTTATTTTATTTTTACCTCAATTTATTAGTTTTGTTATATTCCCACCTATCTGACTCAAATGACTATATTTGTTTCTTTCAAGTAGTTTATGAGTAATTTAAATATTTCCATTTTATGACAACTTAGTAGATATTCTATACTAATTGGAAAATGAACTTGTGTTTGTCGTAAATTGTAATACAATTGATTTATATATCTCTCGTTAATTTTGCATTCATAGAAAATATGGTTCAAATCTCTAATCGAAACATTATCACAAAAACAGACTGATGAATTAACTATTCCTAATTTGTGCAGATGTGCCTCATATTTTCCGTGTCGAGTTTTTAATCTGACGATAGTAGAAATATCTTGCTTTGGCAGGTTATACTTAAATATGTATTCAGGTGGCGGAGGAAGTTCTTGATGTAAAGAAAAATATAAATTTTTTGATATGCTTGAAATATTTTTCCATTATTTTTTCCATATTTTATTTATTCTATCTTTGACGTCATTTATTGCATCTGTCGATAAGATCTGAGTTAGGATCTCACCATTTTTTATTGCATCTTTGGCCAACTCATCCACTTTCTCATTACCCAGTATACCGGCATGCCCTTTTGCTCATATAAATACTACTTCCACTTTAGACAAATTATTTTTTATATTACATAAAATTTTTGATTTGTTTGAATTAAAATCAGTGTTTTGAATTGCATATATTGCAGATCTGGAGTCTGTTATTATCACAGCTTTTTCAATATTATTCTCTTTGATCCATTCTAGAGCTTTTTCGATGGCTATAATCTCAGCTGTAAAAATACTACTAATACTAGATAATTTATAATTATTATGTTGATGGGTATTTTGCACATACATAGCACATCCTACTCCTGTTTGATTTTTAGAACCATCTGTGTAAATTACTGTATAATCTACAAAGTCGCTCAGTTTAAGTTTAAGACCAATACAAACCGAGATACAGTATGTTAAAAGTTAGCTTTTTTCGTCAAATGCACAATTTGAAATATTCAAAGCCAAATAATGGAAAAAATTTGCATTTTTCGAGGAAAACTTAAATAATCTCTTTTCAAGCATACAATTAGACCTTTTAAAAATAATAATAAAAAGTTTCTAGCATGAAAATTAAGCGACTTACAAAAAAATGTCGGTACCTGCTTTTCTATACGAAAAAATCAGTGAAAACAACCCCCTAACTACCTTCCTAATTCAAAATTGGTCTTCACCTTTCTGTAGTTCCTTTTATATTTATATTATCAATACACTCAAGGAGTTTGACCTATTTAAAATGCCTAATTTTGGAAAAATTGGAGTTTAAAGAAAAATTGATTTTTTGCAATTTGGTATTTTTCACCTTTTACTTCAAAATATCTCCGAAAATACTGAAGAGATGAAAAAAATTGTATACTACTAAATTGTAGATTTCTTAATGGCTAAAATTACCCTGTGCATAGATTTTCATTACACTGAATAGTTAGTCAGATATAGCTGTTTAAAACCTTTATTTACCAGCAAACACCCCCTTATTCGAGCCCTTTAATCCCGCCCCAATTAAAATCTAAGGCATCTTACGGAATTTAATTTACACAGTCTGATAGCTCTTTAAAAATCCTACAAAATCATTTTAGAGGGGTCTCATTACTGAGAGGGTATCAAAGTTGCCTTCCTACGAAGGTAATTAAATCCATTTACTAAGACTGAAAATCAGTACACAGTGAGATATAATATTTTTCCAAAATTAGGCATTTTAAATAGGTCAAACGCCTTGAGTGTATTGATAATATAAATATAAAAGGAACTACAGAAAGGTGAAGACCAATTTTGAATTAGGAAGGTAGTTAGGGGGTTGTTTTCACTGATTTTTTCGTAGAGAAAAGCAGGTACCGACATTTTTTTAATTAAAGCCGCTTAATTTTCATGCTAGAAACTTTTTATTATTTTTTTTTGAAAGGTCTAATTGTATACTTGAAAAAATATTATTTAAGTTTTCCTCGAAAAATACAAATTCTCCCATTATTTGGCTTTGAATATTTCAAATTATGCATTTGACGAAAAAAGCTAACCTTTAACATGGCGTATCTCGGTTTGTATTGGTCTTAAAGATATTATTGGAAAAGAATTTGGTTTGTGTTACTAAAACATACAATTCTGATTTTTACAGTGTTTTTGATTAAATGCATATTTTTCGAAGTATTCTAAAAAAAAACCCTCTAAAAAAGTCGATTTTTTCGTCGAAAAACTGTTACTTTCAAGCGCGAATAACTCGAAAAATATTAGTTTTACGAAGAAAATGTAAAAAACATTTTTTTCTTAGAATCACTTTTTCCATCGAATTACATGGTTAAAATGTAATAAAAAATTCCCACCCCGAGATGGGGTGGCAACCACCCCAAGGTTTTAGCGTATGATAGCGGCATGATATAGAAAATGATCCTTGGACTATTCCCTACCTTCTGTGAAAATTTCAAGTAAATCCATGCTGGACGAAAAAATTGCGAGCCAAAATGCTTCATTTCCTCAATCGACTATTGGGGCCGACCGACCGGCTCTGTCCCGTCATACAGCTGACCGACTATAATAACTTTTATTTATATTTAATTTAGAATGTGTGTACTGATTTTTAGCCTTAGTAAATGGATTTAATTACCTTCGTAGGAAAGCAACTTTGATACCCTCTCAGTAACCCCTGTTCTACGTTTCGCTTGACTGATAGCAGTATGTTTCTCTACACACTCACAGTAATCAACTGTAAAAAATCTAGCTTTAGTAAATTCAAATAGATTTTTCAGCGCTGCCTCTCCGTCTATAAACACCAGTCTGATATTTGCATGAGAGTTTAATGAATGGGTAACAAATCAATTAGAAGTTCTGCCCGACAAAACACATGGGACGTTTTCGAAGTCTGACATTCCATATTTTTAACCTGTTTTGGTACGCGGGATCCAGGCCTATCAGGCTATACTGGGGTTTTAATTTCAGTATTTTATAAATGCTAGAATATTCCACAGGGATTATTCTATAGTCCAGAAAGCCACTGCGCATCCGCTAGGAAAAATATTCTGATTCGGATGTTTTGCACAATCTTACTCAAAAAGGACTCCTTTTAACAAATTTGCGTGTTGCCACGACCAAAAGGTGGTCAAAAATTTTTTAAACGTTTTTTTTTGTTTTTTTCCTAAAATTATTTTTTTGCTTGGAAAAAGTTTTTTTTAGGTTTTTTGGATCATTCCAAACAGAAAAGGCTTTTAGTGACTTTTCTCTAAAAATGATAGTTTTTGACATATAAGCGATTAAAAATTGAAAAATTGCGAAATCGGCCATTTTTAACCCTCAAAAACTATGTGAAAAACTGAAAATTTGAATGTTGCCAAGGTACGTACATATTCCTTAAATATCGATTGATGAACTTCCGAAGAGTTTTTGCAATACAATATTCAAAACTCCTTTGTTTCTTAATTGCTAATCAAGCGTGCGCGATACTATTTTCCACCGTTGCATGTGTATACAGTATGGTGCAAATGAAAGGAATAAATTCGTTTTTTCGTAAACCGGCGACTTTAAGGAAAAATATTTAATATGATATTGTGGCATATACAGTATACTAGTGACGTCATCCATCTGGACGTGATGACCTAATCGATGATTTTTTTAAATGAGAATAGCGGTCGCGTGCTAGCTCATTTGCAAGGTTCTTCAATTCTCTATTCAGTAACATAAACATTTACATAATTATTTATACAGGGTGTCCAAAAAAATGTTTTTAATTAAATTATTTGAAAAAAAAAAGAAGAACGTATGTAATTTATTTAATTCAAAATACATTTTACTGTTACCCGAAAACTAAAAAATGTTTATTTCACAAATAAACATTGCTTTTCGATTAAATTCAGTGTTCAAGCCAGCCACCTGCCTCTTGGAAGTTTGAACATTTAATTTAAGCGAAAAGCAATGTTTATTTGTGAAATTAACTTTGTTTTCTGATTTTTGAAAGCAGGAACATGTATTTTGAATTAAATAAATTACATACATTCTTCTTTTTTTGTCAAATAATTTAATTTAATAAAATTTTTTTGGACAGCTTGTATAAATAATTATGTAAATGTTTATATTACTGAATAGAGGATTGAAGAACCTTTCAAATGAGCTAGCACACGACCCCTATTCTCATTTAAAAAAATCATCGATTACGTCATCACGTCCAGATGGATGACGTCACTAGTATAACATATATGCCACAATATTATAACTTAAAAATAAAAATCGACCTGTTTCGAGATTTTTCCTTAAAGTCGTCGGTTTACGAAAAAACGAATTTATTCCTTTCATTTGCACCATACTGTATACACATGCAACGGTGGAAAATAGTGTCGCGCACGCTTGATTAGCAATTAAAAAACAAAGGAGTTTTGAATATTGTATTGCAAAAAACTCTTCGGGATTTCATCAATCGATGTTTAAAGAATATCTACCTACCTTGGCAACATTCAAATTTTCAGTTTTTCACATAGTTTTTGAGGGTTAAAAATGGCCGATTTCGCAATTTTTCAATTTTTAATCGCTTATATGTCAAAAACTATCATTTTAGAGAAAAGTCACTAAAGACCTTTTCTATTTGGAATGATCCAAAAAACCTTAAAAAACTTTTTTCCATGCAAACAAAATAATTTTAGGAAAAAAACAAAAAAAAAACGTTTAAAAAATTTTTGACCACCTTTTGGTCCTGGCAACATGCAAATTTGTTAAAAGGAGTTGTTTTTGAGTAAGATTGTGCAAACAATCCGAATCAGAATATTTTTCCTAGCGGATGCGCAGTGGCTTTCTGGACTACTAGCATTTGACGCGAACTTTGAGAAAAAATCACAGTTTGATTGGTACACCTTGTAGACAATGACAATTTACCTGTCTAGCAACAATATTACTACAGCGATATTGTTAAAGAATAAGGCTATAATATATTTAAAAAATCACTTAAATCGGACAACAGGTTTAGGAAATTCGAGACATCCAAAATTACCAATTTAATGCGTTAATTTCTTTTAGAAGTGTAGTAAAAGTATCGGTGTGGTATCGGTAAAAAGGATCGAGATGCATTGATAGAGAATCAAAAATCATTTCAAAAAACAAGTAGCCTTTTATAAAAGGTATATTTAATAAAACTCCCTAAAAAGGGCTGCATCACAAGCAGAACTATTTTTCAATCTGATAACGGATCATCATCGGTGCTGACAAGATGCCGACATGCTAACCACCAAAATATGGGCCATTCCACGAACATACGCCTGTTTTGGATTACTTCGACAAGGAATATTTTACTGTGCAACATAAGAAGTACGAAAGTAAATGGCGCTAATAATTATTCCAATAAACAACAATGTAATTTGCAATTTACTTTCGTTCTTCTTATTTTGCACAGTAAAATATTCGTTGTCGAAGTAATCCAAAACAGGCGTATGTTCGTGGAATAGGGATTACAAAAATATTAGGGTAAAACCCTTTAAACTTGATCAGTCATGGAAACGATACATTGACTATAACTCTGAAATTACACATGGATGCACAAAATATTGCATGTATTATGCCCAGACACCATTTGACCCCAAATCGAGTTGTTCACATGTTGAATGGTTGGTGGCAACTTGGATTTTCAAAAATCATTAGTATTATACAAGCCTCATAAGTTCTGTGAAGCGTTATTCTGAAAGGAAAAGAAAAATATACAAGCTATGCAGACGAACGTTATCACGCATATATTCATTACATAGGTGTTGACTTACCTACACGACAACCGCATTGCAAATTATAGGTCAAGAGTTTTAGGGGCAAATGGTGGTGGTCAATATTTGTGAATTCTTTATATACTATTATTGTAAATTTTTGTAAAATTTATCGGAAATCAAAAAATCTCGAATGTCGCAATTTGTCCGACTTCCACAATGTTTAGATGATAATAGTTAACAAAAATAACCCACTTAAGCCTTGAAGCCTTCATATAATTAATAAAAGAACAATTGAATAAAAATTAATGGTATTTATAAGTGGTACATAAACGCACCAGAAACATGTGCAATGAGTAACTTTGTTGTAAACAAAGGATTTCGATAAGATCGCCATCTGTCAGCGGTATTTTTTCATTATATCAAATCAATTACAATTACATGAATACAAACAAATGAACCGAAGCACAAATTTAACATAGTAGGGGAGGAAAGTATGCTAAATTTGCAGTTACTCAAGCGTTATGAGGACCTATTGGGTTGTGAAGAGTAGATTCTAAAACCAAAAAAAGTGAAGTTTTCCATAAAGTGGGGGACTTTCCATTTTTAATTTAACTTCCATTTCCAACAATCGTTTTTTCCGATTATAGCGCCATCTATCCATGATTCGAAAAAATGTTTCGAATAAAAGTTAGTTATTTTTACGTAAGGAATCCAAATCTGCAATAAAAAAATGGCAACCCTTATTTAAGATTTTAAAGTAATTCCCTACCCCACCTCCGTGGGGAGTCGTGTTTGGTGTCATTCGATAGATTTTTTAAAAATATTGAAAATGTGAATTTTGCAGTTTTTCGACCTGATGTTCATTTCACTAAATATCGCGGGGATCCTATTTAAAATTTTTAATTTACTGCCCATCCCTCTCCGTGGGGGTCGTGTTTGGAACTTATCGATAGATTTTTGAAAAATATTGAACAGGTATTTTTTAGTTTTTCGATTTGACGTTTATTTCTTGAAATATTCGCTTTTTTCTTGTGAAACTTTGTGACTCACCCATTTCCTTACGCCCCGCTCAAACCGTCAGATTTTTTAAATATACATACACTGTTTTGCATGTTTTTAACTCATCTTATCTTAATCTGACGATTTCAAGTTTTTCTAAGGATAGATTTTATTTTCGGAGCCCCCTTAACTAACTCCCCTGTATTAAGATCCAATACATGGTAGGGATACATTTACAGGGTCAAGGTTTCTCCCCATATGATAATCTGACGCGCTCGAGTAACTGCAAAAATCCCCGCTTTGGCTCCCCTACCATTAATATAAGTTATACTTAAACACGTTCATAGAAAAGTGACAGATTTGACGGGAAAAAAAGAGGATTATAAATTAATTAGGGAATGACAAAATTTATGAAATACTAGAGGACAAAGATCGTTGATGAATCAGAAATAGAAAAATACACCTTAAACCTTCTCTTTCCATAAAAATATAGTATGAGGAGATTGGACAAACGATAGCAGAAGAAATAATAAAAATTGAAAATTTAAGAAACTACTGAATAAAATCGTTGGCTCAAAAAAGGCTTGAGCAGGAGATTGAGATAAAATTAGAAAATATCGAAAATGAAAGTAACGTAGTAACAAGCTGGCAAAAACTTAAATAAAATATTCTGAAGACTCCCGAGAAGTCCTTGGAATGAGAATATTACTCAAAAATAAAAAAAAATGGTCAAAAAAAACATTCGTTTACATAAGAGATTAAACAAAAGTGCAACCAAAAAAAAAGCTTTCCTAAAATATAAATCAGAAAAAACGAATGGATCATAGCAAGAATATAAGATAATAAGAACTCAAACTTGGAATTATATTGTCAAGTTACGGAGACCTGGAGAAAGAAGTGAGAAATCAAGTACATAAAGCAAATAGACTGGCAGGATGACATAATACACTATACCTCGTCCAATTTACTTACCGTTGCACGTCATCCGCGCCATAGCCTGTGACACGATACCAACACGAAATATTTAGGCCGTGGGTGTGTTCTTTTTTAGAATCAAAATGATTCTAAAGGGGAACACACCTACCGCCTAGATATTTCGTGTTGGTATCGTGTCACAGGCTATGGCGCGGATGACGTGCAACGGTAAGTAAATTGGACGAGGTATATATGACGAAACACTGAGGTGAAGTCAAGAATTTATATAATAAATCCAGTGTAAGACTAATAATGACACATGCATCAGAAACAAGTGCCGATACAGCCACAACACAAAGACTACTGGAAACGGCAGATATGAGAGTACCTACTGAGCAGTGGTGGTGTCATGGCAAAATTAGCAGTGCCGGAACGCGTTTTCCTTATAGCCCGATCAAAAACAATCTGACCCCAAAAAAAATAAAGGAAGGATGAAAATTTGGGAATATGTAGTTGAAATTGTCTATTATTATATAAGAAAAAGTTTACAATTCTACATCCCCTCCATTTTAAAAAATGGAGGGGAATACCCCCCTCTCGAAGATGAAAAAAATACATTAAAAATAAGACCGGAATTGGATAAAATAACTAATTCTAAACAACTTTTGTTCTATAGAGTTTTTTCACTAAGTCAATACTTTTCGAGTTATTTGCGAGTGAATATGTTTATGTTTAACAAAATAAAACATGTTTTTGGACGGTTTTTCGGAGATAATTCAAAAAGTAAGTATTTTAGCGAAAAAAATATTCTTAGCAAAAATATAGCACATCAAAAATTGAAAAAAATGGTGTATATATGAGGTCTGTAGACCCCTGAAGGAGACCCCTGAAACCACCTAGGAAGCTAAAAATTTGGCTGAAGAGGTTTTTAAATATGTACTTTCGAGGGCCCAATCCCAAATAAGAATCCAGTCGAGTGAAGATTTTACCATATTATCCTGCTATAGCCTTTTAAGGAATAAAATCTAATAAAAAAATGAAAGAACTAAAACGTTATTGATTTTTTTATTACACATCATCTTCGAGTTTTTTGTCGAAGTTTTCCAACTTTTTCTCGTTTTACAATGGCGTTTTTTCTTGGCTTATTTCAGATGCTCCTGAAGATGCTCTAGAACAGGGATGGCCAACCCGCGGCACGCGTGCCACTCTGTGGCACGATTGAGTCCTATCAGTGGCACGCGTAGCGTTTTGGATTAAAAAACTTTCAAAAAAATTAAAACTTGAAAAACAAAAAATAATAAGAAGAAACTTGGTAGGTTTACGGAAGTTACGATAGATGCGGCATCATTGCATCCTCTGGCGAGCGATATTGCTGCGATTGCTGCACGTGATCCTAGCTGTCGTAATGTGCAATAGGACTGCGTTACCCTTGCTTAGTTTATTTTAAACTGCCCCGTTGTAAGTGCACATTTTGTCATCGCGCATTGTTTCTTTAAGATTTTAAAAGTATTTGTTCGATATGTCCACGAGTAAGCCTTCGACTTCAAAACGAAAATACGAAGATGATATTGCAATTCGCGATTTTCAACCTGCTTGGGAAGAACAATTTTTATTTACTAATCGTAATACTTCAAAGCCTGTTTGTTTGATATGTGGATTGTCTGTAGCAGTTCCGAAAAAATTTAACCTGGAACGACATTATAAACAACTGCATAAGGACTTCAGCAACAAATATCCTATTGGTTCACATTTGCGAGCCGACTTTATTGAAAAAAAAAAAAGAAAACCCTAGCCAGCCAACAGTCACTGTTTCAGAAGAGAAGTGATGAAATGGAAACTATGGTTAAAACATCATATGAACTTTCTCTGCTGTTAGCCCGGAAGAAAAAAGCCTACTCTGATGGAGAGGCGATAATTAAAAATAGTCTGGCAATATTTGCTAAAAATGTGGGAGATGTAAAGATCAAAAATATGGTCGATAATATTGCATTATCCCGAAATACAGTCATGCCCCGTATAGATGATATGGGCCAGGATGTTGTTTCCCAAATTATAGGTGGATTACAATCCTGCAAATTTTTTTCTTTAGCGTTGGATGAAAGTTGTGACAACACAGAAAATGCGCAGTTAAGCATTTTTGTCCGTTATACCAATGATAATTTTGAAAATGCCGAAGAGCTTCTGGATTTGCGCCAACTAGTCACAACAACAGGAGAGGACATTTTTCAACAACTTAAAAACGTAATCGAAGTCAACAAAGTTGAATGGTCAAAATTAGATAGTGTTTGTACAGATGGAGCTCCTTGCATGGTTGGTAGACTAAAGGGGTTTGTTACATTACTGGAAAACTATTTGGGAAGAAAAGTTTTTAAGTACCATTGTATTATTCACCAGGAAGCTCTTTGTGCCAAGGACCTAAACATGTCATCTGTTGTTGACCCTGTAACACGCTGCATTAACAAAATACGAGCTCGGGCATTGAATCGACGACAATTTCGAGAACTGTTCGCGGAAGAAACGGAGCAAGATGGAGAGTTACTTCTCCATTGCAGTGTGCGCTGGCTCTCCAAAGGAAATGCACTCGAAAGGTTTTGGAACTTGAAGGAGTGCGTCTTAAAATATTTGCAAGAAAACAATGAACTACCCAGTGAGTGCTCGTTACTTAATGATAAAGATTGGCTTTGGGATTTAGCTTTTCTCACTGATATTATGAGACATTTAAATCTATTAAATTTAAGATTACAGGGAAAAAATTGTATTTTTCCTACTCTAGTTGGTCATATATCTTCTTTTGTGAATAAACTTATACTTTTTTGTAACGATTTTGGAGAACAGAGATTGACACATTTCACATGAATGCAGGAATTAGCCAACAAGGTCAGTAGAACTCCAAATTATGACAGATTTAAAAACCTTATATCTATTTTGCTAGGTTCATTCAATACCCGGTTTGAAGATTTTCAAAAAGACAAAATGAATGTTGACCTTTTCATAAATCCTTTTTCTATTTCTCTGCAAGATATCAATTGTTACTCAGCTGAAATACAGATCGAAATTATTGATTTACAGAACCACACTATACTAAAAACCAAATATAGGGAAATTATTTCAACTGTTACTGATCCCAATTATATTGAATTTTGGAAATTTGTACCAGCAAACAATTTTCCTAATTTACACGAGTTAGCTCTGAGATATTGTTGTAGATTTGGTTCAATATAGTACGTTTGTGAGCAAATGTTCTCTATTATGAAGATAATAAAATCAAAATATCGGTCACGATTAACTGACATGCATTTAAAAACTCTAATTCTGTTGGCTAGTTCCGAAATTAATCCCAATATAGATGAATTAATTAAAAAAATACAAGTTCAAATACCACATTAAATAAGTAACTGTTTAATTATTTGAATTTTATATAATAAGAAAATATTTAAGTTTTTTTGTTCAACGTTTTTATTTTATTTTTATTAACCATAAAGTAAGTTTGTTGTTATGTTTTACTTATTACGTTATTTTTTAAACCTCCACTATCTTGACTAAACGGAAAAATGTGGAATTTACATAAGAAATATATATTGTACCGTATATTATTAATATACAGTGCTAGTCAAAAGTCCGTACCCCCCCTCGTATCTTTTGAACGGTTACACCTATAATAGAGAAATTTGGAGGGAGGAAATTAACGGACGTAGGCTTCTTAACTAGTTATGACAGGTGACGTAATTATGACAGATGACTTTACAGCGCCACTGTGACAGATAATTTTAAATGGGATCTTATGGCAAGTAATACCTCGTTTGAAAGATATTCAAAATACCTATTCAGTCATACTAATTTTTTAGGATATAAATTGATTTTGATTTTGGTGAATAAATGAAATAAATATAAAATTGTAGTTTCGCATTTAATTAATAAAAATTCAAATGTCCGCCTATGGTTCTTTTGTCAAAAAAGTTCACGTTTTTCAGTTCTCTAATAGTTTTTACGTCAATGTCAACCTTTTTGACAAGTAATCATAGGCGGAGGTTTGAATTTTTATTAATTAAATTCGAAACTACAATTTTATATTATTTCATTCATTCATCAAAATTAGCTTAAACTCAAACAAAATTAGTATGACTGAATAGGTATTTTCAATACCTTTCAAACGAGGTATCACTTGCCATAAGGTCCCATTTAAAATTATCTGTCATGGTGGCGCTGCAACGTCATCTGTCACTATTACGTCACCTGTCATGACTAGTTAAGACGCCTACATCCGTTTATTTCCTCCCTCAAAATTTCACTATTATAAGTATAACCGTTCAAAAGATACGAGGGGGGGTACAGACTTTTGACTAGCACTGTATAGTATCCATATTAGTATGTCGAAAAATTTTAGTGGCACGCCAAATTTTTTTTGTTCTCATATTGGCACTCGACTTAAAAAGGTTGGCCACCCCTGCTGTAGAATGATAAACTTACAAATTTTTTTAACTCGATTTTTATTTTTTTTTTTTTGGCATATTTGAGAAAATTTGCCTTAGTAGTGTATATTTTTTACACTATTAGTAGACAGCAAAGATTTCAAATAACAAACAGCATATCATACCGACCTTTTTAAAAAAGTAGATATTTTGACGTTAGAATTTTCGATTGAAAATTAGGATGCTTTTTCGATAATACATCAAAATAAGGAGAACAATAAATATTTTAAATAAAAAAATTACAGTCTGTTTGCGGAACATAAAAAGGTAGGTTTTCACCATTTGTGAAAAAATAATTTGTGGGAGATAAAATTAACAAACCAAATCCTACTTGGTTATTTGAATTTTTTGCACAAATTTTGAGATTATGTGAAAACAGTGTAAAGACAAAAGTTGTTGATCTTTTTATGACTTACAATTTTTCATTGTATCTTTTTTTCAGAGGACTTGTACTTTTACAAAAACCTTTTTCCACTTCCCAACCTTAGATCTCCAGTACATTACACTAGTCAACAAATTAACAAAAAAAAGTTGCGACTGATGTTAAAATGGCTGTATCGGGGAGTTTAAAGCATCCTGAATGCGAATTCAAACACCAAAATGTTCCACTACGTATATATTTTGAGTTATCTTCTTCTTAAAGCGCCGCGCATTTCTGCTTATGCGTGCACCGTACATTGTCTGGTCATGTGAAGTATTAGATTTGGAGTTATAAAATGCATCAAATATGCCTGTTTATTACAAAAATTCTTATATACTATATACATATAAGTTCAACACTACTAGAAACAAAAATTATATTAAGTCTTTTGTACACAATTTTTTGCATATCCCAAAGACATATTAACACAAAGACACTTTTACCCTGCATAGTAAAAAACGAGGATAGCTCCTGGTTACAGTTCTTAAATGTTATAAGTTGTCCTGGCTAGTAAATTCCATTAAAAAAAACCATTATTGTAATCTAGAGCCTATGGGTTAAGATGTCCTTTGGACAAGTGAAGGTCTCGAACTAAATCATGTAATTCAGCTTTTTGGATGCAATAAGGTGCTTTTACGTCGCTTTCGAGAAAATAAGAATCAATATTTTCTGATACATCATCAGATTCACTTTTGTCACCATACATTTCCAAATCTTTCTCGTGATTTACCGAGGTCCTAGAACTGGTAAATCTTCTCCATGAAAAACCGGTTTTATTGCTGAGGTAATATCTGGATATTTAATTTTATGTTTGTTCTTCCTTGAAAACCCAGACACTTTTGTCATGCAAGAGTAACAATCGTTAAAATGGTTTAAAACTATATAAGTTTAAATGGTTAGGTTTACTGATTAAGGACTACCTTTGGTTTGTTCTTTATTTAAATGTTAATGTGTTATTCGTAGACATTAGATATCCCAGTGTGGCCAAATTATTCACAATTTTTAGGAAAAACGTTATTTTGATAAGATCACTCCCCGATATATTATTACAAATGACTGTTTTCAAAATTTTTTAGTAAAATACTCATAACTTAAAAATCATAACTCATTTTATTTTTAAAAAATCATAACTCAAAAATCCTACGTGTTAGGAACTTTTTACCATCATAATCATATTTAGAGAGCATAAATTAACAAAAAACACCATTTTGCATTCCAGTCGCAAATTGGTTGTAAACTAGTGTTATTTTTCCTTTTATTTTATTTTATTTTATTTTATTTTAATAAAGTCTTATTTTTTAATTATTAGATAATTATTATAAAGTCTGTTGACCTGACTAAATAAATAAACATACTAAAACATTCTAGATAAAATCATAAATACCTACTATCATATACTTCAAATATATTATTCATAATAATATTGTATGTATATTTCACGAATAATATTGTATGTAACAGCAATTAAAATAATTAATTACCTGCTAAATATCTATCGTCCTACCGCTACAAACTTGTATTCTCACTCACGAATGGTCAACGTATATTGTCATGAAGAATAATTTATTTATTGACCAGTTTGTAAATGTTGCCAGGAGATATCAACCACTAGCAACAAAAGCGGGAATCCACTTTCAGTTCGTCTCTCTATCGATGAAATAATAATTACGGGATCTGATAAATAGATAAATTTTTTAAACATCATCTACTACCCTCGTATTACCTCATTATCGATTGCAAGAATGTGTCCCCTAGGATGCTATTATTGTCCTAAAACAGTTTTAGGACAATATGAAACCAAGGGGTGTGTTAAATTGTTCTTTTTAATTTGTCCTTAACCTCAATGACGATCGTTATCATTGTAGAACGGCATAATATGTTTAGTATAATTGAAATTATGTTTGCAGGAACATGATATGATGTTAAATATATGGTGTATAGTAGTTTAGTATTTAATCCATGAAATGCGCCCCTTGTGTTTGCGGAAAATATTTACTTTTTTATATTAGGTATGTGACAATAGTTTTCCGCAACATTTTCCTTCGTTTTTGTAATGTACTGTCCTTATATCCTGATTTTTGAGATATTGGTATAATTAAAGTCCAGAGAACTAAGATATTTCCATAATTTTGATCCTGCCAGTTTTCTGGCAAGTTTTTTATTGGCCTTAAATTGTTAATAATTTGAAAATTTCACCGAACTGCAGGAAACATACACGTTTTCGTTATCGAGGTCGATAGAACTAAAAAAACTTGTCAGATACCTGGTCACGTCAGTATCCTCAGCATGGTACGTTTTACCTTACTTATCTGTACTAATAAGATTATTTGAATTTTTTAATAAAACATTATACAGTTGAATCCCTGACTACCCGTGCGTCATCATTTAAAACATACGAAATAAGTCGATGATAAGTCGGAAATTGAAATTTACTAAACGCAACAGCAAGTCACTTACTGTCACTTGCTGTTGCGTTTAGTAAATTTCAATTTCTGACTTATCATCGACTTATTTCGTAATCTTTAAATGATGACGCACGGGTAAAGATTCAGGGACTCAACTGTAGGTCTTGGGTCCACATTTAAAAAAAATTTATTACCTCCCCCGTGAGACTTTTTTATTCAGTCGAGTCGGACAACTTTTTATTTCGGAAAATTTTCGGAAGGGGGCGTTTCGTAAATGTAGAGGTTTCTAAACTTTGGTGCGTCCGACAACTGCAGTACCCTTAAAAATTTTTCGGACAATATTACCAGTTAATTGTAAACATTTTTATCAAACAATCCTGCAAAAATCAGCTACTAGAGTATAAATTTTATGACTCTTTATGATTCGTGCGCCCTCCATATGGGGGGCGCACTGTGGAGTCATAAATGATATTCTTTTACAGGACTCTTTGATAAAAATACTAACAATCTACTGGTAACACTGCTCGACAAATTTTTAAGTGTACAGATTCAAATTGTACGACGCACCAAAGTTTAGAAACCTCTATATTTATGAAACACACCTCCTCCCGAAAATTTTTCAAAATGGAAAACTTGTCCGACCGGACATGAATAACTGAATAAGAAAGTCTTATGAGTGATATAATATTTTTTTAAGTGTTGGCCCATGGCCTATTACAATTATTGTATGCCAACAATATCACCCTAAGCCGATGCCGCACTGCAGGATGCTAGATGGTCGCTTGGAGGGTGATCTTAATGGTGGATGATAGAGGGGCGCTGCATCCCGGACGCAGTGAAAGAGTGAAATGAAGTCAGAAGTCACTGAAGTCAGTATCCAACTGACTGCTGAGGAATCGTTTGTTTCATTTGTTACGTTACATTTGGATTGTTTTTTAGCATATCGTCCTATTAGAGGTAAAACTCACTAACTACACTTTTCAGAAAGTGGAGAAAAATCGACTTAGAGGTACAAATTGTTTTTTAAATTCACGTGATTTGAATATTTATTTATTTTAATGCAACTGCAAAGAATAAATAAAACAGATATTTTAAGCCATGTTTCGTCAAATTAGGGCTTCCAATCCCGCAGCCTGAGTTCAATCTCGGTATTTGCGGGATTACGAATTTCAATCCCGCGGGATCTCGGTATTTGCGGGATCCCGCATATTAAAAACAGTCATATTTATTTAAGGCAAAAAAAACAATAAATTTATCAACTAACTCCACATTTATTTAAGTACTATTACTACATATTAGTATAAGATCAAAACTGTTTTTTCTTCAAAAAAAAAACAGTAACAAATACTGAAAAAACAAAAAATCTTGTTTAAAAATTACACCAACAAAATTTTAAAAATCAACCAAAAAAACCCATTTTGAACTGAAAATTAATATAGTTTACTAATTTAGTTGCTATATTATTTAGCTATCATTTACTGTTGTTTAGATAAAGCTTTCAATTGAAAATGTTTGCAAAGGATACACAACATATATTGGATGGTATGAATAAAAACGGAGTATAAACTCCTAGTAAGTTCTCATGAGTATGAGCATAAAGTATAAGTTTATATTACATTTCATATGAATAAAAAAATATGTTGATGTGGTGAGTTTCGACTCACCGTACATAAGAGTAGATACTACCGCGTGGAGTATGTGCTCCTAAACTTGAAGTATAAACAACATTCTCATTTTTATTCATAGGAGCCTACATCTAAATCTAAACTCTCATCTGCCAAACTCCTGCGTATGCCAAACGACGCTTGGTAACTACGAGGCTTTTGTAGATAAATCAGTAGTGCACTGATTTCTGACGGGTCACATTTCTACGTCGTTGTAAAATACGGCGCAAAGACAAAGCCAATTCTGAAGCTAACCTTGAAGCCAATTCTGAAGCTATTAACCTAAAAATAAAAGTTGTGACTGGCTAATTGACACCCAAGTCTATGCCATAAAATCAAAAAAAACCTTGAATGATTTTTTTTTTGGTTTTTTGATAATTTTGAGCGTAGCTACAGCAGTAATGTACGCTTTTTTCAGTCCCGCAAATCCCGCGGATCCCGCGCCTGTAATCCCGCATTATGCGGGATTGGAAAATGACGCGGGATCCCGCAATACCGAGATCTCGGTATTGCGGGATTGGAAGCCCTACGTCAAATAGTGGGTCTTCTGGGTACCAAATTGCCCTTCTTTTATACACAGCATTTATTACGCTTTCCTCCATAGCCAGGCTACCCGGATGGAATTTCAAACAAGACTGATTTGGGTGGATAGACGTCTGGCGAACCACCGGATGGTTAGATGGTAGTAAGAGGCCACTGCGGCTACCGTCGTTTTGTTATTCGTGGTATAAGTAGCTGGATGGTCGCCAGGCAGGTATCTACCATCCACCATCCTACCAAACTTCCTGCAGTGCGGCATCGGCTTAAGGTCGAGGCAGATTATCATGCACGAATCGTTTCCAGCACGTAGCGTTTAGCTTTCGAAAAATATTGATTTTAATGATTTTAAATATGAACAATTCACACTGTCCGGAGCGTATGGTATCAGACACCTCTTTGTAAAATCAGGTTTTTCGGAGACTACGCCACGTGCTGGAAAACGTGCATGATAATCTGCCGCGACCTTAAAACTATCGTAAAAAATTTTCAAAACTTGTGTTTAAACAATACATGGTTAAGCAAGTAAAGCATGTTATAGTCCAGGGTAATAAGGTTTTTTGCATGACACTCGAGCAGCCAGGGTACTGAAGGGTTTTTTCGACAGGTAATACCTATAAGAGCAAATTGTAACTATTTCCTGCATAGGATCTGGCGGCCATTTTTATTTATAAACAATTAAGTGTCAAAAATGGCATTTTTCCCTTTTTTTTTCAAATCAATGGAAAACAGTGAAACTTGATGTTTTTTAGTACAAATATCTTTGAGATTATGGAAAAAGCTTTAAAATGACGTATTACAAAGTTTGATATACTCATTTATTGTTAATATAATTGCGAAAAAAGGTCGGAATTGCAAAAAAAATTAATTTAGCAATATCTATTGTAAAAATTAGTGTACAGCTTTGAAATTTTTGTCATATAACGGTTCTTTGGTGCTTAATATGTGATAAAAATTTCAAAGCGATTCATTCAATTGTTTAAATTTTATTCAAATTGTTTATCCCAGAGAGCATTTTTTTTGCAATAACATAAGTCAGAAAAAATGACGTTAAAACCATTCCACAGGTGTGAAATGAAAGAGCATGAGGTATATTTCAACTTGGTTTAAAAAAAGCGAATAAAAAATGCATTTATTAGTAATAAATAATTATGCAAAAGTATCGTAAATCTTTCCTTATAAACTTTTCATTTTGTTATATAAGAAATAATATATATTTATTACATTTTTTCATCAATTATGATATAAATAACATTACTTGGTAGTTGTGCACTTAAAACAGGGTAAAAAAGTTAATTCTTTTGGAAAAAGTTATTCAAAAAGTTTATAAGGAAAGATTTACGATACTTTTGCATAATTATTTATTACTAATAAATGCATTTTTATTCACTTTCTTTAAACTAATTTGAAAACATAGCTCATGCTCTTCCATTTCACACCTGTGAAATAGTTCTAACGTCATTTTTTTCTGACTTATGTTATTGCAAAAAAAATGCTCTCTGAGATGAACAATTCGAATAAAATTTAAACAATTGAATGAATCGCTTTGAATTTTTTATCACATATTAAGCACCAAAGAACCCTCATTTGACAAAAATTTCAAACCTGTACACTAATTTTTACAACAGTTATTGCGAAAATAATTTTTTTTTTGTAATTCCGACCATTTTTCGCAATTATATTAACAATAAATGAGTATATCAAACTTTGCAATGTGTCATTTTAAAGCTTTTTCGATAATCTCAAAGATATTTGTACTAAAAAAATCATAAGTTTCACTGTTTTCCATTGATTTGAAAAAAAAAAGGGGAAAATGCCATTTTTTGACAGTTAATTGTTTATAAATAAAAATGGCCGCCAGATCCTACGCAGGAAATAGTTACAATTTGTTCCTATAGGTATTACTTGTCGAAAAAACGCTTCAGTACCCTGGCTGCTGAAGTGTCACGAACAGGGTATATTTTTGTCTTATTACCCTGGCCTATTAATAAATCAGAATATTTTCCGGGAGTTGGCTAACCATATATTTAAATTTTTTAAAGACCTATTCGTAATGTATGCAAAAGTTAATATTTTATATTTTGGGAGCGCGGATTTTAAAGTTTCCCCTCCATAACTCCAAGCTAGCCCATCTAGAGGTCCGCATTTTGAAGCTTTGTAGACGACTCTGTTCATAGGAAATCTTTTCCAAGCTTAGTACATTAAAACTTCAGTCCTTAATCTTTCAAATGCTGCTAATTAGGTTTCTTAATTGTTATAAACAAACAAGCTATGAGCTTTTTAAATAAGTGTCTAATTTCGTCCCTGTCGTGGGACAACTTTTTTTATTTTTTCATTTGTGTGTAAATGGCCATAGATCGGGCAGTGTCGTCGCCCCCGCTAGCGAAATTATTCCGATTCGATTTTTTTGCACAAACTTATTCAAAAAGAGGTCCTTATAACATATCCACAGGGTGCCGGGCGGTGCCGTGGTCGAAAAATTGTTTAAACATTTTTTTTAACAAATTCACAAAAATAATTTTTTCATTTCGAACAAAATCTTTTAAGATAAATTGGCTTATTCTGAGCAAAAAAGGTCTCTTATCATTTTTTTCTAAAATTGATTGTTGTCGAGTTATATGCGATTAAAAATTTTAAAAATGCGAAATTGGCCATTTTCAAGGCTTAATAACTCGAGCAAACATTATTATTATGAAATTCAAAAAGTGACCAAATCAAGTTTCAAACCCCTTCTTCAAGGTCCTGAAGAGATCTTTGTCATTATTTTATTACAAAGCTGTTATTTTTAATTATTAACAATTAGCGCTATAGTCCAGGATGTATCCGTCGCACCCGTTAGTGAAATTATTCCGATTCCATTTTTTTGCAGAAACTTACTCAAAACGAGGTCCTTATAACATATCCACAGGGTGCCGGGCTGTGTCGTGGTCGAAAAATTGTTTAAACAATTTTTTTAAACAAGTTCACAAGAATATTTTTTTATTGCGAACGATTTTTTTATTATTCTGAGCAAAAAAGGTTTCTTGTGATTTTTCTCTAAAATTGATTGTTGTCGAGTTATACGCTCTGAGCTTCGCTGGTGTCGCTCCTGGCGGATTACTAATTCAACTTTTACCGGTAATTTTTAAATTTATTATTTGTATGTTATCGCTTAATATTTACAACGCTAAAAAGTAATTAAATTGTAATAGATTTTTTTAAGATTTTGCTAATTATTTTGACGTTCTATTGATGAAATATTAATTTCTTACTTCGGATACTTTCACAATTATCGTGTAGATGGCGCTAGATTAATTTATAATTACATATTACGGAACATTAAAAAATCGTAAATTCAGTATTTAAAACGTAAGTATATTTAAGGTAAAAATATATACCACAGCTTTGACCAACTAATATTTTTTATAATTAATGTTTTTAATTTTAATTTTAAATTAATCATTTTGACATTTATGTCAAATTTCCGGTAAACGTTTACAGACTTGCCACTACTGGCGCTCGCGAATTTATAAATATCCCCTCTACGTACGAGCTCACAGCGTATATGGCCATTTTCGCGTTTTTCAAATTATAAATCGGGGATAATTCGACAACAATCAATTTAAAAAAAAAATCACAAGAGACATTTTTTTCTCAGAATGTCCCAAATTATTTAAAAAAAATTGGTTCGAAGTGAAAAAATTATTTTTGTGAATTTGTTTAAAAAAAATTGTTTAATACAATTTTTCGACCACGTCACCGCCCGGTACCCTGTGAATATGTTATAAGGACCTCGTTTTGAGTGAGTTTCTGCAAAAAAAATGGAATCGGAATAATTTCACTAACGGGGGCGACGATAAATCCTGGACTATAGCGATAATTATTAATAACTAAAAATAACAGCTTTCTAATAAAACAATGACAAAAATCTCTTCGGGATCTTGAAGAAGGGATTTGAAACTTGATTTGGTGACTTTTTGAATTTCATAATAATAATGTTTAATCGAGTTATTAAGCCTTGAATATGGCCATTTTCGCATTTTTCAAATTTTTAATCGCATATAACTCGACAACAATCAATTTTAGAGAAAAATGATAAGAAACCTTTTTTGCTCACAATAAGCCAATTTATCTAAAAAAAATTTGTTCGAAATGAAAAAATTATTTTTGTGAATTTGTTTAAAAAAATTGTTTAAACAATTTTTCGACCACGGCACCGCCGGCACCCTGTGGATATGTTATAAGGACCTCTTTTTGAGTAAGTTTGTGTAAAAAATCGAATCGGAATAATTTCGCTAGCGGGGGCGACGATACTGCCCGGTCTACCAGCTTTTCTAATATGAATAAACAAATTTTCTCCGGCCAGTAGCAAAAAAGTTATTCTAATTGTTTATAACAAACTGAAATGGTTTTACAATTAAGTTTTACAATATTGGAAATCATTTTTTTCACTTATTTTAAATTATTTTTATAGACTAACTCTGTTGCTTATGCTATCCTTAGAATTATTGTAGTTCATTTTTTCTGACTGTGATTGCAAAAAAGTTGTTTGAGATAAACAAATTGAATAACTTTTGACTATTACATGATCAATCTGAAATTTTAACCACATTTTTAACACTATAAAAACCAACTGTATACACAATAACAAGGTTGTAATTTTATTTTTACAATCGTTTTACAATTATTTATTAAAACTGAAAAATTCTTGGAAATATTACATTTTTCTAAGCAACGAATTAGTAAATTAACATTTTAAAGCTTTAAACGTGTTTTATCAAATACTTAGGTACCTACCTAGACGAAAATAGTTCTTAAAATTGTGCATTTTTAGCCCTAAATGGTTATAATAATTCATAATGGGAGATCAACGCTAATATATGTAGTGTCGGCTCTAAAATTGATGGAGTTGGAGGTGGACTATGTAGGGAAACCAAAACTGAGCCGTAGTGAAAGCCTAGATAATCACTGTACATACTATATTTCAAGCAAAAATGTATGCTATATTGATGCTAACTTTCTATACAGCACTTCCGTTTCTGTTGAGGTTCTAGTAGAAGTTCTTGTTTATAGTATAATGTGGGTAGATACAGATGAAATTGTATACTTACATAAAAGTTGTTACAAAGCCTACAGACGCTACCACACTTTTTTAAAACGTAGTTTTTTATACAAACACTACCTATAACTGTAGGATATATTGTAGATATTATGTCTATACCTACGTATTTATTTTAGTTATTCATAATATGGTTCTTAATGTTGTAAGATAACCTGCGGTTTTACTTCCTTTTTACATAATATAACCGATTTCCCACAAACTTAGGTATGTGTTGGGGGAGACTAGTTTTTTTAATACAGCGATGTAATCAATTACATATTATACAGGGTGTCCAGAAACTCTACCGACAAACGAAGACAGGAGATTCTTCAGATAATTTTAAGACAATTTAGCTCAATTCATCTAGTCCGAAAATGCTTCGTAAGGGAGCTAGAGCTCTTTGAAAATGGCGTCTTGTAATTAGTTTTTCTTAAATACCTCCAAAACGCTTCAATTTAGAAAAACGAAAATCGGTACGTATATTTATCTTCCAGAGATAAATCGATTCCATTTACTGCCAATTTCTAGTACCGATCATACGCGTCCGTTTTGGGTAGGGTAACGGTTATCTTATAACATAACTTGTTTGTCTTTAACTTTTAAGCATTTTTGACACTCGATTAATAAATTGTGAGGTATTCTAGTACTAAAAGGTATTCTTGGTTTAAGTCGATAGGACACACGGTTTTCTAGAAAAATCGATTTGAAAATTTTTCGTTTTTTTGACTTGAATAAAAATTTAAATAAATTTTCAAAAAAAAAATGGTGTATTTTACCAACTTAAAGCAAGAGTAACTTTTAGTACTAGAATACCTCATAACTTAATAAGCTCGAGTCAAAAATGCTTAAAAATTAAAGACAAAAATGTTATGCGATAAAATAACCGTTGACCTACCCAAAACGGACGCATATGACCTGTACTAGAAATTCGCAATTAATGAAATCGATTCGTCTCTGAAATGTAAATAAACGTACCAGTTTTCGGATTTCAAAACAGTTTTTTTTTTAAATTTTTTTTGAAAATTCAACAAAAGAAAAATTTTAAAATCTATTTTTCTGTGTATTCTATCGACCTAAAACAAGAGTACCTTTTAGTTGTATAATACCTCACAATTTAATAATCCAGAGTCAAAAATTTTTAAAAATTAAAGATAAAAAAGTTATGCGATAAAATAACTGTTGCCCTACCCAAAACGGACGTCTATGACCGGTACTAGAAATTCGCAATGCATGGAGTCGATTTATCTCTGAAAGATAAATATGTTTAGCAATTTTCGTTTTTCTAAATTGAAGAGTTCTGGAGGTATGTAAGAAAAACTAATTACAAGACACCATTTTCAAAGAGCTCTAGCTCCCTTAGGAAGCATTTTTGGACCAGGTGAATTTGGTTAAATTGTCTTAAAATTATCTGAGGAATCTCCTGTATTCGTTTGTCGGTAGAGTTTCTGGACACCCTGTATAAATTATAAGGAAATAAAGTAAAGGACTACTTAGGTATACCTACCATGCTGTGACTCAACAATAATGCCTAACTAAAAATAAAGATAAAATAAATATTATAAGCCGAATATTAGGTTAGAGCATGAGTTCAATATGGATGTTGCATATCCAACAATTTAAAATAAAAGTAAATTACTTTGAATATGAATTCTTGTTTTTCTCTTTAAAAGTCAGTTTTTCGTATACGCTACAACATACCTATCTCATCTTCACGGAAACTTAAACAGCAATGTCAAATCAAAAACTAGAGTAGATACCGCAGGATGGTTAACCCAACATAAGACTTTTCGTAGTGGCATCTGCTGTTGGAATTACTAAAATAGGTATTTTAGAAATAAAGAATATACCCATGCCTTTATTTCTGAAAGATAGGGGTATTTTTAAATATTTCCTATCATAAAAATTTCATATTCTCTAGATTTGTTCTTCTCTAGTTGTGTGTTGTGTGAGGAATCTTGTGTTTTTCCCTACAACTCTCTTTCTAAACACAGACGAAGAAATCGAAGATATTAAGGGGTCCGCAAAAACGGATGTCATGACAGGACAGGAGACTTCAACGCACAAGTGAATGCATAGACACAACTTAGTACAGACTACAGCGAAAGTTTACTAAAATGCTGCGAACAGAGAAACAAGATAAAATTCATTTCAGACGATTCCACAAAGATCAGTCCAAATCCAAGAATGAACCACTATAAATGATGGACCTGTTCATCGCCAAAAGAGTAGTGGTGGACAGGATACACCTCACTACAAATTCAGTTCAGATCACAAACCGGTTAACCAGTTATGTCCTTCATTTGGTCCGTCCATTGTATTGGAGATCTTCCTGTGAATCTTTTGCTCGCTACGTTGCCTTCAACTATAATTCATTACTTGTTCTCTTTATCTAGTTATATGTCATTTTATAATATGTAGTACATATTTATTGAATTATTTATGCGATATACCTACGGTCCATGGTATGCGCAACATTCTACAGTAGACTAGACCCACATTTCAAATCGATTTTTGAATGTCCATGTTTCTGAAGCGTATCTGGCGATAGAATATATTAATGCTCGAAAAAGGCATAATGTTCAGTTTTGCAATGTCAGTGTTCTTCAATATTTTTGTGAGTTTGACCAACGAATATAGACTCATATGCATCCATATTCGTTGGTTTGAGTATTTCCGATCTGACCATTGTGACGCGTCGATGCATCTCGTCTTCGTACCTTCCAGTTTAGTGATGACGGAGTCTAATAATTAAACTGTCTGACCACTTCGTACCTTAAATGTCGAGTGGACCCGCATAATTAACAAATAAAAAACAAGGTCTAAGTCTAAATAATTTAGATTATTGAAATAAGCCACAATAATTCGTTAAAACCTTGAAAGTAAAACTTAAATTAGGCACTTGTCACCGAGTTATCAAGCTTCGAGAATTAGTCCAAGTAATGAAGCTTAAAATAGGACAGAACCTAGCAATGTTTACAGAATGAATCGATTTGCTAGAAAATTTGAGAATAAGTACCTAGTGGATATTCCAAGGATCAAAATCTATATAAGGCCAAAAGGCTTCGAAAGGTTATTTAATTCACAAGAACATGGTTTTAAAAAAAAATTTTCTAGTGCAAAAATTGAGTGAGCTATTGACAATTAAACTTCTAATAACATGCAAAAACCAAACTTTACCGACCCTTTCAAAGTCACCTCTTTTTGCGACAGAGGATTTTAAAAGGATTTAATATTAACAACCTTATAGATCTTATAAAGACCTACAAAATTATTTTTTAACAAACTTTCTAGGATAAAAAATAAAAAAGTTACGATTAAAAAATCAATATATTTTTTTGAAAATAAAAAAAGGAAAAAAAAACAATTGGAAGCATAATAATGTAAGTTAGCGGTGTTTTTAGGCATTGGCCTTATTTATCTTTTACCATGGGGTGAAGTAGTGGAAATGGATGCAATCAGAAGGTCATTACGTATATCCAGAAGAGAACATATCAGAAATGAAGACATTAAAAATCGAATGGGAATAGAAGGAACAATAATGACAGATATAGAGAGAAGACAACTGATCTGGTATGGACACGTAAACAGAATGAATGACGAGAGACTTCCAAAACAATGTCTGGAATGGCAACCTCCTGAACATCGGAAGCGAGGGAGACCGAAAGTTAATTGGAACACCGGCATCCGGAAAGCGATGAGCGCGCGAGACCTCAGGGATGACCTGTGGCAAAATAGGAAGGAATGGAATTTGGGAATCGGACAACGCCGCAAGACGTTCTAAACCGATCATATATATATACCATGGGGGTGGTTGCCACCTCATGTCGGGGGTGGAAATTTTTTATTTTATTTTGACCGCAAAGTTGGTAAAAACATTCATTCTAAGCAAAAAACGTTCTATACATTTTTTTGATAAAATTAATAGTTTTCGATTTATTCGCTACCGAAAGTCTTAGTTTTATATCGAAAAAAACAATGTTTTAACCAGTTTTCTGCTAATAACTCAAAAAGTTTTCGTTTAATCAAAAGAACTTTACTTAACAAAAATGTACTTTTAAAAAATTAAACAAAACCGTTTTTTTTTTAATTTTCTTTAAGACCAATAGTAATCGAGTTATACTTTATTATATGTTAGCTCTTCTTCGTCAAATGCTAAATATTGTAGTTTCAAAGTCAAAAGACGGGAAAACTATGCATTTTTCAAGAATAACCTGTTTAAACTAATTTAAAGTATTTAAAAATATCTATCTCCTGAAATAAAAAAGTAGTCTATAGCTCAAAAATTAAGTGACTTATAATAAAAAGAATGTCAGTCCCTATTTTTTCAGCAAAAATGTGATCGGAAACTTCCCCTACTCACCACCCTAATTAAAATTAGTTATTGACCTTATTTGGTCTTCTTTATTTATGTATTATTAATAGGTTCTAGAGGTTTGACCGGCTTATAATGATTGGTTTTTAAAAAATGGAGTTAAAAGCGAATAACGAATTTTTGTAGTTTGGTAAAAATGCCGTTTTCTTCATCATAGAAAGATTAGCATTAGAGATACGAAAAAATATTTAAATATAAAATTGTAGGTTATTTAATTCATAAGAACATGGTTTTAAAAAAATTTTTTCTACTGCAAAAATTGAGTGAGCTATTGACAATTAAACTTCTAATAACATGCAAAAACCAAACTTTACCGACCCTTTCAAAGTCACCTCTTTTTGCGACAGAGGGTTTTAAAAGGATTTAATATTAACAACCTTATAGATCTTATAAAGACCTACAAAATTATTTTTAACAAACTTTCTAGGATAAAAAATAAAAAAGTTACGGTTAAAAAATCAATATATTTTTTTGAAAATAAAAAAAGGAAAAAACCAATTGGAAGCATAATAATGTAAGTTAGCGGTGTTTTTAGGCATTGGCCTTATTTATTCTTCTTTATTTATGCATTATTAATAGTTCCAGAAGTTTGACTGGCTTAGAATGATTAGTTTTTAAAAAACTGGAGTTAAAAACGAATACCGAATTTTTGTAGTTTGGTAAAAAATGCCATTTTCTTTAGAATAGAAAGATTAGCATCAGAGATACGAAAAAATGTTTAAATATTAAATTGTAGGTTATTTAATTCCCAAGAACTTGGTTTAAAAGAATTTTTCTACGGCAAAAATTGAGTGAATCGTAAATGAGTATAATATCGAAAAACATTGATTTTTCGATATAAAACTAACACTTTCGATAGCGAATAAATCGAAAACTATTAATTTTATCAAAAAAATGCATAGAACATAAAAATATAATAAAAAATTTCCCCGAGATGGGGTGGCAACCACCCCCATGGTAAAAGCGCCTTTCGGCATCATATAGATTTTGATCCTTGGACTATCCACTACTTATTCTCAAATTTTCAAGCAAATCGATCAATTCTGTAAAAATTGCGAGGTGAAAAGCTTCGGTTCTTGGACTAAATGCGTATTTTTCCATTTTTCAGATTTTTTCCTGGTGGGACCGGTACTCACCCTCACCGGAGGGACCGCAGGCGTTCGGATACAATTAGCGTCTCTTTTGTAAAGACAACGAAGTCAACTTTACTAAGTAACAAGACATTTAATCAATACACACACTACACATTTCACTATCGGATTGTGAAATCAACCATACCATGCCATTAGTTGTCGAGGCATAAGCTAAATTAACTTAGGTATAACTCGAAATCTACCAATTTTTGAAAAAAAAATTTAAAAGAAAAGGTTTTTGTTTAAAATGACCCAAAAACTCTAAAAAAATATTTTTTGGAGCAAAAAAGGTTATATTTTGAATTTGTTTAAAAAAATTGTTTAAACAATTTCTGGCCCAAAAATTTCGACCGGAATCCTTCTGGGCCCGGATTACGTACACTCGATACGCATCGTATCCGCCATGTTTTACTGTAGCGCCTTATGGGAAAACATGACGGATACGATGCGTATCGAGTGTACGTAATCCGGGCCCTGATTTATTTAAAGGGGACATTTTTTAACAGGAATCCGTAACAGCGCCGGTTTAACCAGGGGTCTTTTGGGGGCTGTAGCACCGGGCGGTTGAAGATTCCTGGGCGGTACGCGCGAAGCGCGTGCTGTTCAGAAATTATATGGTTATGGTAAAATAAAATTTGCATACAAATCCACATGATTGTTCCACTACTGGTACTATTGTCAGAATATTATCCATTTTTAAATGATCATATTAATAAACGAACAAATTTAGGTAAGGGCAAAACGTCATATCTATCAAAAGATAATAATACATGGGATTACTGAATATTTTGTCCAATCGAGTCATTGATGAAATTGTTAGGCAAATTAAGGCAAACAAACACTATTTTATAAGCGTAGATTCAACACCTGACATAACACACCATGACCAACTTACAGTGATTTTGAAGATATTGTAACAATAAAGGGAATCCCATGGAAAGATTCGTGGGATTTTGTAAAAATACTGGGCACAGCTCACAAGAACTTGAGGAAACAGTTATTGGAATGTTAGAGTCTTTGAAATTAGATATTAAGCACTGTAGAGACCAGTCTTGCGACAATGTCAGTAATATGAGTGGCAAGTATTCTGGTTTGCAAGCACGTATTAAAAATTACAATGGTTTAGCTCTCTTTGTGCTGTGTGCTGTTCACTCTTTAAATTTGGTTGTTCAAAATGCAGCAGATTGTTGTTTGGAAGCAACACCTTTTTTATGTTGGTACAAGCTATCTACAATTTTTTCTCCGTGTCTTCATACGTGAGGGAGTTATTGTCTTGTGCAGTAAAGGATTCGCCTGAGTCGGGGCAGACATTGTTACCTAAAAGAGTGAATACAACCCGTCGTTGGTCTTCTCGTTTTGATGCCGTAAAAGCATTAAAAAGAAATTACGGTTTGATTGAAATGTTAACGGATATAAATAAGAAAAATGTAGTAAGAGTTGAAGCAGCTTCTCTATCGAAAAAACTTGATTTGTTGGAAAACAGAATAATTTTATCATTCTGGATTGACGTTTTACAAAGGGTTAATGAGGTGAATAAAGCAGTATATAAGGAAAATATGGATTTAAGCATAACCGCTTATCTGGTATCATCTTTAGCAGATTACTTTGATTTCTTACGTGATCGTTTTGATCACACCGAGGCCTTATAGGAATGTTGTTAACAAGGAACGAAAATTATGCTGAGACGAGGATTATCAAAGAAAATTTCAATTAGGAGAAAAGAATTCGGAGGCAAGTTTAAGCCAAAAAAAGTGAGAATACAATTTGATGTTATAAATATTGTTCAAGGGCATTTGAATTTTTGTTTAAACTAAAAACTATGGAAGATGAAGATATTTTCAAATCGGCAACAGAATTACAACAAAAATACAAGGAGGACTTGGGCGAGTATTTTCTCCAAGACTGTGTTCATTTGTTAACGTCTCTTCCCCAATTAAAAATGTACACTTTAGAATCGGTACAGGTTTTGTACGCAAATAAATTATTATCTCAAAAAAGGGTAAAGACCTACTAAAGAGATGCAATTTCCCTAGAAAATTTGAACTCCTTAGCAGTTTTATCCATTAACGAGGACCTGCTAAATGAATTAAATAAATGATATCGAAAACTTCGCTTCAGTAAAAGCAAGAAAATAAGCATTTCAATAGTAAAGGTATTTCATTACCTATCTCATGTTAGACCAAACATTAATACCTGTTTGAATGTTAATAGGTACATTTTTATTTTACTTTTTGAAGTTCGCCCTTAATTTTTTTCTTGTATTTTGTTAGTATTCATTTAAGTGATAAAGCAAAAAAAAATTGTGATTGTTTTCCATATTTTAATAAACTTGTATTCAAAATATGTTTCGTTGAATTGAAATAAAGTTAAGAAATATTTTTGAGCCTGGGCGTAGCATCTGTATCAGCACCGGGCGGCAGACTGTGTTAAACCGGCACTGATCCGTAAAGAAACCGAATCAGAATTTTTTTCATACGGGAGCGGTCTCACAAAATGGACTATTCAGTTGTTTTAAGACTTTCTTCATCCTAATATATGCAACATGTTAAACAGTACAGCAGATCGTGTGTTGCGTGGTTACTAAGAATAAATTTTTCCAGTTGCCTAGCAACGTTAATACATCATACAAACAATAATATCCAAACAATATTAAAAATAAACACAATATTTTGCAATATTATGTCTGTGCTAAAAATATTAGTTGTGAAACGATTAAAAATAACGTGCTGAAAAGTAGATTATCGGAAAACTATTCCATTTAGGCCTTCCAAGATGATACCGAACACCCGGCAACGCTGTTCTAATTTATTTTTATGTACAAACAATTTCTGTCATTAATTGAGGTTAATTTGGAGCTCCCTTTCATCTAGCTCTTCACGCAATTAATCATGACTGAAAATTACACGCTCTTCCCGATTTTAACATCCAGTGATATGAAAAATCTGACCAGGTGCGCGGTCATCAACCTGCATTGATCTGTGGTAAAGACCTGAAGAAGACTTCCGTGGTGTGTCGCCCTTAAAAGGCAGCTTATTATTTTAATATTTAAATATGAAAATAAGTCCCTGGCCCTGGCATATAAGGAGTGTAAGTGATGCTTTCCTGGATATGGAGTAGGAAACATCGATTATAAGGTAAATATTCAAGCTTTCCTTTATATGTAAGTCAAGAATGCTTGTGAAAGGTTAGGAGATGAATTCTTTGAATTAGAACTCTTTTCAAGTAGGGATACAAGTATTAAGAAAATAACAGAATATAGTATCATTTTTTATTCATAAATATATAGATATAGATACCTAACCAATATAATTGTAAAACTGCCACTGCATTTATTTGTTTAAAGAAATATTTTAAATTTAAGTTAAGTACAACAGTTACATATATGCAATGACGGCTTTAAAACGAGATGGTTAAACCATTCTAAAAAAATGTTCAGTGAATATAAATTAATTTGATAGTTGTGTCAATAGGTAAGAAAATATGATCTTCAAAAAATTTTATCAAAATCTTTTAAAAGATCCATTTAACATTTTCTTTAATGTTTCTTCTTTTCTTTTATGTATATTTTTACCTCCTTATTCCACCATGGTATCAGTTTCTCTTTCCTATTATTTCTTGTGGTACCACATACTAGTTTTTTTTGTATTTAAGTATCATAGCATTTTTAAATGTTTTTCATTTTCATTCTTTTTGTTCTATTTCTGTCATTTCCCCTTCTTTGTCCATTTCATTCTCTTACTTACAAACTTATTCCTCTTCACTCCATGCGGAGCATAGGGCATCAACTGTCTGTCTTCATTTGTCCTTTGCACTGATCTTTATTTCTGCCCAGGTTTTCCCAATAGCATTAATTTCTTTCTCGACACTTCTTTTCTGCGTTTCTACGGGTCTACCTGGTCTTCTCTTTCCATGTGGTGTGTATTCTAAGCCTTGCCTCTCTATGTCTGTGTCAGGTCTCCTTAGTGTGTGCGCCACCAAACTCCATTTCCTTTTGCATATTTTCTTAGATATAGGTTCCTGGTTAGTTCTTGTCCATAACTTTTCCTAAGAATCTTTCTTAAACATTTATTTATCTGCTTCTGTCCCATACATTTTCATGACACTTTTTAAGTTTCTGCTCCTTATAGTAGCAGTCTTCACGTTGCTGTTGAATAATCATATCTTGATTTTACTTGTCATCTGACGTGAAGACCACATTTTCCTTAGCATGTTGAATGTGTTTTGAGCTGTTCCTAGTATCTGTTTTATGTCCTCCTCCATCCCTCCTTTGTTGTTTAAAATACTGCTCAAGTAGTTAAATTTCTCTACCGTTTCTAATTCGGTGCCTCCCAGTGATATTCCTATTTCTCTTTGTGTATATTATCTTAGTTTTTCTGATGTTTATGTTAAGTCTGACCTTCTTCCCTGTCTTTGCTACTTTTTCAGTTTTGCATTGCATGTGTTGTCTTTTTCTTTTAAAAGGCATATTTATATCATCTGCAAATTCCATGTCCTTAAGTTAGTAAAAAACATTCCATCTCATTCCAGTCTTATTACCTTGGACATGATCCAGTCGATTACTATCAGGAATTAGGTCGAAGAAAGCCTTGCCTTACTCCTGTACCAATATTTATTTGTTCTGTTAACTTCCCTTCGTGGACTATGCGTGCTGTGGATCCTTCGTAGAACAGTTTTATAATTGTGATATACTTGGAAGGCATTCTGTATTTCTCTAGTAATCTCCATAAGGCTGATCAACACGATCAAATGCTTTCTCGAAGTCTATAAAGTTCACATATCGTCGGTGATGTGACAATAGCTCCTATCTGCTTTTTCATGAATTTTGTAAGGACTTCAATTTTTTTTAGGGTAATTTCCTGTTTTCATATGTAAGTTTTAACATGTTTTTTTGTAAATAAAAAGTTGAATTTACTACAAAACAAGTAAAAAAAATATCATATGAAAACAGGAAGTGACCCTAGAAAAAGTTTGAAGTCTCTCTTACAAAATTCATGAAAAAGCAGATAGGAGGTATTGTCACATCACTGACGATATAGCTTATTCTATCACTCTATTGATGGCTCTAAAATGGTTCTCATCATACCCGTCTTTGTGCCCGGAATCCAGCTTGGATTTCTCTTATAACTTTATCAACTTCCTTCTTCATTCTTTGAAGCATGATTTGGGTCATTATTTTGCTTGTTGTGCATAGCATTTCCTTCCTAACTCCTCCTTATATCTGATCTTCATGGTTTTTTCCCTTGGTTTAGGTATTTTAATTATTTCGTTGTATTTCTTATTCTTGTCTTCTGTGCTTTTTATTTTTTCTATTCCTTCTTTGTCAAATGTAGTTTCCAGTAGGTAGTGATTACTACATATTTCATAGCTTCTTCTCACCATTACATACAGCACCTCTCTGTTTTTTGCATTGTAGTTTAGTCAATAATTGATTGTTCGTTTCTTGATATGACTTCTCTTGGGATTTTATATTATATGTTTGTGTTGGAATGGTGTATCTATTCATAATCATCGTGTTATTATGTTATTGCGCGGTCATCAACCTGCATTGGTCTGTGGTAAAGACCTGAACAAGACTTCTGTGGTGTGTCGCCCTTAAAAGGAAGCTTATTATTTTAATATTTAAATATGAAAATAAGTCTCTGGCCGTGGCATATAAGGAGTGTAAGTGATGCTTTCCTGAATATGGAGTAGAAAACATTGATTTTAAGGTAAATCTTGAAGATTCCCTTTATAGATATATCATAGGTGCTTGTAAAAGGTTAGGAGATGAATTCTTTGAATTAGAGCTAACAGTTTTAGGAAACTATAATTCCTATGTGTATTTTCTAGTAGAGATACACGTATTACCAAAAAATTTATCATTTTTTATTCATATAAATATAGATAACCAATATAACTGCAAAACTACCTCTGCATTTATTTGTTTAAGTTGAACAAAAGCAATGAAGACTTTAAAATACAACGGTAAAATAAAATAAACTATTGTAAAAAATGTACAGTGAATATACATTAATTTTAATAAATATTTACAGGTTAATTTTTTCCAACAAGTAGTTGAGGACCAGAAATATTAGAGAGCAGTATACAAAACATAGTGAGATCCTTGTGCATGCATCATGCATCGCATTTAGAGAGAAGTTATATTGAGAGGCTTTTCCATATTTGAATAGTTAAATTTATCAACCCTCTGGTTTTGTTTAAATGCAACAAATCTTAAGAATTTGTGTTGAACTCTCTTAATAGCTTGAATATGGGTGTTATAGTGAGGAGATCAAACACATAAACAGTAATCTAGGTGGGGCCTCACAAGTGAACCATACAATATTTTTAGGGATAGGTTATTTAGAAAGTCTTTAGCACAACGTTTGATAAATCTTTAAAGTTGATGTGATTTTGAGACAACAGATGAGATATGGGGGGTGTAGGATAAGCTAGAATCGAGCACAACACCTAGGTCTTTTATCTGAGATACAGAGTATAAAGGGCAAATATTAATAGTTTAGATAAATATGATTTGTAGGAGTTCTATTCCGACCAAAAACCATTAAATGACACTTTTTGACATTAAGCTCCATTCTGTTGCTGTGACACCAATAGATCAACCGATCCAAATCAGATTGTAATTTTTGATAGTCAGCATCATTCTCAATTTTCAAATATAATTTTAAATCCTAAGCAAACATTAGGAAAGAAATCAAAGAGGAAACAGGAGGCAATATAAATAACATAGATATTGAATATAAGGGGTCCCAAATGTGACCCTTGTGGTACTCCTGAAAGTACCTTAATCTCAAACGATTGAAAACCCTGAACACATACTATTTGTATTCTTTCGGTTAGATAGCATAACAACCATTCTAAAAGTTCACCCAGGCCCAGGACCCAAGATACCCAGACTTCCCAACTTATTGATTAAAATCTTGTGATTTACCCAGCCAAACGCCTTTGTAAGGTCTGTGTATACAGCATGAACCTGGAAGCCATCTTCAAGAGATTCCATAAGGAAGATGGTAAATGTCATTAAATTAAGTTCAGTGGAGGGGCTAGAGAGAAATCCAAATTTCTGGTCAATAAAACAGCCTTTTAAACTTGCTGACAAATAGTCATCACAGACAAGGCTCTCAAAAACTTTGGGAATACAACTTAAAATGCTAATCGGCTGATAATTGTTCACATGGGGATATTATCTCCAGATTTTAATATTGGGGTAATAAAGCTAGTTTTCCAGTAGGCTGTCTTTAATGACAGGTAACAAAAATCAATCTTCATAGATAGACGTAGGGAATTGTAAAATGACACAGTATTTGCACTTTGCATGCAGAATTAAGTAATACAAGAATTATGTTTAACTATAGAACATTTTGCTATCATATTCTCTCTATTGACAATTTATATTTGTAACTTGTGAATCCTGAGAATAAAGCTTTTTCTATTCTATTCTATTCCATTCTATTATATTCTATTGTAAATCTTAAACCCGCTAAACCTTAGCATTTCTAGGTTTGTTCACAATTTTTCATCATCATCAGATGGCACTACAGTTCTTTATGCACATTGGCCCGAAAATATCCTCCTCTAACCAATTTATCAATTATACAAAAAGCTTTAAATTAAAATTAATTATGTAGATTTAATTGAATGAAATAATAGTTAGGGTTAAAGTATTTGCATTTTTTTAAGTTTCCTATTTTATTACTTTTATATCATAATTAAACTACACCTGTTTTCCGATTTGAGTGATTTTTTTAGTATGTTAGAGCCTTATTATTTAAGAAAATCGATGTAATAATATTGTTACTAGGCAGGTCAAAGTCATTGTATACCGGGTGTAACAATCATACCGTATTTTTTCCTTAAAGTTCGGAATACCCTGTGGAATATTCTAGCGTATATAAAATATTTAAATTAAAACTCAATTGTAGTCTTAGGCTTTCTTACCGTTTTGTTTTTTGATTCATACGCTTATCTTCGATAACAAAAGAGATATGTACTTTTATATTACAACTGAGGTATGCTATTTGGTCTTGATCAAAATCATTCCAAATCTCGAGAGCTACTGTTTCTACCTCTCGTAAGGTTCTAGATGGTGGCAAACACTGTCGTGGTCTTCTGCCAATTATTTTTTTATTTATTCATCAACGGGATAAACCCAATACATACAAAATACAATAAAGCAGAGCTTTCGTCATAAAAAAGAAGATATAAAAATTAGATACACGTAAAACTACAACTATAAAACACAAACATAAAAAATAAAAAAGAATATAAATTATTTTCAACTGATGAAGACAACTGATTCAATTACAACAGTTAAACCTATTTAATTTTTTTTTTCAAATTGAAAATTCAAGACGCCCGCGTTCTTGTTTAATAGAGGAAATTGTGAAGAACCAAACAGATCTATTAGATGACTAAACTTGTTTCCATACAGGGTCAATCTACTAATTGGTGCATATTGACCATAATCTGTAGCATGCCGTTGTTCTTTGAATATTTGTGGATTTCGTGTCAATCTAGCAGGTATATTAAAGCACACAAGACTTATCAATTCTTCGGAGTTAATAGCACCAGAGATAATTTTGCGAAGATAACAAATATCCAACATGACTCTTCTACGTTCAAGAGTTTGTAAATTTAATCTCATTAATATATTGTCCTAAGTATAATTTTTAACTGTTAAATCCATCTTAAAAGCTGCAAAAAAAATTTGTTTTGAACCTTTTCAATATTTAGGATTTGTTATGCATAACTAGGTGACCAGGCAATAGAAACATATTCAATAATTGATCTCACGATACTGCAATATAAGATTTTTATTGTGTGAATTGACAAATTTTTTGATGAACGTAATACAAAACCAAACATCTTAAATGCCTTCGAAACAGTATGGTCAATGTGAGAGTAAAATGTTAATTTACAATCAAATATACCTAAATCCCGAATTTCGTTCACACGTGTGACAGGAGTATTAATAATAAAATATTGATGGTGAATAGGCGAATGGGATCTAGCAAAAGTTATTAAAAAGCATTTATTAATATTAAGTTCCATATCATTTCTACCACACCACTTATAAAAATCATTTACTTGTGACTGAAGCTGAGAAATGTTATCCTCATTTTTGACACTCTTATATATTTTAACATCATCAGCAAACATTAAAAAGTTAACTTCCTTAAAAATAGAGTGAACATCATTCAAGAACAAATTAAATAAAAGGGGGCCACAGTGGGAACCTTGCGGTACTCCAGGTGTAGTTGTAAAAGCATTAGAAAGAAAACATCCTGTTTTTACACATAAACTTCGATTAGGCAGGATCAAAGAGACTTCCAGAAATACCATATGCTGTAAGTTTTGCAAGTAAGATATGATTGACCCTATCAAATGCTTTAGAAAAGTCAGTATAGATGGAATCTACTTGTAGCTTGTTTTCCAAAGCAATAACAATGTCATTCTGATAAAGAAGTAAGTTAGTTACTGTAGATTTACCCTGTACAAAACCATGCTCTTCATTCACCAGAATACTACTGAATTCACAAGTAAGCTGCTTAGTAACTAAATAATCTAATAATTTTGGAACTGCTGATAAAGTACAAACTGCTCTGTAGTTTTCAACATTTGACTTTGAACCAGATTTAAATATAGGTTTTACGTAACTACGTTTCCAGCAATCAGGGAAAACCCCTTCTTGCAAAGATTTATTGAAGACGAACGACGAAATGGTATACATTTTTAATTTATTGAAGAGTATATACAATGGCTTAGATATAGTACAAACACATTGTTTTAATAGATAGTTAGGAATGCCATCAGGGCCAAAATTTAGTTTAGGAGACAAATTGTGAATACACTCAAAAATATAATAGTATTAATGTTAACAGAGCATGAACTCATGTTACCAGCATTTTCAAATTGATATTGTGTATTACCACAAATTATGTACCACAAATGCTCGATCAGGTTAAGATCTGGACTATGCGATGGCCAATTCAAAGTCCGAAGATTTACCTGCTGTAAATATTCGGTTACAGTTCGTGAACGTGAGGTCTTGCATTATCGTGCATTAGCAAAAATTTGTTACCAATATAAGGAGCCGATAGCATGATAGCTAAGTCTTTCGCTATGTAAGATCACTGCTTGAACACACTCATCAAATTCCTTGTAGGAATTTCCACCAAACAGCAAAAAAATACGGACTTAATTGAGACTTTAAATAATAAATCTACTAATTTTCACAAAAAACCAGACACTTTTTGACTGTTAACAATTTGACATCCATTAAATTATTAATTTCTCATAGCCTACTTTAGGCTTGTTTATTAAACTAAGCCGAAAATGAGGATTTATTGATGAAAAACATGGCTAGTTGTTAACGTACCTAACTTTTTTATTATCCAACATAAGCAAATGAATAAAAAAAGACAATGTTAATAAAGCCTATGGCTACAATTGGATCGATTATTGTTGATAGGGGGTAAGCGCCATTTTCTACTTTTCGAGCTACAGTAAAAAACTCATCTCTCTTTCTTTATCCGCGTCATTTGGTGTTGAAAGGAAGCAAGTACTAATGCACTGCATGGATATAGTTTATACTGCGAAACTACATTTAACACCAAATGACGAGCATATAGAAAGAGAGAAGGGTTTTTTACTATTACTCGAAAAGTTGAAAATGGTGCTTACCCCCTTTCAACAATAAACGATTCAATTGAGTTTTAATTTCAATATTTTATATATGCTAGAATATTCCACATGGCGTTCCGAACTGTAAAGAAAAAATACAGTATGATTGTTACACCCGGTATAAAATGACATTTACCTGCTTAGTAACATTATTATTACAGCGATATTTTTAAAGAATAAGGCTATAACATACTAAAAAAATCACTCAAATCGGACAACAGGTTTAGGAAATTTGAGACGTCTAATGTGTATAATTCATCGATTGAGTCTATTTTTTGCTCTCACTGCTGTATTCTGTAAATTGTAAGTTTTAATTTTACTTAAAAAATAAAATTTTTGTTTTTAGTAAACTACAATGCATAAAAAAGAAGAAAACTTTGACCAGAAAAAACTGGACCTGGAAGTATGGCTCCAAAAGATGGAATCCAGACTGGCTGGTATGGCCCCGGTGGGCCATACAGCTGATGTACTGGAGGTTCAGCTAAGAGAGCAAAAAGGCTTGCATGCTGAATTGCATCAGTTCAAGTCCCAAATAGAGAATTTTCAACACTTAACACAGCGATTGATCACTGCCCATCAACATGAAGACACCAGCAGATATAAAAAGGTGAGACTTGGAACTTCTTTGTTATGATTTTTATTTTATGTATAATTATGGTGTATCTTTAGTTGTGATGGTTGTCTGTATGTACAAAAACTCTTGAATAAAATGTCCTACAACCTTTAAACTTGGCACATAGATTCCTACTGGTCCAAGGAAAAAGATAATTTGGTGTGAATATGTTAAAGGTGGCTCCCACTAGTTTGGCGGCTATTCTCATTTTAAATAAGAATCTGGTAGATTTATTTTGGAAACTATCCAAATTGCATTTAGGGTGCTATGAATATTCACAGTGAGTTTTGGTTTGCATTTTTTTCTTTATTTTTGGTACATGGGTGTATTTCATTTGTATATCATACTTAACTAAAAAATAGTCTGTACACCTAGTCAATTCACCTAGTCCGAAAACGCTTCCTAATGGAGCTAGAGCTCTTTGAAGATGACGCCTTCTAATTCGTTTTTTAAATACCATCGTTTCTATTTAGAAAAACAAAAACTGGTATGCTTGTTTATCTTTCAGAGATGAATCGATTCAATCATTACCAATTTATGTTTATGGTCATGGGTGGATAGGTCAACGGTTAACTTTTTTGTCTTTAACTTTTAAGCATTTTTGACACTAGATTATTAAATTGTGAGATATTCTAGTACCTACTAAAAGGTACTCTTGCATTAAGTCGGTAGGATAAACCGTTTTCTAGAAACATTAATTTGAAAAATTTTCATTTTTTGAATTTGAAAAAAACTTTAAAAAAACGATGTATTTTACCGACTTAAAGCTAGAGTACCTTTTAGTACTAGAATACCTCACAATTTAATAATCTAGTGTCAAAAATGTTTAAAACTTAAAGACAAAAAAGTTTGCAATAAAATAACCGTTGACCTACCCAAGACGGACGCTTATGACTGGTACTAAAAATTCGCAATTGATGGAATCGATTCATCTCTGGACGACAAATAAGCGTACTAGTTTTCGTTTTTCTAAATAGAAGCGTTCTGGAGGTATTTAAAGAAACTAATTACAAGGCTCCATTTTCAAAGAGCTCTAGCTCCCTTAGGAGTTCCCATTTTCGGACTGAGTGAATTGATTTAAATTGTCTTAAAATTATCAGTAGCAATTGCACGAGAGCTCTAAAATTATCGATTTGTTTCCCGAGTGACACTTTGACAGTTTTAATTGCATGACCCGAAGGGGAGTGAAATTATGTCAAGTGTGTCGAGGGCAACAAGTTGATAATAATTTTAGAGATCAAGAGTAATTCGCTGAGATTATTGCATGAATAAAACTGTCTTTTTAAATAATTTTAACTAATATTTTATTGATATTTTCACCCGAATATTTGCTAAGCCTGTTTCTTGGTGTTCTCTGTGACAAGTTGTAAAACATTAATTGTCATTAATGTCACTGAATGTTCATTTTTGCGTAATAACGAAGGGCATCTAACGTAATGCTTGACGATGAAATAATCAGAGGAATTTCTGGTCTTCGTTTGTCATGGGAGTTTCTGGACACCCTGTATTATCTAGCACAGATGCTAGAGTTTTCAGCAATTCATTTTTATCCTCTACTTCATATTTCTAATATAACTATGACTTGATTTAAGTACGTTAATTTCTAGAGTAATTATTCAACATAAAAACAGCAGGTAAATATTTTAAAGTTTTTTGTCCATTTTTGATGTATCGCAATAGCTACTCCTGATTTTTCTCGTTCACTTTTATCCACTGCACTGTAAAATAGAAGATATTCGTCTTTTATTTGGTTACCATGACCATTTTTTGGTTTTGCTTAATACTGTGATATCCATTTTGTACTTTGGAAAGATTATTGATTATGAAAGAAGGTCTGTTTCTTTCGTGTTTGGTCCTTGAATATTGCATCAACCAGTGTTCATTTGCCTTTCTCATGATCCCAAGATCCAGTGGCGCAACCAGGGGGGTTTTGGAGGTTGTACCTCCCCGTTTGGATGTAATTTGAGCTCTATACGCTTAACACCATTATGGGTATTCCAAGGTTTTGCTGACAAATCAAGTTGTAACCCCCCCTTAGGATCATCCTGGTTACGCCGTTGCCAAGATCTCAGATTCACAAAGTTTTGATTCCAACCTTATTTTGATACACACCTTCGTAACCCTAAACCTGCTATATTAGTGTATTTTTCTTTGTAGGCAGCGGAATACATCAACCAACACTACCTCCGTCTCGATGCGTGCATCATCAACCGTGGCAAACTCCTCCATTCCGCCCTGAGCTCCCTCCAGAATCTCGACAGGTCTCTCGATAAGTTTCTCGGGTGGCTCAGCGAAGCGGAGAGCGTGGTGGAAACGTTGGAAGGTGACAACGAGTCGAGAAGAGCTACCCTTCAACTCAAGGAATTACAAGCTGATATTGAGCTACAAGCACAAACACATCACGCGCTTCGGAACTCCAGTTTGGCTTTGCTAGGGACGCTTGCAGCTGAAGATGCTCTAATGTTGCAGCTTAGAGGTGACGAGATGGAGAGAAGATGGCAGGTAATAACAATATAAACTATTATGGTAGAGTTATTGAAATATTATAAGACAAGTTATAAGAAAATAAGTATTGTATACACTTCTCCAAGAAATTAACGCATCACCTTAAAAATTGGTCATTTTTAATGTCTCGAATTTCCTAAAGCTGTTGTCCGATTTAAGTGATTTTTTTTAACATGTTATACGCCGTGAGCTTTGCTGGTATCGCCAATTAGCGGATTATTAATGCAACTTATGCTGGGAATGTTTAAATTTATTATTTAATTTTTATCGTGTAATATTTACACCGCAAAGAATTAAATTTTAATCAATGGTTAATATCAGTAAATACAAAGTTTATGATTCATTAGGATTATTTTTTAAAAATTTTGCTAATCATTTTGACGTTCTATTGATGAAACATTAGTTTCCTTCTTTATTACTTCGGATACTTTCACAATTGTCAAGTAGATGGCGCTTAGATTAATAGATTAATTATATTAAAAAATGTTACAAAAAACCAAATTTCAGTATTTAAAATGTAAGTAGGTATATTTAAGGTAAAAACATATACCGCAGCTTTGACCAACTAATATTTTTCCTATTAATGTTTTTAATATCAATGTTTTAATCACTTTTAGGAAGCTCTCATACCAAAAGCGATATCCGAACGATATTTGTAACAGGCAACATCCCATATAGTCCAGACTGTATCGTCGCCCCCGTTAGGTAAATTATTCCGATCATTTTTTTTTTGCACAAACGTTTTTCTTAAAAAGAGGTCCTTATAACAAATACACAGAGTGCCGGGAGGTGCCGCGGTCGGAAAATTGTTTAAACAATTTTTTTTTAAACAAATTCAAAAAATCAATTTTTTCACTTCGTACCAATTTTTTTTAGATTCTTTGGAATATTATGAGCAAAAAGGGTCTCTTATGAATTTTCTCTAAAATTAATTGTTGTCGAGTTATACGCGATTTAAAATTGGAAAAACGCGAAAATGGTCATTTTCAAGGCTTTAACTCTGTTAGGAATTATTATTATGAAAGTCAGAAAAAGACTAAATCAAAGTTTAAAGCACCCCCTACATGATCCTGAAGAAATTTGTGTCAATAATTTATTACTAAACTGTTATTTTTAACTATTAGCGCTAACAGCGTATGGAGGCGGCCGTCAATGTGAGTGCGAGTAAGATGCACCATTGGTTGCCGGAATGGTGCATCTCTTTCCCACTCACATTGACGGCCGCCTCAATACGCTGTTAGCGCTGATTAATTAAAAATAACAGCTTAGTAATACATTAATGACACAAATTTCTGCAAGATCATGTAGGGAGGGGGGGATTTAAACTTTTATTTAGTCACTTTTTGACTTTCATAATAATAATTTATAACCGAGTCATTAAGCCTTGAAAATGGTCATTTTGGCGTTATATATATCTTAGCTTAGCTATATCTTAATCTTAGCTTTGATTCCAGGCCATACTGGAGTAAAGGGGAATACAGAGGCTGATAAATTGGCAAATATAGTCAAGACTTTAAACATTTCTGCAGACATTGAAATATATAAATTTCACTTTTTACCTTTTATTAAACACAAAATTGTAAATGAGTTTAAAGTTGAATGGACAAAACAGTTTAAAACTAAAGTGATTTTTCTACAAACCCTTGGTTCCACAAATTCACATTTGGGGATCGAAGGCACTTGACATCAATTATTAGAATGCGTTTGGGTCAATGCCTCATACCAGATCATTATTGGTTTAAAATCAATTGTAGTGATACTCCTTTTTGTGAATGTGGACAAAAGTATAACTCATATGTTACTGAATATGTTACAAAATAAATCAACTTGACCTGTATCAGGAACTTGTTAATACAGGAAGTCCAACCCCCATTTCAATATAAAATTGTCTACATAATATTAATGACCAAATCTTAAGAAGGATCAATCAAATTAAAATATAAAATAGTTATTTGACAATCATAATACAATGAATTTAACGAAGGGAATATGGAAAAATCCAGACCCCTTGAAAAGAGTATTCCCTTCCAATTGCAGTCTAAATACGAGAACTGGCCAAGTACCTAAGAAGTGGAGGCCAAGAAACTAAAAGGAGAAGAAGTGATTTTGGCGTTTTTCAAATTTTAAATCGCGTATAACTCGAAAACAATCAATTTTAGAGAAAAATCACAAGAGACCTTTTTTGTCCATAATGACCCAAAGAATATAAAAAATTTACGAAGTGAAAAAATTGATTTTTTGAATTTGTTTAAAAAAAATTGTTTAAACTATTTTCCGACCGCGGCACCTCCCGGCACCCTGTGGATTTATTATGAGGACGTCTTTTTCAGTAAGTTTGTGCAAAAGAAAACGAATCCGAATAATTTACCTAACGGGACCAACAATACAGCATGGTCTAATAAATATCTGCGGTTAATTTATGTCTTCAATGCACTTAAACTACCTAGAATTCTTTAAAAGCTCGTTCGGGATCGGATTCTCAAAAAAGGGCAGTAGAGTGTGCTGTGTGCCAAAGGCCCAGATGTGTGTATTTGGGATTGAGGGCGTACAATAAGAGGGATAATAGGGCATTATAATTTTTGATATAATAGGTTTATTGGTCAATTATAGGTCAATTTTTTACAATAATTTGTTTACTTACGTAATAAACTTAAAAAAGTCTTAAAAGCATAGACATGCTTGTTGACTTATCTATATAATGTTTATAGATTAATATTTACAGTTTTTTTGACAAATCAATTTTTTCTAGTATAATTTAAATTTGTTAAATTGGTACACAAATCCCTTTTTTATTTAGTCCAAGTAGTATAAATAATTTTATATATATAATCTATATCTAAACCTTTCTTAAGGTGTTCGAAAAATACATTTCATGCATCTATATCAATTATATCATATACAAATCGTCTCCACTCTTGCTTATTCTTGGACCTTCGTTTCGCTTCAGTCGAAGTTGTATTTTTCTTCTTCAGAATCCTTACCACTTCATCGTTCCAGGTTTTCTTTGGTCTCCGTTTTCCTCTCTTGTTTTGTGTAGTTTTGCCTCCCATACGCGTTTTACTTGTCTATTGTCGTTCATTCTACACAAAAGCCAAAAGGATTTAAGCTTGTTCTTATCTAGTATTTGTGTTTTTGGTTCGACTTGTAGTTCTTCTGTTACAATGCTGTTTCTTATTCTATCGCGCCTTGTAATTCCTTTTACTTTTCATGGGTACTTCATGTCCATTGAGTTTATTCTATTTTTCGATTATTGTGTTAGCACCCAGCTCTCAGTAGTATGGGTGAGAATCGGCCTGAAGATCATTTTATATACCTCCATCTTCGTCCTGCTGCTTACTTCTTTCTTTCCAATGAATGCTCTGTTTAAGCTGTAGTACATTCTGGAGTCATGGTTATCCTTTCGTTGACTTCTTCTTCTGATCTTCCTCCATTTTCTATTTTCATACCCAGGTAATTATGTATATGTTGTTACTTGTTCTAGTTTTTGGTTATTTATCTCTATATTTACTTGAGTATCCTCATTTCCCATGATCATTATCTTTATTTTCTCCAGGTTTATTTTCATATTTCTTTCTAAGTGATATTTTTAAAGTTTATGGGCAATTGATAGTCCGTTCGCTGACGGTAAAATAATGCAAAACCTATAAATTTTAAAGATCCGCTTAAATTGGCATGAAATTTGGCATACACATATTATGTAGGTAGCATGGGGGCCCAGCTTCATCCCTTCTCGAGAGTGAAAAAATATACGCTCAAAATAAGACCGGAAATGGATAAACTAACTAATTCTAAGCAACTTTTGTTTTATAGCATTTTTTCACTAAGTTAAAATTTTCAAGTTATTTGCGAGTAAATATGTTCATAAAAAACACATTTTCAGACGGTTTCTTGCCACTAACTCAAAAAGTAAGTATTTTATCGAAAAAAAACACTCTTAGCAAAAATATATCCCATAAAAAAGTGAAAAAAATGGTTTAGGTATGAGATTACCTAGTAAAAGAAGAGTTATAAGTAATGAAAAATACATTGATACTCGCCAAATTTCAAATCGAATATTTCAACGTGAAATAACCAAAAAATAAAGCACTTTTTGGGAAAAACTCATTAAAACTTTTTTAAATTGTTTAAAAAAAACTTTAATTTTGTTTTAGTAGCAAAAGTAAGCAAGTTACGCTCAAAATAACGTTGGTCCCTTCCTTTTTTGGTAAAAAAATTGTGAAAATCACCCCCTAATTAGCATCCTCAGTGAAATTAATCATTACCACTTCATAAGTTGCTTTACTCGTGTATACTTATATTATTGTTTATATGGTAAGTTTCACCGGTTGGAAGTGCTTATTTTTGAAGGGGCTGTAGTTGACGCTTGAACTAGTCACTAATTACGAGTGCATGCACATTTAAATTTTTCAAAAATTCTTATTAGTTTTCTCAGGATTAAAAAAAATGAATCCATTTAAAAAGTATTGGACCGAAATTTTGCGCAAGTATTGTATATTTTTGTAATCAGTATTTTAAAAGCTTTTAAATGAGGTGTTACATGATGTACTTTCCGATTCAAAAAAATCTTAGTTATGACTGTCACACGAATATACTATGATTGTTTTAAAAATCGACCTGTTCGATTTGCATATTATGTCCTAAAAGTAAATAAGTTAATATGTTCAACCTCAAGTCAAAATTCATCAGAGTATTTCCCTTGGGAGGTAAATAGAGTCGTTGCAGAGGATTATCCAAAAATATTAACAACAATAGTGTAGCATGAACATGCTGAACCCATTTTTTTTCTCTGACGTCGTCTTAAAAATTGCCAAGCTACAATAACGTCTTCTTCGCTTGAAGACATTTCAAATACTGATATTTGATATACTTACTGAAGTTCCAAAATTATAGCACGCTCCTGTATTCTACATTATATAAAATGTGTGCATGCGACGTTATCTCTGTTGAGTATAAACAGATGTACGCTATTATGAAATAAATGTGCAACATTTTACGTATGTATTTTATCGTATGTGTTGCATTTGGTTTGCGAGCTCGCTAACATTTATGTCAAATTTCCAGCAAAAGTTCACTGACTTGTCACTACTGGCGCTCACGAACTTTTAAATATCCCTCTACCTATAGTATGGTGTAGTTAGACCCAAACCCAGACATCCAAAGTGAAAGTTATCCTCCAACACCAAATTGTTCTATATGTTCCATATAATGTTCAGAAAAAAGTCACACCAATTTGAGCGTCGGGTTTGGGGGGGAGAGATGGGAGAAATCTGTAAATTCGTAGTTTTTTAAGTTTTTCGTCAATATTTCTAAAACTATGCGGTTTAGCATGAACAACCTTCTATACAAAATTGTTTTACATTAAATTTGAAATAAAATAGGCCCTATGCTTAACCCTTCTAAAATGAACGGTTCCAAAGTTACGGAGGTAGTATAGTGTAATTGGTCCAAAAAAAGGCCTAACCCAGACATCCAAAGTAAAAGTTTTCCTTCAACACCAAATTGTTCTATATGGTCCACATATTGTTTAGTAAAAAGTTACACCATTTTGAGCGTCCGGTTTGGGGGGGAGATGGGGGAGAAGTCGGTAAATTAGTAGTTTTTTTACGTTTTTCGTCAATATTTCTAAAACTATGCTTTAACGTAAAGAATGTTCTATACAAAAAATGTTCTACATAAAATTTAAAACAAAAAAGCTTCTATACATAATTGTTATAAAATCAACGGTTCCAGAGTTACGGAGTGTGAAAGGTGGAGGTTTTCGATACTTTTTATATTAACCGATTTCTCCCCCTTCTCCACCCCAAACCCGACGCTCAAAATGGTGTGACTTTTTTCTGAACATTATGTGGACCATATAGAACAATTTGGTGTTGGAGGATAACTTTCACTTTGGATGTCTGGGTTTTTGGTATAGTTATACCATACATTACCTAAAAAATTTAAAAAGTATCGAAAACTTCGAGTTTTACCTTCCGTAACTCCGAAACCGTTGATGTTATAACAATTATGTATACAAGATTTTTTGTTTTAAATTTCATGTAGAACATTTTTGTATATAACATTGTTTACGCTAAAGCATAGTTTTAGAAATATTGACGAAAAACGTAGAAAAACTACTAATTTACCGATTTCTCCCCCATCTGCCCCCCAAACCGGACGCTCAAAATGGTGTAACTTTTTACTGAACAATATGTGGACCATACAAAACAATTTGGTGTTGGAGGAAAACTTTTACTTGGATGTTTGGGTTAGGCCTTTTTTGGACCAGTTATACTATACTACCTCTGTAACTTTGGAACCATGCATTTTAGAAAGATTATGCATGGGGCCTTTTTTATTTCAAATTTAATGTAGAACAATTTTGTATAGAAGGTTGTTCATGCTAAACCGCATAGTTTTAGAAATATTGACGAAAAACTTAAAAAAATTCGAATTTACCGATTTCTCCCCCCTCTTCCCCCCAAACCCGACGCTCAAAATGGTGTGACTTTTTCTGGACATTATGTGGACCATATAGAACAATTTGGTGTTAAAGGATAACTTTCACTTTGGATGTCTGGGTTATGCCATCTTTTGGATCAACTATACTATACTACTACGAGCTTACAGCGGATAGCCTTATTCTTTAACAATATCGCTGTAATAATATTGTTTCTAGAAGGTAAATTGGACGGGAATCTGCAGAAAGGATCCAAACCACATTTTGTTAAAATTGAGATATTAGCCAAAAACTTTACCATAAAATTTAAAATTCTCTATTAAAAATAATCATGGTTTAACATTAAAATCGTCAATATACAGGGTGAGTTTTTAGTGCGGGATCGGTCGATAACTCCATTACGGTATAGAATATCGAAAAAAGTTATTTAGAAAAAATGTAGGCAATGATATTCTCCACGCTTGGAAAATATGTCCATTTCTACAGGGTGATCAATAACAGCGTGGTATATCAAACATATAATTTTTAAATGGGACACCCTATATATTTTTTCATATTTATATTCCCCTCATAATTCTTGTTCATATAATATAAGGTTTTGCATTACTATACAGAGTATTTAACAAGTTATGACCATTTTTATTTCGAAATCCCTATGAGATTAACACCCTTTGTATAAAGAAGTAATTCATAGACAATAATTTGTTTTATGTAGTAAGATAAACAATATACTGTAGTTTTTAAATTAAGTCCAATTGAAATCATTGACGAATGTTTGTATACAGGGTGAACTACAAAACCAAATTACGATTTTCTCTATTTTTTTAAATGGATCACCCTATATTTTATTTTTCAAAAATATTGTATTTATTATACTCTTTCATTTTTAAATAGCATTCCGTATATCTAAACTTATTACTTTCGGATATATTTTTAGTTTTCTTCAACTTTCGGGAATACATTCAATTTTTCTAGTAGAAATAAGTTGGTATTGATAATTAAACAAAATTATTTTTATGCAATAAATAACTAACACAGAATATAAACCATAGCAATATGCAATGAATGTATCAATAAATGTGATATTAAGGAATTATCATATTTCCCTAATATACAAGAATCATACAATTCCTACAAAAAAATATAGGTATCTTGTGTATAATAAAATTACAAGAATATTTTTAATTAATAAACAACTCACACAAAACATAAATCAAAACAATATACAACTAATTTAATAGTTTTTAGATTATTATATCAACAGCATTCTAAGCCAAGAAGTTTTTAGTAACACATTCCTAATTGCAGATTGTGACCCGCAGTTATTAATAATATAATTTTCATATTAAATTTCATTAATATGTATCAAGAAATCCCTACTTTGTTAACACTCAAACTAGGTGATCTATAAATGTTTAAGGTGATATTGTTAGAGATTATGTGATTGGTCCACATTTTTTGACGGTTGAGGTTTTTATACGACAGTGCTCCAGTTCTTCCAAAATTGATTTTTTTCAAGTGGGGCTATATAAAAAACCTTGTATACCAGAAGCATCCAACAACGCTTGATAATATGAAAAATACAATAAAAGAAGCTTTTAATAATATTGACTTACAAAAATGTTAGAAATGTGGCTCGGTCATTTGAATATCGGTTACAAAATTGCATAGACGTTGAAAGTGGTCATTTTCAACATTTACTTTAAACTTATATCCTTAACATCACATTAATTGGTACATTCATTAAATTTTGTTATGGTTTATTATTTTTTTGTTAGTTATTTATTGAATGAAAATATTTGTTATATTATTACATAATACTTATTTGTTAAGTTATTTATATTTATAAGAATTGAATGTATTCCCGGCAAATGAAGAAAACTAAAAATATCTGAGAAACTAATAAGTTTAGGTATAGGAGATGCTATATAAAAATTAAAGACTATCATAAATACAATATTTAAAAAAATATATAGGGTGATTTATTAAAAAAAAATTGAGAAAATCGTAATTTTGTTTTGTAGTTTAAAAGTGCTTATAAAAATGAATGTTCTACTAAAAAATTCTTGGCTTAGAATGCCGTTAATATACCAATCTAAAAACTGTTACATCAGATGTATATTGTTTTGATTTATGTTTCATGTAAGTTATTTATTGAATAAAAATAATCTTGTTATATTATTATATACAATACAAAGTTTTTTTTTGTAGGAATTTTACGATTCTTGTATATTAAGGAAATATGATAATTTCTTAATATCACATTTATTGGTATATTCACTGCACATTGGTATGGTTTATATTTTGTGTTAGTTATTTATCTAATAAAAATAATTTTGTTTAATTATCACTCAATACTAACTTATTTCTACTAGAAAAATTGAATGTATTCCCGAAATTTGAAGAAAACTAAAAATATCTCGGAAAGTAATCAGTTTAGATATAGGGAATGCTATATAAAAATGAAAGAGTATATTAAATACAATAATGTTGAAAAATAAAATATACTGTGATCCATTTAAAAAAATAGAGAAAATCGTAATTTGGTTTTGTAGTTCACCCTGTATACAAATATTCGTCAATGATGTGAATTGGACTTAATTTAAAAACTACAGTATATTGTTTATCTTATTACATAAAACAAATTATTGTCTACGAATTACTTTTTTATATACAGGGTGTTAATCTCATAGTGATTTCGAAATAAAAATGGTCATAACTTGTTAAATACTCTGTATAGTGATGCAAAACCATATATTATATGAACAAGAATTATGAGTGGAATATAAATATGAAAAAATATATAGGGTGTCCCATTTAAAAAATTATATGTTTGATATACCACGCAGTTACTGATCACCCTGTAGAAATGGACATATTTTCCAAGCGTGGAGAATATCATTGCCTACATTTTTTTTAAATAACTTTTCTCGATATTTTATACCATAATGGAGTTATCGACCGATCCCGCACTAAAAACTCACCCACCCTGTATGTTTGATATCTGTTTGATTCAAGAAAACAGTTGTTTTCCAAAAAAATCCACTTTTGTGGCTTGGTTCCCTTCTGCAAAACAACCTTAAGTGAATTCAAAGTGAACAAGCAATTATTTTCCATTATTGAGATACATACATAATCAGGCGTATAATATAAAAAATGTTAATATGAAATTACTGGGATTTAATAATTTGTTCGATTTCAAAATCTGGAAGTCCCTGAATTCAAGAAAACAGTTGTTTTAAAAAAAGTCCACTTTTGTGGCTTGGTTCCCTTCTGCAAAACAACTTATGTGAATTCAAAGTTAACAAACATTTATTTTCCATTATTGACTTACATAATCAGGCGTATAATCTAAAAAAATGTTAATATGAAATTACTGACATTTAATAATTTGTTCTGGAAGTCCCGTGAATTCAAGAAAACAGTTGTTTTAAAAAAATCCACTTTTGTAGCTTGGTTCCCTTGTGCAAAATAACTTAAGTGAATTTGCATAAAGGAACCAACCCACATAGTCCAGGGCGCATCTGTTTTGAGATGGACGTTGAGAGGTGACTCAATTTTTTTGCAGGAATTGCTTGAAAATAACTCAAATAATAATATTTGAGTTATCCTCCCACTCAAAATGGTCCGGAACATTTAAATAATCAAAATATCAAAATATGAAGGAAAAATTTGATTTTTTTATTGGTTTTTTGATTATAACTTTAAAACTATTCATTTCTGAGAAAAGTTGAATTGACATAAAAGTTGCGTAATTAAATTTTCTAGAATATAGAATTGGTTAAAAATTTAAAAAATAGTCACCCTTGTTGCAAAATAGCAATAATTGCGAAAAAAACCTTACAAAAACAAGTATTCGCATTTTACGTTTTTCAACCATTTATGCTAAACTTAGGACCTTCATATTTTACCCAGAAAAACTTTATGATATAGTAAAATAACACTGTAAATTTCATTAAGATCGGTTTAATAGATTTTGCAAAATAAATTTTGCAATCCAGCTTTCGCAAAAAAAAATTATTTTTTAAAATGTTGCTGGACTGAAAATAAAGCAGATAGCAAGTTGATTTTTTTTTGCTTATAGAAGTGTACTGTACCTTTCGTTTGCAATTTGCAAAATTAAAATAGATTAATTACCACGGCGTCAGGAATTTTTTTAAATAAACATTAATTTTTGGTGCTACGCGCAGGACAGCGGTGTTCGATTCACACAAGTTGATTTCCACCAAAATTTCTTCCAATCTTTATCTAATATATTATTTTCTTACTCTATATTTTGTTGTATTTTAATATTTTAATTCTACAAAAATCAAACTAATTTTATTATTGTTTGTGAAATATTGTTTAAACAATTGCATATGTTTAAAAATAATAAACTTGTATTCTCTAAGTTAAAATATATGAACAAAGAAAGTTTTTGATAAAAAAAGGGTTATTTCAAAGGATAGAGTATGTGTTTTTATTTTGCAATAAACAAATTGATTTATTTATATCGAAATGTAATAAAAATTAAAATGTATCAATCATTATCAAAGGTCATTGGAATGCCCAATCAGAGCAAACTATCGACTGTCCTGCGCGTAGCACCAATAATTAATGTTTATTTAAAAAAATTCCTGACGCCGTGGTAGTTAATCGATTTTAATTTTGCAAATTGCAAATGAAAGCTACAGTACACTTATATATGCAAAAAAAATTCAACTTGCTATCTGTTTTATTTTCAGTTCTGTAATATTTTGAAAAAATGAATTTTTTTGTGAAAGCTGGATTGCAAAATCTATTGAACCGATCTTAATGAAATTTACAGTATTGTTTTACTGTATCATAAAGTTTTTCTGGGTGAAATATGAAGGTCCTAAGTGTAGCATAAATGATCGAAAAACGTAAAATGCGAATACTTGTTTTTGTATGGTTTTTTCGCAATTATTGCTATTTTGCAACAAGGGTGACTATTTTTTAAATTCTTAACCAATTCTATATTGTAGGAAATTTAATTACGCAACTTTTATGTTAGTACAACTTTTCTCGGAAATAAATACTTTTAAAGTTATAATCAAAAAATGAAGAAAAAAATCGAATTTTTCCTTCATTTTTTGACATTTTGATTATTTAAACAATGTTCCGGACCTTTTTGAGCGGGAGGATAACTCAAATATTATTATATGAGTTCTTTTCAAGCAATTTCTGCAAAAAAAAATATGAGTCACCTCTCAACGTCCAAATGTACTAATATTTTTACAGATGCGCCCTGGTCTAACATATGGATCTTTTCTGCAGAACGCTGTCATGCTGCAACGATAATGTTGGTTGGTTCTTTCGCTCATAGAGAACGGTATATATCGTATGTGGCTTGGTTATTTTCTGCACAAGTATCTACGGGGTATTTTACAACCTATGAGACTGTTAATAGGAAAAATACATATTTGTGGTTTGGTTCGTTTCTGCAGAATCCCGTCCAATTGTCATTGTATACCGGGTGTACCAATCAAACTGTGATTTTTTTCTTAAAGTTGGAGTGTCCCTGTGGAATATTCAAGCATTTATAAAATACTGAAATTAAAACCCAACTATAGCCTCATGTTTTCTTAACATTATGTTTTTTGATTCCTTCGCTTATGTTGAATAATAAAAAAGTTTGGTACTTTAACAGCTAGCCATGTTTTTCATCAATACAACGGGTATTTTTAAATAAGTATGGCAAACTTTAAGGGGTAATTCTGCATGAAAAAATAATGACAGTTTGCTTTATAAACGTATGTCCGCAAACGCTTCGTTTCCGAGATACGGGATGTTGACATTTTTCTTACAAACTGACTATTTATTTATTGCTCTAAAATCGGTTAAGGTATACAAATGAAATTTGGTGGGTTTTAAGAGGTATTTATTGTACATTTTTTGACATACAATTAAAGAGTTTTATGTTCACCATTGACGCACATAACGGTCTTATTACCCGTATGAATTAACTTATTTACTGTATGTTATTTAAAATATATTATTTTCATATTTTTTATAAGCAGCTTTTTTTAATAGTTTTTTTGTAAAAAAAAACCTTTTTTACAAACTGGATATAAATGCTGACTGTATATATCTTTTGTAGGTGTGGCATTTCTAATTACCTTTATATAGCTTAAAGGTATATATTAATTGCTGTGAGTTTATCAATTCGTTGTTAATTTTTGTGTAGTATTTTCCTTAGCTCGCCTTAATTTTCTTACGCTACTCCTGCCGGATTTCTTTTTGTCTCGATGTTTACACGCTTTTCGTGTTTTATGACAATGTTAGCACTTTTTATTATTATTTTATTATATTTTTTAGGCTCTTTGTACTCGAACCTCAGATCTCAGAAACCGGCTAGAGCACAACGCTGACTATTGGAACGCTTTGTTACTTTCTTTACGAGAACTTACCGAGTGGGTCATCAGAAAGGACACAGAACTAGGTCTGGCGGCTAGGCAAGACGACCACCGAGCTTTTAGGCAACAACTGGAAGATAAGCGACCGCTGGTAGAGAGCAGTTTGAGAAGCGCTAGACAATTTGTAGCCGGAGATCCTGCTGGTGAATTAGCGAGGAATTTGAGAAGGGAATTGGTGAAGTTGTCCGACAAGTGGAATGCTCTCATTGATAAGAGCGATCAGTTAGCTGCCAGATTTGAACAGAATTCTATCGTAAGTATATATTTATATGCGTAGAAAATATTATGAACATTGATATAACGTATTTATTACTTACTTTCCGTTTCCGGAACTTCAACAACTTTAAATTCTGTGCTTCCAATGGTTGACCACATAGATGGCCACGTCATTTGCTAAAATTAGATCTTTCTCATTTCTATGCAGGTCTTTCTCATCTCTGTGAATGATAGTAGATGGTGACTATTCTGAACCTCGCCACTTGTTACGGTATCATTTCCTCTGAGGGGGAAAAATGTGTTGTGGTGTATTGTGGCAAATGTGTATTGGCGCTTCGAGGAGGGATCTTCATTTTTTTTCCTTTACTTGGCTGAATCTGGTGATCATACAAGGGGTGTCTTCGATCCATCTCCTGCTTCTTTCGTTCTACCTATGACGTGAGCTGTCTCCTAATGGATGGTGGAGCGAATCCAACTATGGAGTAGAAGTCTTCAATAGGTGTCAGTTTCAGGCAACCCGATATTATACGAACCGTTTCATTTAGAGCCATGTCGACGTTCTTTGCGTGAGCAGAGTTTGCTCACACTGGTGCTCCAAACTCCGCGGCCGAAGAACATAATTCTAAGGCGGAGAGTGTATGGTTGTGCTCTCCAATTTGTATTAGTTAGTTTGCGGATGATATTATTTCTGGCACTTACTTTTTGAAGTTGTACTTCTTTAGGCACGAGGATGAATTTTTACATCTCCTGCCGCATGCGCGCACCGACAGTATGGTATTAGTCGCTACATCTCTTAAGTTACGTAGCGCAAATAAGGTGTACGTGAAAAGAATATATTATTAGTGTTTTTAGTAAATATATTTGTTATAATTTTTATGTCTGTGGATTTGTCTTCCTCCTAATAAGTATTATTGAAAATGTTTATTTTCAATTAATGTATCTGTCACCGTGATTGTAATTATGTCCGAGAAATGATCGACTGAATACAAAAGCGGTGGCAGCTGATCGGTAGAGCATTCGTCTAGGGATCGAGAGGTCCCTTGTTCAAATCCGGACAAAGTCATATCATTTTTTTTTTATTTTTGGTATTCTTTTTGTTCTTTCTAAAATTAGTTTAATATTTAAATACAATTCAAAAAACTGTTTAAAGTAGATATGTATATTCATTTCCTTGAAATCATAATATGAAGTTATATTATATTATAATAGAAGTATAACTTCTTACGTGCGTACAAAGTACACACACATTATTTTTTTTTTCTTGACATCTTGACACTGATATCGATAAGTCACAGATCTATCCAGACAAATGCCGAGGTATTTTGGCATCTTGTTGAGTTCCAGCATCTGACCACGTCATCCGTTTTCATCGTAGTATAGTGCTAAATCTTCCAGGACATTTGTCAGTTTCACTTCGACTTCAGTGAAGGTTCTTCCTTGAGCTGCCACTTATTTCATAAATAAATATATTTTTATGACGCATAAAACATTTTTTATCAAATTTTATCGAGTCTCTTTACCAGTTAACAGCTAAATACAGGGTGTCTAGAAACTCTACCGACAAACGAAGACAGGAGATTCCTCAGATAATTTTAAGATATTTTAACCCAATTCACCTAGTCCGAAAATGCTTCCTAAAGGAGCTAGAGCTCTTTGAAGATGGCGTCTTGTAAGTAGTTTTTCTTAAATAACTCCAGAACGCTTCTATTGAGAAAAACGAAAATTGGTAAACATATTTATCTTCCACAGATAAATCGACTCCATGCATTGCGAATTTCTAGTACCGGTCATAGGCGTCCGTTTTGGGTAGGGCAACAATTATTTTATCGCATAACTTTGTTATCTTTAATTTTTAAGCATTTTTGACTCTGGATTATTAAGTTGTAAGATATTCTACAACTAAAAGGTACTCTTGTTTTAGGTCGATAGGATACACCGTTTTCTAGAAGAATCGATTTGAAAATTTTTCTTTTTTTGAATTTCCAAAAAAAATTTCAAAAAAAAACTATTTAGAAATCTGAAAACTGGTACGTTTATTTATATTTCATAGATGAATCGATTTCATTAACTGCGAATTTCTAGTACGGGTCATATGCGTCCGTTTTGGGTAGGTCAACGGTTATTTTATCGCATAACATTTTTCTTTCATTTTTAAGCATCTTTGACTCTAGATTATTAAGTTATGAGGTATTCTAGTACTAAAAGTTACTCTTGCTTTAAGTTGATAAAATACACCGTTTTTTTTTGAAAAATATTTTCAATTTTTATTCAAATTCAAAAAACGAAAAATTTTCAATTCGATTTTTCTAGAAAACCGTGTGTCCTACGGACTTAAACCAAGAGTACCTTTTAGTGCTAGAATACCTCACAATTTAATAATCCAGTATCAAAAATGCTTAAAAGTTGAAGACAAAAAAGTTATGCGATAAAATAACCGTTGCCCTACCCAACACGGACGCCTATGATCGGTACTAGAAATTTGCAATGGATGGAATCGATTTATCTCTGGAAGATAAAAATACGTACCGATTTTCGTTTTTCTAAATTGAAGCGTTCTGGAGGTATTTAAGAAAAACTAATTACAAGAAGCCATCTTCAAAGAGCTCTAGCTCCTTTAGGAAGCATTTTCGGACTAGGCGAATTGAGCTAAATTGTCTTAAAATTATCTGAAGAATCTCCTGTCTTCGTTTGTCGGTAGAGTTTCTGGACACCCTGTATAAATAGCTGATGATCGATAACCAGGTTGTAATTCTTTATATTTACCTATAAGCTAAAACTAATTTGTTGTTTGAATCATTAAATGCATTGGATGGTTTAATAGAAAACATTGGTTTTTCAGTATTGATTTTTAGTCAACCCTCACGATTTTTTCTAATTTTATAAAATGAACTAATGATTTTTTTATCCAGTAAATAGCGAATGGAACCATTCTGTGTAGAGATATATCAACTTAGCAAAGTCCAGATCAGCATGCATTAACAAGTCTCTTTTTAAAAGTCGAGTTTTAAAAACTAACAACAAAATGTCAACTAAATGCTACATAATTCTGTTTTGCATACAGAGTGGAAGCTTGAACTCTATCGGACACATCCATGAAGAAGTTTTTGAAATGTGGTGCTACGGACGAAAACTGCAAACTTCGTGGGTCGATAGAGTGACGAATTCTAAAAATCTCTGAAGAGTAGATTATCTATTCCGGGTAACTTGTTTCTGGCTAGTTTATTAACTGCGTCTTTAACGTCAAAAATCGTTGGTAGTTCCTCTTTCTTCTCGTCTGTTCCGCTGACCTCATCTCTTTCTTCTTCCTCTATATTAAGTACCCAATTAAAGTATTCTATCCATCAATTCAATACATCTTTTCTTTTTATTAATAGGTCACCATTCAGACTTTTGCATTGGTTTGTAGTTGCCTTGAATTATCTTCTGTTGATGTTAACTTTCTTATAGAATGTTCTGAATTCTTCCTCTCTGTTAAGGTTTTCTATATATTTAAGTTCCTTATTTAAGTGGTTTCGTTTCTTTAGTTCTTCTTTTCTTCTCTTCTATTTGTCTGCTAATTCTCTACAGTTTTTCTAGTTCGTGAGGTAAGCATTTTTCTGTAGTCTTCATTTTTTTTCTCTTGTTGTGCTCTGAATATATTTTGACAAAATAATAAGATATATACATATATGGTTTACTTTAGTAGTTTATTGAAAGGAGAGTGTTTGGTGAGAGAGGCCAGGGAAGACATATTTCTTTCCTGCTTGACCTAAAAACTTGTTTAATATGACCATTGTATGTACAGCTGATCTATAGAGACAATAGGTCTCTATTATCTATTATTATATATTATCTATAGATGTGTATTTACTTGTTTCAGAAACTCAAGCAATTGACTATTAGTCTTGAAGAAGCATCTTCGGCAGTGTCTCGTCTCGAACGAGCTACACTAACATGGAGTGGCCCTAGAAGTGCTGCTGAAGCCAGAGAACTCTTGTCAAATCTTCGAACTCTGGAGCAACAACTGCCTTCCCTACAAAGAACTTTAGAAGAAGCGAGAATACAAGCTGCAAATATTGGTTTGTTATAAGTCATTACTGAACTTTTGGCATTTTTCTTATAATAGTTTTTAATGCAGGCAATGGTCTACCGAATAACCTCGCCGCACAATTAGAAGACTGTTCTGCCAGGTGCAGGGCACTGCAGGCGGCCATAAGGGAGAGAAGGGATCAACTGACGAGCAGTACCCAAGGTAAGTCATATTGTTTACTATTGCTCTCTTTGTTAAATTTTATATGATGTTCTTCCAAATAACTTAGCCAGTTCGATGATTAGAGTGAAGTAATTACGTAATTGACCATCATTTACATAATTCAAATATTTTCTCAAACGGACCTGCTGTTGTAAAGCACAACCAAACTAAACGTAAAGCAAACCAACTTCTGTTTAAAATGATTCAAGACATTTAAATTTAAATCTTTTTTGCGTGTCAATATAGCTTTTATTCCTGATTAAAGACATATCTAGAATTTCTTAGCATCCTTTTAATATATTGAAAGTCTTACAAGCATAGGGGCTAATAGCTTGTTAAACAATTGTTTCCATAGATTTCTGTCTTTTGTGTTTTGTGCCAATTACCCACGTTTAACGTGTAACTACCATTTCATCGCTCTACCTATCCCTTTACTTTCCTCAACACTTTTTTCCATCATTTTACTCGTTAAAACTTGTTTCTGCATACTGTAGCAAAATAATGAATCACCGACCGCAATTAGCAGCTCCAAACAGTTGTATCTCGAGAATATTCTGGCGAAAGCACGATATACGTGGAATCGGCGGAGAGAGACGTGCGGTATGTGGGAGGTCACACAATAGCTAGAGGTGGCGAAGTCTGGAACGATCGAGAATAACGTTATTTGCTATTTAAGTGGAACGCTCTTTTATTTGAATTTAGTTTTAGCTAGAGATTTGTAAAGAAAACTTGTATAAATAAATTAATAAAGTCATATATAAATACGAACGCTCGTTTGAATATTACAATACTATTAACTGCTCTTTCAGGATACGCAGCATATTCGGTGGGATTTTACTAACCCGGTTAGTCTACTGTCTTTTTCGAGTTCAATAAGTTTATGATTTTCAAGTGTTTTTGATAGACCCAGAGTTCTGGCTTATTTCAGAGCAGACGCTTAGACCTATTAAGATGGGCCCTTTATATTATCTGGACTGGGCCGTCAATCACCAGAGCTTCGTCGTGTCTGGAGACCCAGTTATTCCGAGTCACGTATTGTTCATTAGGATAAACAGGAGTCCAAAGTCTGAGGTCATTCTACGGTTCGAGGCGTCCAGTACCTTAGTAGACCTGTTGGTTCATTGAAAGCCTCAAGCTTTCTTAAATATGCCTCCTTCAATTGGCTCGGATTCATGGACGCCGAACAGTGCTAAGCACCTACAGAGACATGATACCTTGGGTTATCTACCAATCCAAGTGTATGTAGATGCCGTTAAGGTGTATAGTGGCTTTTGGGCATAATGACCCAAACCAAAGAGCATCTGGTGTGATTAATTAGGAGGTGTTGTCTCGAGAACAACACCTGGCCTGTGTTATACCTCCACAACTAGCACAATAGTCCTGGAAGGACGAGAGAAGCTCCTTGAGTCTATCCTGGCCAGTTCTGAAGGGTACTCTAATCGTAAGTTCTGGTCCCAGGGGAAACATGACGAGCCTTGTCTTGCAAGGACATCAGCCTTCCTCATTTTCTTTCCAGTATCCCTTTTGCAACTTCTTGTATAATGTTTTTACTAATTTCCCATTCTGTACCAATGCCGTCATGCTTTTATCGATTTTATAATTTTCTGTTTATTGTTCTTCTATATCCTGCATTTTTGTTATCATCTTTTAATTTCTATATTTTATTTCTTTCATTTTTGGATTCTCTGTCTTTTTTGGTAATAGAGATTTTAGTTCTTGTTTTACTTTCCGCAAGATAGTGGCCCAAGTCTGCATTGGCTCTTCTGCTAGTACATATACGTTTGTTACGTCTGATTTTTGTGTTGAGAGTCTACAAGAACAAGGTCTATCATATTAACTGTGGTGCCATCTGGAGATGTCCTTCTGTTTATATTTTTTCACTGAAAACATGTACTGACAATGATCACGTTAAGCGAAGTCGCTAGGTTTATCAACCTAATGTTATTGTTGTTAGATGCTTCATGGAGGCTGTATGTACCAATAATAGAATAGAATAGAAATATGCTTTATTGTCACTGAAAATTTTTACAATTTTATGGACAAAGCTTACATACAGTCAAAAGAAAACATAATATCAATAACAAATAACAACAAGTACAATTTACTAAAATAAGATAAATCGTCAATAATATGTACAGTATAATATAAGATATAAAAGCCAAGACAAAAACAATTTATTGCTAAATTTATATAAATTGCAAATTGAACATACTTACAACAAATATAATAAAATACATAACGAACTGACAAGTTTATGCTACTGCGTATGAAACCCAATTTTCTTAGTTATTCATTAAGAAATTTTTCTATTGAATAGTATGGTCTTTTAGATAGATAGGCTTTTGTCATTTTACGGAACTTTGGGAAAGATGTTACAGGTTTAAGTTGTAACGGAAGATGGTTGTACAGTTTCTTTGCGGAATATAATATAGATTTCTTTACTAACTCAGTGGATGGAATCGGTAAATAAATGTCAAAGATTGAATTTCTGGTGGAGTAAAGATGATTGGGCCTTGCTGGAAAGACATGAAGGTGTTTACGAATTAAACAAACCGTTTCTAGAATATATAAAGATGGAAGTGTTAAAATTCCGTGATCTCTGAAGTAACTTCTACAATGTGTAGATCTTCTGAGGCCAAACAGATATCTTATTGCTCTTTTTTGCAATTTAAAAATATCATCAAATTGAGCAGCTGTACTAGAACCCCAAAAAGGAAGACCATATCGAAGATGAGACTCGAACAACGAAAAATATGTTATTTTAGAAGATGCTAAATTGAGTTCCCTTGAGACAGATCTTATTGCATAGTAAGCTGAGGCGAGTTTCTTACTTAACGAATCGATATGAAGGGACCATTTGAGGTTGCTGTCTAAAAAAATACCAAGAAATTTTTCAGAATTAACGGTACTGATCTGGCTGTTATTAAGAGGCAAAGGTTGAAGAGCTCCTTTATAGGATAATGCTACTGTTTTATTTACGTTAAAAGAGAGTAAATTAGAGTCAGACCAGGTCTTTATCGTCAGTAGATCCGAAGTTATAGTTTCATGAAGAGATGCAATAGTTGACTTGCTCAAAGTGATACTGGTATCATCAGCAAAAAGAAAAATTTTCCCACCGATTTTTAAATTAGTGATGTCATTTATAAAGATAAGGAACAGAAGAGGACCCAATACTGAACCTTGTGGTACTCCACATACAATGTTTTTGAGACTGGAGTCAGTATCATTTGATCTAACTAGTTGTTTCCTATTATTCAAGTAGGATTGGAACCAATTTAAAGAAATACCTCGAATTCCATAGAAATTTAGTTTTGTAATCAAGATGTCGTGATTTACACAATCAAAAGCTTTGGCATAGTCGCAGAAAACAGTGGCAGTATAAAGATTATTGTTTAGTGCTTGGTAAACCTCATGTAGTACAGAAAACATGGCATCAGTGGTACAATTATTTGTTAAAAAGCCGAATTGATTTTGTGATAAAATGTTGTTATCAACGATAAAGGACATAAGTCGAGTTTTAATGAGTCTCTCGATAATTTTGGAGAGTACCGGTAGTAAGGCAATAGGTCTATAGTTGCAGGCATCAGATTTTTCACCACCCTTATGAAGAGGAATAATAATGGCTGTCTTTAGGCACTCTGGAAATTTACCTTTTTCGAAGGAATAATTAATTAGAGAGACGAGGATTTCCAACACATTTTCTGTGAGATTAGAGAAAAATTTTATAGATAGTCCATCAGTACTACAAGATGATTTGCTTTTGATACTATTGATTGTTTGGATCAGTTCAAAGTTATCGACTGGTCCTAAAAAGAATGAATTCGAGACCTTTCTTGAGTTAGGGTGATAGGAAATGGGATCTTGTTGCGGCAAAATAGTTGATGTTATATTTTTACTCACATTAACGAAGTAGTCGTTTAGAATTTCAGGATTTGGAAGGGAAAATTATTGAGCTGTGTGAGTTTTATTTCGAAGATCGTTTATTATAGACCAAGTTTCTTTTGCAACACTTTTAGAGCTTCCCAGACGATTTTGATAATAGGCTTTTTTAGCTGATTTGACAAGTTTTAGATATGTTGTCCTGTACTTCGTGATATATTCAGTGACAGAAACATTGGTAGTAAATTTCTTGATGTATAGTAGTGAACGCATATTCTTGGCTGATATGCGAATACCTTTCGTAACCCAAGGTTTCCGATGTTTTGGCTTAATAGGGATTAAAGGAAATGCCTTATTGAAGATGCGGAGAAGCTTATCTAGAAAAACACTGAAATTATAGTCCACGCCTATAGAAGGAAAGTGCCACTCAGAAGTTAAGCATAAATTTTGGAATTTATGAAAATTCCCGGTGGAAAAAATCCTACCTAAACGTCGGGTTTTTGAGGAGGGTTTGCTAAAGATGTTAAACTTCGTATACACTGCTTCATGATCAGATAGTCCCGCATTAATAACTGTAGAGCAGACATCAAGGGGTGAGAAATCGGAGACAATATAATCGATTATGGTAGATGTAGTTTTACAATAGGTTGGTACGGTCAAATTCAAGGAGCGTGCACGTGATAGATTTAATGACATCATAACACACTGGTACAAACTTGACAGAAAACAAATTCAACACATTTTTCTTCATTAGTTTATTTGTCTATGTTAGTTTTTTCGCTACTGTCAAGTTTAGCAGTAAAGCGCTGTTGAAAAACAGAAAACCTTATATTATTTATTTACCACAACAACTACCGACTATACTGTTTTTTGTGTCTCTAGTTCCCGAATTTTTTTGGTACTACTACCAAATTTTACTCTAAACTGAAAATTACAGCGTAAAAATTTGTCTGATTGGCCAAATTTTTAAAAGCTGGGTCCTTATCCGATCTAATCCAGAAGGGGGTTTGCTATAAAATACTTAAATAGTAAGTCTGGAAACATTTATTACAGTCCGCCTTGAGGCGGACTGGGGCACTAGAGGGTTAAGGGTGTGAAACAAAGATAACTATCTGTACTATAAATGTCAAACTCATGTCCTATAGAAGGTTATGTAAGATTTTTGTTTATAGATGTGAAGTTGGTTAAGATATACCTAAACTGTCCTATGAAACTGTCTACACACTAAATTCTGTTACTTTAAACAAAATAAGTTATCAATCGAAGTAGCACAGAAAACGACAATAAATATCGTCTCCATACCACCAGATTGACAACAGGTGAAATACTTTCTTTACTGAACACTGAGGGGGAGGCCATGGAGTTGGGGTGTTTACATTGTAAAATGGCGTGCACCCTATCCTTCATGCTATGGCATGCTGGACGAGCCATACAGCCTGTAGTCAACACCCCGAAGTATGAGCGGGAACACAAAGTGTATTAATACTCATACGCTTATGAAACGCACCTGGCGGATCATAAGGGCCTTCACATTTTACTCTTTTTCAACTAATCTTGAGTAAAATGTCTTTAATCTTTCCTATCGGCCTCTCTTGGCTACCTCTTGTTCTTCCGACCCCGAATGGCTATTAGGTTTCCGAGGGCAGACGGGTCACTATATTTCTTTCTACTACATACCTACTCTTCACCGAATGATTGCCGGTATAAGCAATCCCCCCCACTTACTGACCAACGGCTTCGGGCGGATGAGTTGGTAAGTGGCAGGGCACTCTTTTGTCCTGAGACTGAGAAATCGGTCTCGAAGGCGGATGAACCCTACAGAATGGTCAACGGTATAAGGATGCAGAAGGCAACGGGAAACCACTGCATTAAAGACTCATGGAGTATCCCTAGAAATCGTCATGGCTCACAGAAATGACAACCAACAACCTACTAATCATGGTTCTCGGATGCCAAGATTCGGCAGGGGAAGAAACAACAGTAACGACAGGGCTTCCCAGGCCGTTAGTCAGCGAAATCCCTGTTCACTAAATATATACAAATCCACCTACAAAATCGCTACATGGAATGTAAGAAGTATGTATGAACCTGGGAAACTGAAGAATATACAGCAAGAGATGATGCGACTAGATATCGATATATTAGGAATAAGCGATACAAGATGGGTCAGCTCTGGCGAACTCAATACAGACAATGGACGAATCTATTACTCTGGAAGCAGCGACACCCAACACAGATATGGAGTTGCTATGATCCTCAGCGAAAAAGTAACGAGATCAGTAACAGGCTTCGTTCCGATGTCCGAAAGAATAATAATGTTGCAGTTATTGACAACCCATGGAAAAATGAACCTAATCCAGATTTATGCGCCAACTGCTGACAAAAATGAAGAAGAAATAGAAAACTTTTATAGCGAACTCCAGAAAACATTACATCTCACAGCATCTAGAGACATAACAGTGATCATGGGTGATTTCAACGCAAAAATTGGCGAAGGAAAATGCTACCCTAATGTAGGATCATATGGGCTTGGCGAACGAAACGACAGAGGAGATCGCCTAATAGAATTTTGCCAGGAGCATAATGTTATAGCCGCAAATACATTCTTTAAATTACCTAAGCGACGCCTGTATACATGGAAATCACCAGCTGACAAAGAGCACAAAATTGTCAGAAATCAAATTGACTACATCCTAATAAAGCACAGATATCGAAACTCAATTCAGGCAGTAAAGGCATATCCAGGAGCAGACGTATCCTCTGATCACAGTCTTCTTATTGCTAGGTTTCAACTTCAACTAAAAAAGACGCAAAAAAGCCGCAACAACAATAAACTTAACATACAGAAACTAAAGTCAGAAGAAACAAAAGAAAATCTGAAACACGAAATCAACACAAATCTAGACAGAAACCCAGGAAATAATTGCAACGTAGAACAGCAGTGGCAATTCTTCAAAACCTCTATATTAGAACCAAGTAAGAAAGTACTTACTACAACCAAATGTAAGAAAGAAGATTGGATGACGGAGGAAATTCTAGACTTGATGAATGAAAGAAGAAAAAACAAAACCATTAATAAGACCCGCTATAAACAGCTTCAAAACCAAATAAGAAGAAAAATTAGGGAGGCTAAAGAAACCTACTTCTCTGAAAAATGTAAAGAAATAGAAGAACTGCAAAACACATATGACAACTTCAACCTACATAAAAAAGTCAAAGAACTAGCCGGAATAGGAAATAGAAGAACCTCAAATATATTGCTCGACAAAAATGGAAATATTATAATGGAGACAAAACGAAAACTACGACGATGGAAAGAGTATATCGAGGAACTATTTCATGACCAGAGAGAAGCTAGTACATCCGTAGATAGCCAAACGGGAGATGTAGGCCCAGAGATAACCAAATCAGAGGTTAGTCAGGCAATAAACTCTATGAAAACCAATAAATCTGCTGGTCCAGATGAATTGCCTAGCGAGCTGATAAAGTTGGTCAACGAGAAAAACCTGGACATAATAGTAGAACTGTTCAACGCTATCTATACTACTGGAATCATCCCTAGAGAAATGTTGACATCAGCCTTTGTGTGTTTGCCAAAGAAGGTGAATGCAAAAGAATGCAGTGACTACCGAACCATAAGCTTAATGTCACATACCTTGAAAATTCTATTGAAAATTATCCACGCCAGAATACACTCTAAACTGGAGCTGGATATTAGTGACACTCAATATGGGTTCCGCAATGGTATGGGTACCAGAGAGGCATTATTCTCCTTCAACGTGCTGACACAGAGATGTTTGGATGTTAACCATCCTCTTTACGTCTGTTTTATAGACTACAATAAGGCGTTTGATAAAGTAAAACATGATCGACTCATGGAAATCCTAAAAAATAAAAACCTAGATGAAAGAGATTTAAGACTAATAACACACCTCTATTACAATCAGCGAGCAATAGTAAGAATTGAAAAAGAAACATCTGAAGAAATGGAAATAAAGAGAGGAGTCAGGCAAGGCTGCATACTATCACCTCTATTATTTAACGCTTATTCTGAAGAGGTAATGCGAGAAACTCTGGAAGATGAAACAGTCGGCATAAGAGTAAATGGAGTCTTAGTTAACAACATCAGATATGCAGATGATACAGTAATAATAGCCGATAGTTTACAAGACCTGCAAAGACTCATGAGTAAAATAGTAAGGTGTAGTAGGGAGTACGGACTCTCTCTCAATATCAAAAAGACGAAGTTTATGAAAATTAGTAAAAACAACCATAATACTAACGAAATCTTGATAGTAGAGGGCCAGCAGATCGAAAGAGTAAAAAAGTACACTTACCTAGGAACACTTATAACAGAAAATAATGACTACACTGCAGAAATAAAAGTCAGAATCGAAAAAGCACGTTCTAATTTTATAAAAATGAAAAAGGTCCTATGTAGCAAAGATTTAACATTAGCTCTTAAAGTACGCCTAACAAAATGTTACGTCTACAGTGTTCTATACTATGGAGTGGAATCATGGACGTTAAATGTAGAGACAATGAGACGACTTAACGCCTTTGAAATGTGGACCTATAGAAAAATTATGAGGGTTTCCTGGGTAGATAGAGTTACAAACAATGAAGTACTGAGAAGAATAGGTAAAGAAAAGGAAGTTGAACTTACAATTAAAGAAAAGAAGCTACAATATCTCGGACATGTGATGCGGGGCGAGAAGTATGGTATCCTACGACTCATAATGCAGGGAAAGATAGATGGCAGAAGAAGCATCGGAAGAAGACGAATTTCATGGTTGAAGAACCTGAGAGAGTGGTTTGGATGCAGCTCGAAACAACTATTTAGAGCTACTGCCTCAAAAATTAAAATAGCTATGATGATTGCCAACCTCCGTAGCGGAGATGGCATCTGAAGAAGAAGAGGGGGAAAAGACCTCCGAAACCGGTATAGACTCTTCCTGCACTCTCCGATTTAACCAAAGTATTATGCAACTGCTGCATTTTCGTGGTGCAAAGAAATTGAAAATGTTTATACATTTTTAATTCATTTACTCTTTTGTAGCAGTATTAAGGAATCTTTCTTGTTGGAACTTTTACCACGCTGAGCAGATGAGTTGTAAATTATTTAAAATTCTCTCATCTTAATTTCCTCGGCATCCTGTTTGATTTATATATTTTGAAAATCTCAGGAGGTGTAACCAAAGAAAGTATTCCACCTGTTGTCAATCTGGTGGTATGGGACCGATATTTATTGTCGTTTTCTGTGCTACTTCGATTGATAACTTACTTTGTTTTTCGGTAGATGGCTCTAGTTCATCCGTGACATTTCTTTCTTTGCAATTCGGAAAGGCCCAAAGTGTGATACCTGGAGAAATCGGAGAGAAGGTAACTCGGAAACCGGTATAGACTCTTCCTGCACCCTCCGATTTAACCAGAGTATTATGCAGCTGCTACATTTTCGTGTTGCAAAGAAATTGAAAATGTTTATACATTTTTAATTCATTTACTCTTTTGTAGGAGTATTAAGGAATCTTTCTTGTTGGAACTTTTACCACGCTGATCAGATGAGTTGTGAAGTATTTAAAATTCTCTCTGTACTGTAATCAGGGCCCAGAGCACGCCAAATAGAATTCTATTTTGCTGACGTCACAAAATATAATTTCATAATGGGAGAATCGAGGGTTGCTAGGCAACGTGACGTCAGTAAAATAGAATTCTATTTGGCGTGCTCTGGGCCCAAATCTGAACCATCTTTTATTTTCTTTTGGTTTATAGTTTATTCACCTTTGGTGGATATTAAAGGAAATAGTTCGCTAAAATTATTATCATGGTGAATGACAGGACGTGAAATGCATTTTTAGATTTCCCTTGTCGAGTATTTCGCCACTCTGTTATACTTTATTTTTCTAACTTACAAAAGCTCAGAGGATAAATAATTTCGAATTTTATTTCCTGACTTATTAGACTTTTGATTCATAGATGGTGCTAGTAGCATCTTTGGTAATTATTTTGATAATTACCCGGAAAGGATGAAAGGATTTGATTTCAGTTCAGTGCCTCTACCCAGGTGCTCCGATGAGGAAACGGTTATTCCGAAATACGTATAAGCACATAGTAGAGGCTCTGTACTGTGATCAAATCTGAACCATCTTTTCTTTTCTCTCATCTTAATTTCCTCGGCTTCCTGTTTGATTTATAAATTTTGAAAATCTCAGGAGGTGTAACCAAAGAAAGTATTCCACCTGTTGTCAATCTGGTGGTATGGAGACAATATTTATTATCGTTTTCTGTGCCACTTCGATTGATAACTTACTTTGTTTTTCGGTAGATGGCTCTAGTTCATCCGTGACATTTCTTTCTTTACAATTCGGAAAGGCCCAAAGTGTGATACCTGGAGAAATCGGAGAGAAGAGGATATGGACTACTGATGAGGGGGAAAAGACCTCCTAAACCGGTATAGACTCTTCCTGCACTCTCCGATTTAACCAGAGTATTATGCAGCTGCTGCATTTTCGTGTTGCAAAGAAATTGAAAATGTTTATACATTTCTGTTACTTAAGTTTCTCAATTTGATTTTGATTCAAATTGTTGAATATTTTAATTGAATTGTATTAAAACAATATTGTATATGTATTTCGTCGTATCAGATTATAATTTGAGAACAATATTTTGACATGAAATTGAAATTATTTAATCTCCAATATTATGACAGACATCAGTTACAATTTCCAGTCTCACCAAATGTAATAATGACGTCATATTAACTCGTCACCAATTCTAGCCAACGAAATGCTCGCTGTAATAGGAATGGCATGTCAAACAAAATCTGATTCTTACCTATATATTTTTTCAAATTAAGAATATGGCAACAAGGGGAAAATTACGTGCAGCCCTTATTGGTTGACTTTTCGTTTATTGTTTTTCTTTTCCAATTTTTACAACGAGGTTTCAGTAGATCATATTAACGTCATTATTTGGGCATGTATAATAAAGCAGGTATAATGCTTCTAGTTTCTCTTAGAATTGTTGTTTGATGTCATCTTTTTTTTTCCTTGGCCCATTAAGACCGAGAATATATTTTTTTCTCCAGCACAATTCTGGACGGGCTGAAAATTGGCCAAACACTTTTCATTTAAGTGGTTCATTAGAGGTCGTAACTTCCAAGCCTTATCAGACTGATCTATTTGGGTGTTGTCGGCCACATGAATAAATTTTTTAATTTTAAACAATCTATCTCGCTTCATAGTCTCTGCTACCATTTTGTTATGGGTATTATCTTTCATGTCCCAGTAGAGACGTGTTGTGGGCAAATTATTATATCCCCAAGTATAAGGATTCCGAAAACACAACGTATTTCGGAAGAACTTATTTCCGCGTTAGCTTTATTTTTAAAATGAGCATAGCGCTGCGTTTTTTCTGCGAGGTATTCAAAAATTTTGTCATCAAAAAATAATTCAAATGATTCAACCGGTGACATATCTTTATACATAGAAAAATTGGCTGGCGGAAATTTTCGAGGCCTTGCTTGAAGATCGCCTGAAATCCACTTGACAATCGGAATTTTCGCTTGGTGATCTTTTGGAGAGACAATCGGAAATCCAATCTTTTTCTTCTGGAGAAATCGAAATATTATTTTTATGCCTTGGGGGAATGTCTTTTGCACTTTTTGCTGTATTTCTTCATCACCCATATATGATATCCAATGCTTCATAAAGCGAAAAGCCTTTTCTAAAACGAACCATTAAAACACGATGCAGTCTCAAAACGCCTACGGATATCATATATGGTATCACTAACTTTTGAGTTGACTTACTGCACTATTTTCAAACCTATTTAGTTTGATGTTTTTATTAAATGTTATGTCTTCCATAACCAATTCAATAAATACTACATCACGATCTTCTTAAAAATAATCAAGAATATAAAAAAAGTGTTATGCCCAATGATGTTCCATTTTCACATCGTGACAGAATGCAATGCAACGTGACAGAAAAATGTCTATATTACCACCAAACACAAGTAAAACAACCTGCACAAACTGAAAGTCGACTGTCCAGTGAACAGGTAAACACAACGCACGTGCTTCTATATACTTGACTTTAACCGGACGGGGTAAAAGTTACCCGTGTTGAGCTGCCCCCCCCCCCCACTTGCAAAAATTAAAAAACAAATAGCCCTGATTTATGAGCTATTTATGAGCTCTCATATTCCGCAAACTAAAAATTTTGAGCTCGTTCCACTGAGCAGGAATTTAATACCCTAGTGGGGGGGGCTGAGTCAGCCCCCCCCCCCACTACTTAAAAATAGGAATATTGAATCGGTTTTTGCGGCAGAATTACGAGCTATTTATGAGCTCTTGAAATTATATAGTTTCGATTTTTGAGCTCATCCCCTTCACCCCCAAACAACCCTTTAATTGATTTAACTTAAGAGAAAGATGCTGAGAAAACTTAAAATATATCGTATTGCGAATATAATTCCTATAGCTTATATACTCTAAGAATAAACTATTAAATCAAGAGCATTTCGATTATTGAGCTACAACCCCTTCGCCAGAAAACCACCCTATCTTCCCGGCTTAAGAGAAAGTTGTATTTAAAATGCGTTAAACTAATTATTTAGCGACTACATATCATTTAATAATTTATAAGCTTCCAAATTACGTGCATTTAGATCAGTAAATTGCAATTTATTTTGTATAGTGCAGTCACTGAAGGTAAAAATCAACGATTACCTTCAATTTCGGTGAACCTTCATCGATTTTCACGAAAATTGGTCAGTGGTTAGAGGATACGTCAAGAAACAAAGGTGACATGGTACCACCTTGCGCCTTTACCCCGAGGGTGGACACCGCCCCTTCTCGGGGGTGAAAATTATTTTATAAAAAATAAATGCACAAATCAATAAAAGAACAAATTAAAAGCAAAATTTTTTGTATAAAGTTAATAAAATAAGTCAATACTTTTTAAGTTATTAAAGATCAAAGATTTTAATTATTTGTGAAAAAAATGCATGTTTTGAAAAGGTTTTTTGTAAATCACTGAAAAGCTTTAAGTTTTTACAAAAAAGTTAATAGTAGTTTAATTCGTATAGCTTATATTCTAAGAATAAACTCTTAAATCACGCGTCTTTCGATTATAGAGCTATAACCCCTTCGCAAGAAAACGACCCCATATTCCCGGCTTAAGAGAGAGTTGTTCTTAAAATAATTTAAATTAATTATTTGGCGACTACATATCGTTTAATAATTTATGAGCTTGCAAAATATTCGCATCTCAATTATTGAATTGCCATTTTCTTTCTGTAGTGCAGTCACTGAAGGTAAAAATCAACTAGTACCTTCGATTTCGGTAAATCTCCATTTATTTTCACGAATTGACAATAACAACTTGGGGTTTTAGCCTGGGGTATATGTCACCCCTTCTCGGGAGTGAAAATTACTTTATTAAAAATAACCCCACAAATCGAGAGAGGGACAAATTGTAAGCAAAATTTGTTATATAATGTGATTAAAATAAATCAATCCTTTTTGAGTTATTAAAGATCAAATATTTTAATTTTTGGAAAGAAAATGCATGCTTTAGAGCGATTTTTCATAAATGACTCAAAAACTGTAAGTTTTTACAAAAAAGTTTTCATCACTAAAATTGAAGCTAATAAAAATATAATAAATTGCTTACTTGAAAAACCATTTAATGTTAATTTAAAGTAAGTTATTGGTAATTAAATGTATATTTTTTTCCGCGACTGTTAAAATCTAAGGGTTCAAGCTTAAATAACGGGAAAGAGATGCATTTTATAACACTTAGGTACTAAATACTTGTCAAAGTACTTAGAAATACCTATGAAAAATAAGATGCAGAAAAAGTTGATAGTATCAAAATCCGCTCACCATATATTTTGCAAGCTCATAAATTATTAAACGATATGTAGTCGCCAAATAATTAATTTAAATTATTTTAAGAACAACTCTCTCTTAAGCCGGGAATATGGGGTCGTTTTCTTGCGAAGGGGTTGTAGCTCTATAATCGAAAGACGCGTGATTTAAGAGTTTATTCTTAGAATATAAGCTATACGAATTAAACTACTATTAACTTTTTTGTAAAAACTTAAAGCTTTTCAGTGATTTACAAAAAAACCTTTTCAAAACATGCATTTTTTTCACAAATAATTAAAATCTTTGATCTTTAATAACTTAAAAAGTATTGACTTATTTTATTAACTTTATACAAAAAATTTTGCTTTTAATTTGTTCTTTTATTGATTTGTGCATTTATTTTTTATAAAATAATTTTCACCCCCGAGAAGGGGCGGTGTCCACCCTCGGGGTAAAGGCGCAAGGTGGTACCATGTCACCTTTGTTTCTTGACGTATCCTCTAACCACTGACCAATTTTCGTGAAAATCGATGAAGGTTCACCGAAATTGAAGGTAATCGTTGATTTTTACCTTCAGTGACTGCACTATACAAAATAAATTGCAATTTACTGATCTAAATGCACGTAATTTGGAAGCTTATAAATTATTAAATGATATGTAGTCGCTAAATAATTAGTTTAACGCATTTTAAATACAACTTTCTCTTAAGCCGGGAAGATAGGGTGGTTTTCTGGCGAAGGGGTTGTAGCTCAATAATCGAAATGCTCTTGATTTAATAGTTTATTCTTAGAGTATATAAGCTATAGGAATTATATTCGCAATACGATATATTTTAAGTTTTCTCAGCATCTTTCTCTTAAGTTAAATCAATTAAAGGGTTGTTTGGGGGTGAAGGGGATGAGCTCAAAAATCGAAACTATATAATTTCAAGAGCTCATAAATAGCTCGTAATTCTGCCGCAAAAACCGATTCAATATTCCTATTTTTAAGTAGTGGGGGGGGCTGACTCAGCCCCCCCCACTAGGGTATTAAATTCCTGCTCAGTGGAACGAGCTCAAAATTTTTAGTTTGCGGAATATGAGAGCTCATAAATAGCTCATAAATCAGGGCTATTTGTTTTTTAATTTTTGCAAGTGGGGGGGGCCAGCTCAACACGGGTGTAAAAGTTAACTAATTTGCGATACCAAATGGTATCCGTAGGCGCTAATGGGTTAATTAGGCCATGTATGACTTTGTATACATCCATCTCTGTGCAGCGTATTATAAAATAGGAGAAATAAAGTGGATACTATTGTCATATTTTTAATTTGCCGGTAATAAGCAGAATATTATCAGCTGTAGGAAAAATCTAACAATAAGGAATACACGTAATTTTCCCCTTGTTGCCATATTCTAAATTTGAAAAAGTATCTAGGGAATAATCAGTTTTTTTGACATGCCATTCCTATTACAGCGAGCATTTCATTGGCTAGCATTAAGGGTAACTGAAGTCTGTCATAATATTGGGAGATTAAATATAATGTCAAATTATTGTTTTCAAATGATATTTTATTTATAGTTTATATTTTAACGACAGTTTATTTTTTAACCAACTTCACTTTCCCTTTCCTATCCTTGATTGGTCGATTCGTAATACACTTCTCAACAATTGAAGTGGATATTATGAAAATGTGTATTTTATTTTTTGTTCATAAGGTCAAATAGAAAAATGGAGTGATATAAATAAAGATTTATTTTTACTTCGTATTTTCATACAGATGAACCGAAAGAAAGAAATTCTTTAAGAAAAAAAAATAGAAAATAAAAAATTGTAAAAAAACAACCTAAAATTTCTATGTCTGCTCAATTTCTAATATCCCGAAAAGAAAAATTAATAGTGTGTGGGTCCACCTCTGTGTCGCCTTAGCGCTCTACTCTATTTGGAAGACCTCCTATTAAATTATTAATGAACTGCTGCGGTATACGTTCCCAAATCGCGCGTAATGTATTGGCCAACTGATCTAAGGTTTGGGGCGGTTGAAGGAGCCTGTTTTGTTGCCTAGACATTTCGGCCCAAACATGTTCAATGCAATTCATATCAGGTGAACACGGTGGCCACTCCATTCTTGTAATGCCATGAGCTTCTATACACTCGTTGACAATTCTGGCACGGTGAGGGCGAGCATTATCATCAATCAGAACAAATTGTTCGCCTATGGCACCAAAAAATGGAACAACTATTGGTACTATGACTCTGTCTCGATATCGTGTAGCAGCCATTGTCTCATTAATTATGACGACTAAGTCCGTGCGACCGTCAAAACATATGCCTTCCCACACGCAAACGGATCCACCTCCAAAAAGAGTGGTTGGGACTCCCAGATTTTCATTGTAACGCTGTCCTCATTCCCTCCACACCAATATTTGTCTGGACTCGTCAGTAAAGAGACAATTCCTCCAATTTTCGAAATTCCACTGATAGTGTTCCATCGCCCAGCGATATCTGCATGCACGCTGCTGCCTAGTTAGTCGTGGATGGATAGCGCGCCGTCTAGCCCTTAAATAAATTGGATGCATGTAACCGTCTTCTGACAGTTTGACTGGAAATCGCTCGTCCAGTAGCATGCCTTAAGATACTGTTAATTCTGGAAGCCGTGAATGTTGGGTTTCTTCTTGCCGTTAGAACTACAAAACGGTCTTGCCGACGAGTTGTAGATCGTTCTCTTCCTCCTCCATGCCTGTATGTTGCAGATCCAGTTGCTACATACCGATTCCATGCACGACTTATCACACATTGCGAGCATTTAGCCTCATAGCAACCTCTTGTTGAGTTATGCCTTGTTGGATCCAACGAACTAATTGCTCGAGCTGCACTAGTTCTAAACGTCTTTGCGGCATAATGTTTTTGTGATAAATAGATTTCTTGACTTATTGACAACTGGTAAAGCCAATATAAGCACTTTTATACAAATGATATATTCATGTTTGGAACAACATTTCTCTCTTTGTACGAGATAAGGGCCGATAAAAATAGGGAGAAAAAAACCACATGCAAAATATATTGGCAATAAAGATAGCATATAAAGTATAGTACAGGCAATTATTTTAAAAATAGTTTTATATGTTAATTTTAGGAATTTTAAAATTATCCACTTCAATTGTTGAGTAGTGTAGTTTTATTGTATAGTAGGTTTAGTTGGGCGTTAATTTTAAGAAATGTTGCTGGCTACATGGGCACAGCTCCCAAAGACCATAAAAGAAGAAGAAGAAGAAGAAAAATAAACAAACAGAAATCTTGCGTAACCTATTATACGACAACATAATTATATTACAGATATTATTATATCTTTGTTTCACTCTTAAAGGAAAAGAGAAACAGTGTAGCTGGTAGTCGCTGTTGTAAATTTGCTGCTGTAAAAAAATAGGAAAAACTAGTCTATGAGGAAAAATTTGTTGAATTTGTTTGCCGTCAAGTTTGTACCGGTGGGTTATGATGTTATTAATATCCGGTAGTTCGAACTCTAATCAAGAAGTTGATTCTAATCAAGTCCCCTTAACAACCATCAAATAACAAAATCCGTTGTTCGTACGCCAATCAGTTGATTGTAATCAATTTTCTAAGTAGGTAATAAAGGAAGTATAAATTATTTTGATAGTAATTAAATATTTGATAATGATTAGTTGATTCCATTTTTGATTAGCGTTCGAACAACCGGCCCAAATCTATGACGTGCATTCCTAATAATTGTTTGACTTAATTAATAAGACAAATGACAAATTTGCACCGTATTTCTTCTAATTTTGGTTTTTATTTTAAGACTGACTGCACTTGTTCGGCAATTAAAATGAAAAATGACTTTCAAAATTTGATTGACGATCGCCATTAGAAATGTTTGCATTATTTGTAACCGTTCGAAATAGCTTGCTTAGAGTTTGTGGTTTGGCATCAAGAAATAATTACCCTCGGTCGATGAAATATCGTAACGTCTTGTGTAGCCGGGAAAGCTATATTTAATTGAAAATCAGAATCTTGGTTATTTCCAGCAAAATTGAATTATGGATTTTACTTTTACTACTCTCAAAATAACCAAGACATATTTATTACTTGTCGAATAATAAAAGAATTTATTGGTTGGTTGTTGGTTTTTATTTTGAAAATACACAAATAATAAAATAATACTATGTTATTGCTTTTGTATAAGTAATGTTGCTACATTTACAGTTGAGTCCACGATTCCGTGCGTCATCATTTAAAGCATACGAAATAAGTCGGAAATCTATTCCACGCAACATAGTCCAGAGAAATAAGATTTTTCTCGCGACACATCCCCTTCTGGCCGAAACCAAATTTTTTGAGTAGTATGGACATCTATATTAATAACCTATATGTTTCCTGCAGCCGATTTTGATGATATACATAGTTATAAACAAATGAAGATCAAAAAACGGTAAATTTTCGCTTTTTTTCGTCCATTACTAAAAAGTAAAGCATTCTAAACAAATTTTAGACTAAGAAACTTATAAATCATATAAGAATCTTCAATATGGCGTTCGCTGAATATGCCTATCCTTATTTGTTGCCTAGAAAATTGTAAAACAAGTCTGAGATTTTATAAATGTTCATAACTTATGTAAAAATTAAGTTAGAACCTTCTTATTACACGGAATGCTGATACTTCTTGTACTTAAATTATATTTTAGATTTCAAAGCAATTAGTCAAATAGTTTAAAAGTTATTTAATTTGTTTATTCCAAATTCATTTTTTTTTCAACACTATAAGTCAGAAAATTATGAGGTTACAGTAATACTTAGGACAGTTTATGAAAGAAGAACATTTATACTATTAACTTAATTAAAAAAAAAAATGACCCCGGTTAATATTTTAAAGGTTTCTTCTTTCACCCCCGAAACGGGGTAGAACTCACCCCCAGGGTAAAAGCACACATCGGCACAACATCACTTGTTTCGTTTGACATGTTAGCTACGTGTATGCCAAATTTCATGTCATTTCAATTGGTTTTTTAAAATTTAGAGCAAAAACCGTAAGTAAACGTACTATAAACCTTTATTTTTGCAATAATTTATTAATAACAAAGTCGGAACGTGGTTTAAGCTATCACGACTAGTGACAATCGATTTAGCGTATAAAAGTACTATGAAAAAGACTACAAACTTGCTGTAGATAACGCATTTCGAGCTTTTCGGCGAATAAACAATTTTTTGTTATTAACAAAATAAGAACACATTTTGAGTAATCGCGACTAGTCGCATTCGATTCAGCGACCAAAAATACACCAGAGACCTTAACACTATCAATTTATTTCCAGGGCTTCTAATAATTCCTTAAAAACACCTAATTTTACCATAATTTGTTAATAATAATTAAACGCTCCACATTTGGGCTTCCAGACCACTTCCATTGGATTCAGCGACCCAAAAAACCTATAATACCACCATCAAATAGCGGCGAACTAAAAGTGTCCACAGGACCCCCTATGTTGCGACTAGACTACATTATTGAGCTATCATCAGTGGGTTCCGCATCTAAGTAGTCGTCCACTCAGTTTTCATATTCTTCTAAAAGGGATAACATTTATTAGGTTTGAAAAATTACGAACTTCGCAGTCACACTCAGTAATAGTTTGCTTATTTTAGTTACCAGACTTTTAAGTAGCTCCTTCCAAGTGTAAAATCTTTCTTGGTCTTGAAGAAAAAGATGTCCCCATTGTCAAAATGCTCTTTCAATACTTTCTGAATTCCCACACACTCTTTTCACTATGCTTCCACAGGCACAAATAAAACTCCGATTAAAAGCTAAAAACTAACAACTAAAAAATAAAAACTAAAAGCTAAAAACTAAAAAAATAGATCACTTTATAGGCCGGTCTAGTTAGACTCAAAAATAGGAGTGTGGTTACAATAATTACCATCAAGCTGAAAATTGGCAGAATTGTTCAAAATACCATCATAAATGAAATCTAAAAAGTCCTCATAAATCCGACCCGAGCTAAAAAATTTACGCAGGGTCAAAGGTCACCAAATATGATTTTTAGCGATTTTCGGCGAAACGGTAAGTTTTATCATAAAATTAGTTTTAACAAAAAACGTAGATTAGATAATTATCTATAAAAAATATCTTGATACTTTTTTCGTAAGAGCCACCGTTTTTGAGATACAACGATTCAAAGAGTTGAAAGAGTTCTAATCGTCATAATATGTATTGGTACACCACGTATATACATCACTGAAGCTGTAATACAAGTAAACATAATATTCTATCGGTCAGCTTAACTTATATTACACATAATAATATAAGATATTATAAATTTGATAATGTTTCTACTATACAGCTTGCGGTCTACCGAGGGATGCAATGTATAAGCTGTATTATATTACAGTGCCAACAAAAAAATCTTTACAAATTGACTGTAACGCGAAAATAATAAGAATTGTTATTTACATTTTACGGCTTATTCCCAACAAAAATAGTAAATTGATAAGACAAAGTATTAACTTATAATAATTCTTCTTACTTATGCGTCTTATTCAATTTGTAAAGATGGGTTTTGTCGGAATAAACACGTCCTATCGGTACGTCGGCTAATCTAATCACCCTACCTATTCTTTTCTCACAAGAGTTTGAACATAATAATGAAAGCCAACTTTCTAGTTAAAATGTTTATTGCTAAATACTAATAAACATATTCAATATATATACAATAAACTTTAGGCAAATTTACTATTATGCAAATTACACCGTTATCTTCCTGGGTGGCGAAATCCTTCAGGTAAATGACACTCTCGAGGTATTAATTAGTCTTGAGTACTACTCCGGAGTGAACTTACGTATTAAACCTATATATTACTTGAATGTGCTGAAGTTTAAAAAAAACTAATTCAACTCCACAAGAAGTTATTTCTAACGGAATTAGCTTTCTTCTCTCTATGTATGGAGCGCCTAAAAACTACGTTTTTAGTTTCGATATGCATGTTTCTTTAAAAATACTCGAAATAAAAAACAAGTGCAATTATCTTGTCTTCCTCCAACCTCAGCGGCTGCTCATCAACATATTTGTCGGGTATATTACCAAGTTCAAGTGTGGCTTGGTTATCAGCTAGATCCAAAAGACTGGGGATGGAAATTAGTCGACAGTTCAGTAGAACCAATTCAAACATTACTCCCACCTGCACCGGAAAAACTCCTGAACACAATTTTTTGCAACTGTAAAAAGGGATGTAGCGCTAAATATGGTTGCAAAAAAGTTGGACTGTTTTGTTCGGTAGCATGCACTAATTGTCAAAACCGGTCGTGCTCCAATGTTTAATCACTAACAATTGAGGATTCATTTGATTCTATCGAGGAGCCATGCGATGTGTCATTATAGGGCTTTTCATTCACAGTCATTTGTTTCGAGCTTCTGTCATGTGTCACATAATATTACTATATCTACGTCGTACGTTATTGGTATTACCAATGATACAAACCGAAGACGTATGACGTAGATATATTAATATTATGTGACACATGACAGAAGCTCGAAACAAATGACAATCGATGAAAAGCCCTATTGGGACAATTTACTTGCAAGCAGGATGAACAAGAAGAAGAAGAAGAACTAGAAGGTAAAGAAGAATAAGAAGAAACAAGGAGAAGAGGAAGCAGAAGTATTAGAAAATTATGAACCAGTTGGATAAATTTCCCTTTTTTTAATTTATACCGCTTTTTATACCTTTTATCATTTTTAACCCTTGCCAATATCAATTATTTGATAGAAGGTTCTTCTAGAAGAACTAGAAGGTGAAGAAGAAGAAGAAGAACAAGGAGAAGAGGAAGCAGAAGTATTAGAAAATTATGAACCAGTTGGATAAATTTCCCTTTTTTAATTTATACCGCTTTTTATAACTTTTTTATCATTTATTCAAATTTATCAGCTTCAAATTAAACATAATCATAACAGATCCGTGGAATAGGCCTACTGGGAAAACCACGTTAAAAAACGCGCTAGGTACACTACCTCAAAGGTGATGTGGAAACGTGTTCGCATATTATGATACAACTTTTTGAATCGTTGTATCTCAAAAACGGTGGCTCTTAGGAAAAAAAGTAATAAGACATTTTTTATAGATAATTATCTAATCTACATTTTTTGTTAGAATTAATTTTATGATAAAACTTACCATTTCGCTGAAAATCGCTAAAAACTATATTTGGTGACCTGTGACCACGCGTAAATTTTTTAGCTCGGGTCGGATTTATGAGGACTTTTTAGATTTTATTTATGATGGTATTTTGAACAATCCTGCCAATTTTCAGCTTGATGGTAATTTTACCAAAGTGGGGCTACTTTTCACCCCACTTGCAATGCTCTTTCTTACCTTTTGTTACAGAAATCTCTTAATTTTTAGAAATAATAAACAGATTTAGGGTTGTTGCTTTTTAAGCTTATAAAAAAATGTGCGCTACAAGCACAACCTCGTAAGTACACTAAAAACAAAAATATTAACGGAAATAGGCAAGCAATTTATCAATATTGATGAGAAAAATATGAGTGTATTACGGCCTCGTGCATAGTGATAAATTATAATGTAATACAATCATATGGAAAAGTAAAGATATTAACTGAACAACCTCGTATGCATCGGGAACAAATTTTTACAGCCTACATTAGCATTTATTATCTTATTAATTATGTAAATTTATGTATCTGTAACTACCGAAATAGGATGACCGGAGTTGACATCTCAATATTGTCGTCAGTAATTTTTTCTTCTCGCAACGATAACTCTAAAGTACGGCTATCGATGCAGCGGCATGAGAAAGATACAAGAAGTAGGAGGAGGCTAGAAATTAGAAACGCGAGAGAGGCATTTTAGACCAGGGTAATAAGACAAAAATATACCCTGTTCGTGACACTTCAGCAGCCAGGGTACTGAAGCGTTTTTTCGACAAGTAATACCTATAGGAACAAATTGTAACTATTTCCTGCGTAGGATCTGGCGGCCATTTTTATTTATAAACAATTAACTGTCAAAAAATGGCATTTTCCTCTTTTTTTTCAAATCGATTGAAAACAATGAAACTTATGATTTCTTTAGTACAAATATCTTTGAGATTATGGAAAAAGCTTTAAAATGACATATTGCAAAGTTTGATATACTCATTTATTGTTAATATAATTGAGAAAAAAGGTCGGAATTGCAAAAAAATTATTTTCGCAATAACTGCTGTAAAAATTAGTGTACAGGTTTGAAATTTTTGTCAAGTGAGGGTTCTTTGGTGCTTAATATGTGATAAAAATTTCAAAGCGATTCATTCAATTTTTTAAATTTTATTCGAATTGTTTATCTCACAGAGCATTTTTTTTGCAATAACATAAGTCAGAAAAAAATGACGTTAGGACCATTCCACAGGTGTCAAATGGAAGAGCATGAGCTATATTTTCAACTTGGTTTAGAGAAAGTGAATAAAAAATGCATTTATTAGTAATAAATAATTATGCAAAAGTATGTAAATCTTCCCTTATAAACTTTTTGAATAACTTTTTCCAAAAAAATAACTTTTTTTACCCTGTTTTAAGTGCACAACTACCAAGTAATGTTATTTATATCATACTTGATTAAAAATTGTAATAAATATATATAATTTCTTATATAACAAAATAAAAAGTTTATAAGGAAAGATTTACGATACTTTTGCATAATTATTTATTACTAATAAATGCACTTTTTATTCACTTTTTTTAAACCAAGTTGAAAATATAGCTCATGCTCTTTCATTCGACACCTGTGGAATGGTTCTAACTTCATTTTTTTCTGACTTATGTTATTGCAAAAAAAATGCTCTCTGTGATAAACAATTTGAATAAAATTTAAACAATTAAATGAATCGCTTTGAAATTTTTATCACATATTAAGCACCAAAGAACCCTTATATGACAAAAATTTCAAAGCTGTACACTAATTTTTATAATAGATATTGCGAAATTAATTTTTTTTTGCAATTCCAACCTTTTTTCTCAATTATATTAACAATAAATGAGTATATCAAACTTTGTAATACGTCATTTTAAAGCTTTTTCCATAGTCTCAAAGATATTTGTACTAAAAAAACCATAAGTTTCACCGTTTTCCATTGATTTGAAAAAATAGGGAAAAATGCCATTTTTTGACAGTTAATTGTTTATAAATAAAAATGGCCGCCAGATCCTACGCAGGAAATAGTTACAATTTGTTCTTATAGGTATTACCTGTCAAAAAAACGCTTCAGTACCCTGGCTGCTCGAGTGTCATGGAAAAAACCTTATTACCCTGGACTATTTACATAAGACCTCCGCTGGAAGAATTTACCGGTTTTCCTATCCAATTCGACCTCAAAGAACAAAATATAATGTAGTTGAATTCCAACCCTAGGTTGAAGTTCAACCCTAATTATCTTAAACTGTCGCACAAAAAGGCTTTACTTATGTTTAGCAGGTTAATGGGAAGGTGCACAAAATTAACAAAAGCTGATTTGCTCAGAATCGAAAGAGGTGTGGGGTGATTCTTTGGATCCTTTTTAGTTGCTCAGAAACAAAAATAAAATTGGAGAAAAAGAAACAACTACAGATAAACCAGAAATATTGGATAAATTAAACGAAGAATACAAGTTAGAAACAGTTTTCCAAAAAGGGCGCCACTTTGTATTTTCTTTGAGAGACAAATCCAAATTCTTAAATCCATTAGAATTATCATTTTTCTGTCCAAAAGAAAAGGAGATTATCAAAAAAATTTAAAATACGAAGTTGTTACATATCAACTATATTTATTATTATTAGCCAAAACATATTTTTAGTTGGATATATTATTTCAGATCTTACAAACAAACATGTCCAGATGTTACAACTAAAAAAATATTACAATTGATACATAAAAAAGTTACAGAAATATACCCAAAAAACTATAGCACAGTGGAACCTCGATAACTCGGATTAATCGGGACCGCGGCCGATCAGGGTTATCGAAAATCCGGGTTAGCCGGAGAATATGGTAAAAATTAATAAAATACGGTATACTTACAGATAAACTCCGTTATAATTGAAATAACATGAACTACACATCTAAATTATTAAAAACACGCAAACACAAACCTAAGCAAACGAAAGCAAACAATACAAGACTGTACTACACACAATACAGTCACAATCGGAACGATGTTATGAACAGTGAAAACTAAGACCATTGTTTAAAAAAGTATTTTTTAAACTCTTTTTTAAACAGTGCTAAGACAGTTTGAAATAAATAAAGGAATAACAGGTGCCTGTTGTTTCCGATAAATCCGAGAAAATGACCGTCGCTCTGATGCCGCCTCCGCCGTGTGCCATGAGTCATTTTTACTATTGTATACATAGTTCAAATTACACAAATACACATTATCTCTCAAATATTAGATTACATACGATCATCCCTTGCAAGATAATTCGGATGGAATTCCCCAGATTAAGAGACTGGGCCGATATCAAGCACAAAATAATCGAGGGAATTCCATCCGAATTATCTTGCAACGGATAGTACATTTTTATTGTTGAAATGTTTGTCTGATGAAAATCGGTCCGGGTTAGCCGAACTTCCGGATTATCGAGGGCCGACTTATCGGGGTTCCACTGTACAGCACTGCACTAGGTACATGTATAGAACAAAATAAAAATAAGGACAATGTGATCATCTTTTTATTGACCTCTATACTGAAATATGCAGCTTCTATTATTTTTTTTTTCATCAAAAAGAAGATAAAAAAAACTTACAGTTAGGCCTGTTTTTATCACAAACTCCATAGAACTTTGAGAAACAACTTGGCAATATTTGATTTCCTCCGTAACTTAATTGACTGCTTTACTATCATAAACCATCTCTACTGCTAAAGATAAACAAATGCCATGTAATATGAAGGTCATAAGTTCCATTTAATATGGAGGTTCTAAGTTCGTTTTTAAAAAAGTTATTAACATTTATAAAAAACCGAAATTTCTGACTTATTTTGCAATTTTCCAGGCAGCAAATAAGGATAGAAACATTTAAAAATGCTATTTTTGAAAGTTTTGATTTGACTTATAAATTTCTTACTTTCCAATTTGTTTCAAATGCTTTATTTTTTGCTAATAGACAAAAAAACAGAGAAAATTGATCGTTTTTTGACCTTAATTTATTAACTAATTAATGCAGGAAACATATAGGTACTGCCGTGATAAGGTAAAAAGCAGTAGGTGCCAAAATAATGGTTTTGAGTTATTTGAAATTTAAGATTTTTTCTTTCACACAATTTATTATTCCTTTAATTTTAAGCAGAAAACGTTAAAAAACTTTAAAAAATATGTCCTAGTTTTTGACAAATCAAACAATTGTGTTACATACTTGTTTTTTGGCTGAAAATTCAGCAGTTACTGCTGTTTGCCCTAATAATGAAGTTGTTTTCTTAATCAGAAATGTAGAATTGTCAGCTTTATTTAAATATCGGTTTTAGAAATAAAACAAAAATGCAGAATAAAGCGGCAGTGTAATCAAATAAAAATCAAATGTAATTCACATTAGAAAAAGAAAAAAGCCTTAATTAATTATATAATATTGAAAAAACTATTCGAAATTTATTATGTCTTCTAGGTCATCTTTTAATGAAAGCCAAAAATGCCGTCTGTTTTCAGGTATGACAGGGCACAGTTGCGAAATTATATCTTGTTTCTTTTGCTTAGGGACACCTCTACAATTATCGCGTAATTTACTAGGAATTTCTAGTTTAAAATTTGCTTTAAGAAAATTATATTCTTTGAAATTTTCGTCGTTAATATTATTTTTATAAAAAAGTAATCGACTGCCTCGTCTGAACTGTACCACAGATATATTGCAAAGCAAAGGTTATCCGTTTTTTTTTTTATTTAACTTTTGAATCTCCAGATTGCCAATTTTCGTTTTTTAAACAAATTACGTTCATTTTTTTTCATTTGACTTTTCTACAGCCTTGATAAAATCGTTGAAGTCGTAAATATTTCCTTTATTTGTGATCTTCATGGTCTGTTCCACACCGTGATGAACAGAATCCACACTCATGAAGGTGTGGCCTGTCCCAAAATAGTTAAGGGTAATTTCAGAGGTGGCAATCATTTTTGAATTTAGCATTGTGACAAACATGGTAAATAAGCACCAATTTTTACTTTGGGCTGAGCGATTGTCTGTCCAATACAATACTTTAACGGCATCTCTTTCTTCAATTAAAGCTCTACAATATGCAGATGCAATTTCTTCTGCCTTTCTTCCAGCCACTCCTTCATGCCACAAGACTGATATGTTTTTTTAGTGCTTCTACTCTTCTTGTTTGCCATTGATGCAAAGGTTAGATGAAAAGCCACAAGTCGTCTTGTAAAAAATGTCTTCTGGCTTCCGGGAATCCTTGGTAGCATTATAACTTTCTATCAGTCTACACTCCTTACTACTTCGGTTTCCACTTTTTCCTGTGCTACATCCTGTTTGTATTCAAATCTTCCTTTTTTGCCTTTTCAGAGTGCTGTAGCCATTTCAAGCAAGATGTACAAGTGGCTTCAAACTTGATACTTACAGACGCAAGAGACATATTACTCGTCTATAACAAAAAAGCGTTAATTTTAAAAACATAAATATACCTACCATCTTGAGCTGACGCTTCTGCTTGTATTATTAAGGACACTAAATATTTACCCCGTGAGGTGAACATGTTATTTGAATACTTTTGGTGCACTCCACAAAATACAATACAGTGGAACCTCGATTATCCGTCAGGGCACCGGACCAATGGTATGACGGATAATCGAAAAGACGGTTAACAGAACATTAAATTGATCAAACGACTAAGTGACACAATCAATGTTCGAATTTGAATCAAATTTAATTAGGGTGACACACAGATATTGACTGTAATAATTATTGTGCGGTGCATTTTTATTTTCGGCTTGCGATTCTAAAAATAGAACTCTAAAAGCACTACAGAGCCCTGAATAAGAACAAAAATTATTTACATAAAAAATGCGGTGGTGGCATAACTGCACGTGTACATTTCAACGAATTTCGTTTGGCTTATCGCAATGCTCAAACAAAATGAATTGATGACTAAATTTTTACTTATGTAGTCAATATAACTTATGTAGGTATGGACCCTGACGGTTAACAGAGGTGACGGTTAATAGAGAGACGGATAATCGAGGTTCCGCTGTACTTTACATACACTTCAAACAGTAGACTAAACAAATCTAAGTACGAGCAGGAACTGCAAATTACACTTTCTGCGCGATGTCATGTGTTTATTTTAACGGATGTTAAATCAGGTGATGTTTACGCAAATGGCAGTAGGTATCTGAGAAGATACCGCCTTATGCCATGATATAATACAAACTTTAAATACAAATGTGAAAGAAAATTTACTAAGTAGATACTGCCGTTTACATTCACATTAAAAATTATGTTCCAGATCTTTGTGCAGGCAAACAGCAGTAATTAATTATTACGTTGGATACTGCCTGTTACCATCACATTGAGAGTTTCTTTGTTAGTTACTGCTTTTTGCCATTGCTAGTTCTTATATAAGTTGACTATAAATGTGCACCAAACCCTTTGTAAAAGTAAGAGCAGTTACTACTTAGGTAGGATACATTAATATCCCTTTTTTGACAAAAATGTCACTTACTGCCTTTTACCTTAACACGGCAGTATAGGTTCTTGTTATATGTTATCTCCATACTACTCAAAATGACTGTCGTTTGCCTGGCCGGGAAGTGGCACAAACCTAGTACTCTTTTGATTATTTCCGTGAACTGCTATAGCCTTCTATATTTCTTTTCTTGCACGCTGTCAAAAGCTTGTTTAAAGTCGATGAACAGAGCCACTTTAGATTTCCCATGTTCGCAGCTTTCTGCTTGTATTTCGCGCAACATGAATATTTGATCTACTGTGCTACGTCTTTTTCTGAATCCTCATTGATGTTTTTCTATGTCATTATCAATTTTTTGTGATAATACAATGAATGGCGAATATATCAATCTTGATGAGGACAAATACTGTTGTATTATGGCCTCGTGCAACGTGCATAGTGATAAATTATAATGTAATACAATTATATGTAAAAGTAAAGATATTAACTGAACAACCTCGTATGCATCGGGAACAAATTTTTACAGCCTACATTAGCATTTATTATCTTATTAATTATGTAAATTTATGTATCTATAACTACCGAAATAGGATGACCGGAGTTGACATCTCAATATTATCGTCAGTAATTTTTTCTTCTCGCAACGATAACTCTAAAGTACGGCTATCGATGCAGCGGCATTAGAAAGATACAAGAAGTAGGAGGAGGCTACAAATTAGAAACGCGAGAGAGGCATTTACATAAGACCTCCGCTGGAAGCATTTACCGGTTTTCCTATTTCAATTCGACCTCAAAGAACAAATATAATGTAGGTGTTTTAAAAATAAATATACCTACCGCCATAACATGTGCCGTATGACACAAATCGGACACACATGTTCGGATAATATGTGCCTAGATTTAGTTTGAGTGTTTTCCTTTACGCGCAAGGAACATTAGGTACGCGCGGCAATTCGAGTATGAAGAAGATGCGGAACAAAGGTAAATTTGGATTTTTTTGTTTGTCGTCGAGAATGTTGTTGACCCCGTTTTCAAACGCGCGCCTCCGGTAGATTTTACTTTTACTAGTAAAATATTATTGTTTATTATTTTTGGAAAACAATACAAATATCCTTCCGAATTATGAATATCTTAATTATATTTTGTAGTGTAAAAATAATAGATTCTACCACGAAATGATGATATCTATATTACCAGCAGTAATTACACGAGAGCTCTAAAATTATCGATTTGTATCTCGAGTGACACTTTGACACTTTTAATTTCACGACCCAAAGTGTCACGAGGGCAAAAAAATCGATAATTTTTAGGAGCTCGAGAGTAATTCGGTAAGATTATTTCATGAATAAAACTATCTTTTTAAATTATTTTAACTAATTTATATTGATATCTTCGCCCGAATATTTGCTAAACCTGTCTCTTGGTGTTCTCTGTGACAAGTTGTAAAACATTAATTGTCATGAATGTCACAATGTATTTTTGCGTAGCAACGAGGGGCATCTGACGTAAAATACTTGACGACGGGAAATTATCAAAAATTATCGCTGTAATTTTCATTCTTGTAGGTTTCTATTGGTTAGAATCTCTATGAATGAAATAATCAGAAGTAATTACACGAGAGCTCCAAAATTATCGACTTGTATCCCGAGTGACACTTTGACAGTTTTAATTTCACGACCCGAAGGAGAGTGAAATTGTCAAAGTGTCACGAGGGCAACACAAATCGATAATTTTTAAGAGCTCGAGAGTAATTCGGTAAGATTATTTCATGAATAAAACTGTTTTTTGAAATCATTTTAACTAATATGTGATTGATATCTTCGCCTGAATTTTTTCTAAACCTGTTCATGGTGTTCTATTTGACAAGTTGTAAAACATTAATTGCCGTTAATGTCACTGAATGTTCATTTTTCCTAGCAACGCAGGACATCTGACGTAATAGTTGACGACGGGAAATTATCAGTAGTAATTGCACAAGAGCTCTAAAATTATCGAATTTTTCCCGAGTGACACTTTGACAGTTTTAATTTTACGACCCGAAGGGGAGTGAAATTATGTCAAAGTGTCAGGAGGGCAACAATTCGACAGGGGCGTCATTTGACAGGGTCAGGGGGGGCATTTGCCCCCTGACCCTGAAAATGACTGAAATTTACAAAAAATACATCAATTTTATTACTATAGTATTGTATATAATAATGCTTGCCCCCCCCCCCCAAATATAATGCTTGCTCCCCCCAATCAAACTTTCAAATGACGCCCCTGCACTTCGATAATAATTTTAGAGATCGAGTGCAATTTGTTGCGATTATTTCATGAATAAAACTGTTCAAAACCAAAATTTTATTGTAATTTATTTATGTAAGTACAAATTAGTACAATTAAACACACAGTTGTTATAAATATTTGACGGTTGAAAGTCATCACTTTTATAACTTTTAAAACATTCATTGTCATTAATGTCACTGAATGTATTTTTTCGTAGCAACGAAAGGCATCTGACGTAATATACTTGAAGACGGGATATTATCAAAAATTATCGAGTATAATATCACAAGAGAGTGAAAATAAATTGAAAATAATGCGACAGTTTTTCGAAAATTTGTTGTCTGGCAATAGACACAAGAGCCCGCAGGGCTCGAGTGGCTATTTCCCAATGACAACAAATTTGAGTGAAAATGAGGCATTATTTTCTTACTTATTCTTAGTGTCGTGTGATATTCGTAAGATTATTTTTTAATACGTATATTATGGATATTTTCTTAAATGTGACAGTTGTCAAAACTAGGAAACTGGTTGCCATTAAACAGAAACAATCTACTTAAAAAAATTCTATCGGTAATTTTCTACAGTAGATAATTCTCAGTATAATTTTAATCTGATTGGACAGAATTAAACACGTGATCAAATATCTTGCTATACGATTGGAAGTTAAAATCATGAAAAAATAATCAGTAGTAATTGCACAAGAGCTCTAAAATTCTATATTAATTTCAGAGATCGAGTGCAATTTGTTGTGATTATTTCATGAATAAAACTGTTCAAAACCAAAATTTTATTGTAATTTATTTATGTAAGTACAAATTAGTACAATTAAACACACAGTTGTTATAAATATGTATTTGACGGTTGAAAGTCATCTCACTTTTATAATTTTTAAAACATTTGTCATTAATGTCACTGAATGTATTTTTTCGTAGCAACGAAGGGCATCTGACGTAATATGCTTGACGACGGGCAATTATCAAAAAAGTTATCAGTTTAATTTAAATTTCTGTAGCTTTCTATTGGTCAGAATATCCTATGAATGAAATAATCAGTAGTAATTGCACAAGAGCTCTGAAATTATTGAATTTTTCCCGAGTGACACTTTGACAGTTTTAATTTCTACACAAATTATGTCAAAGTGTCACGAGAGCAAAAATTATATATTAATTTCAGAGATCGAATGCAATTTGTTGCGATTATTTCATGAATAAAACTGTTCAAAACCAAAATTTTATTGTAATTTATTTATGTAAGTACAAATTAGTACCATTAAACACACATTTTTTATAAATATTTGACGATTGAAAGTCATCACTTTTATAATTTTTAAAACATTAATTGTCATTAATGTCACTGAATGTATTTTTTCGTAGCAACGAAGGGCATCTGACGTAATATACTTAACGACGGGATATTATCAAAAATTATCACCTTAATTTGCATTTCTGTAGCTTTCTATTAGTCAGAATCTCCTATGAATGAAATAATCACTTTAATTTTTATTTCTGTAGCTTTTTATTGGTCAGAATATCTATGAATGAAATAATCACGCCTAATATTTACAAACCGAGGCAATTTCATAATGTTATTTTTTTATTTACAAACTCTCATCAGATTAGCGAAAAAAATATTAACATTCATAAAATAGTAGGTACAACAATCTAATTTCGTATAAATCGTTTATTTTTAAATATTTAGTAATTTCTTTGGCACGGCATTTTAAGAATAGTCCTTTCAAATTATGGGGGATTAGAAAAGGGAAAAGAAAAATAAGGACAAAAAACAATTTTATAAATAAAAATGTTTTTTTGAAGGCTTTTTAGAAGTGAAAATATGTTAAGTTAGAACGTATTGAGCTTGAAAGAAATTCCTCCACCATGGTCGTCAGTGATGTTTCTTTTGGTTTATGTTTACTAACAAACAAGTTTGCACAATGTTAATTATGCATATATTAAACTTTATTAAGTGTTGAATGAAAAACTGAAATTTCATTGACAAACTGTCCAAATGTCAGCACTTATAGTTTATAAATATCGCGCTAAAAATTGCGCTGTGAACTAAAAAAAAAAATATATCCGGTTCTATGGGTCGTACAACTTTTTTAAGATTTGCAATCTACTAATGGATGTTCGCGATCACGTTTGACCATTTTCCTCTATCCCTTGCAGTGTGTATTTGGTCTCCTATGTTTCTTAGCCGTGTCCATTGCTTGACATTACGGAGCCATGACATTTTCTTCCCGCCCACGCCGCACAGTGTTCAAAATTGGTCAAAACGTGATCGAAACTAAATTTGTTTAAAACTGTAAAAGTGATCCGGCTGAAAACTTGGAATATTTGAGGTATTATACCGTATAACGAGTATATTATAATAGGAGTCATTTTTTCTAGTTTTCATCCCCTCATTAGGGGGTGAATTACTTAAAAAATATCGTTATACAGGTTGTTTCATTAAGAATGTCAAATCTTTGATTTTTAGATTCTAGACCTCAAAATATTAGGATTTAATCCAAATCACTTAAATAAAATATGGCTCGTTACAGAGTTACAGGGTGTTTTATTTAACAATTTAATAACTATTTTGGCTCAGTGGTTTAAAACTATTCGACGTATCCTTTTCATACTTGGCAAAAGGTGTGGGTATTGTACTGTACACCCTATAAAATTATGTTAAACAAACGTTTCTGGCTATTACCAGAGGCGTACGACAGGGGACAGTGAATGGTTGACCCTTCCCAAATTCTATGCCACTGGCGGAAATGCCATGTTAGCAGAATTTTTCGATTCTCCAATACTATCTATGTAAATAACATACACTTCATTCGCAACGATAAAGTCATCAGGTTTCGAGATATTTGAAGTTAAGCATGTAACGGTACAGATATTTGATTAATGTATTTTGCGGCTTAATTTTAAACTTCAAATATCTCTATGACCAATGATTTTATCGTTAAGACTGAAGAGTATATTATTCATTATTAGTGATAAAACCATAAGTTTTCGAGATATTTGAAAATTAAGCGACACAATACATTATTCAAAATATCTGTGCCGTTACTTGTTTAAGTTCAAATATCTCGAAAACTAATAATTTTATCGTTAGGTGTGAGGATTACGGACTTAATTGAAGCCTTAAATGATAAATCTACTAATTTTCACAACAAATCAGACACTTTTTGACTATTAACAATTTGACATTTATTAAATTGTTAATTTCTCATAGCCTACTGTAGGCTTTGTTATTAAACCAAGCAAAAATGAGGATTTATCGACGAAAAACATGGCTAGTTGTTAAAGTACCTAACTTTTTTTATTTTGCAATATAAGCAAATGAATCGAAAAACAAAATGTTAAGAAAGCCTAAGGCTACAAGTGAGGTTTAATTTCAACATTTTATAGATGCCAGAATATTCCACAGGGTGTTTCTAACTTTTAGAAAAAACACAGTATTATTGGTACACCCGGTATGCAATATAATAGCTATTTATAAAACTAATGTACAACATTATCTATTAAGGATTAACACTACTTCATCAAAAATAAAATCTCTTTTCGCAACCCCAACAAACAACATGTGTTTGACATACATGTAAAAAATACATACGCATACGAGTGCATTTAATTCAGACTAAATGAGCGCAGCGCTCGATGCAAACTTAATGCGCAATTTACTCAGTTGCGCAGTTTTTCGCAGTTTGTCTTATATATTTTTTTATTCCTTACATTGCAGTCTTTCATTTAGTGAAGGATTTAACGTGGCACAAGATGGCACAATAAACGTAATACGCTGTCAAACATTAATTTTATTAAAAATTGTATAAGTTTTTAGACAGCCGACTATATCAAAATCAGAATCACCTTTCCGTGAAACTAACGATGCTATTTTAATCTTTAAAGTATGTACTTTTATCTCAAATAATTACTTTTATATTAGCTATCCACATAAATGAAGTAATATTCCAAGTAAAAGGCAGCTTCTGAGGATTTAAATTTGATGTATAAAATTATACTGAATTTTGTACTTTTGACCATTAATACATCTGGCCCTAACAAACTTATAAAATCAATTTTTGCTGAGAAGTTGCATCATGAGTAGTACAAACAAACCCCTTAATTTCGGCATTCTCAGATTTATTTTTTTTTTTGTACTTACGATCACGTTTCCTTCAATTTTGAACACTGTGCGCCGCTTCTTCCTTCGATCTTTGCTTCAATTAAGGTTTGCAGAAATTGGTATCTTTCGTTTCTAATTACGTTCCCCGGGTATGCCGTTTTTCTCTGTTTAATTGTGCATAGCAGTTGTCGTTCTTCTAAGAATTTCTTCATTTGTTACTCGTGCGGTCCAGGGAACTTTAAGAATTCGTCAATAAATCCACATCCCAAATGCCTCTAGCTTATCCATTGTGTTTATTTTTAAAGTCAATCCTTCCATGCCATATAGAGCACAGACCATATATAGTACTTCGTGAATCTTAGTCTTAGATTCAGGTCAAAGTCAGAGGTCAGAGCTAGTAAAGCTAAAGCTACTAGAAAAACAGACTTCTGTAACTTTCGTTTGGGTAAAGGGACATATTGGTATTTCCGGTAACATGAAAGCAGATTTTTTTGCTAAAGAGGCAATCTTAAAAGGATCGGAAATAACTTGGCTAGATAGAAACGACCTAACAGCTACTCGCAAGAAAAGTTTGAAACAAAATTGGGATATTGAGTGGCACGCTTTCTGCAATCGAAGCAACAATGTCTACACCAAAATTCATCCTAGTTTACCTACTGAGCCTTTTGCTCTCAGAAGTTATCCCAATAGAAATATATATTCCATGTTTATTAGATGTCTTTGTCTATTCATGCCACTGTCAAGACATACCTCTATAGATTTAACCTATCCGAATCAGATCTTTGCGATTGCAATGGATATGTTGACGATATTAATCATTGGTTGTTTGGATGCAAACATAATGATGATGCAATTAAGTTTTTGATGCACAATCTGGTTCAAGAAGAAATACCTTTCCCACAAAATAATGCTTCTCTTTTATATTTGTCTCGTAGAAATTCTAAAATTAAACAAATCATCTGGGAATTTTTAAAAAGACTAAGAGGAAAATTTAACTTGCACTGAATGAGTCCGGTTGAATGTGTTTAGCAATAATTATTGTTTTTTTATGTTTATCCTTATTATGTAATATTGTCTCCCTGTGAAAGTTCATTAAGTAGATTTTGCAGGGAGGTAATAAGAATAGAATTGTATAAAAATTTATATTGAAAAAATTAATTAAAAAAAAATATGTATACAAAAAGTATAATAAATTATAAAATAAAAAAGAGAAAAAAAATTACAAACACAAAGAGGGCGTAAACCTCCGCGGCGTTGAACCGGGTTGAAGCCTTAGCGCTGTGTAAAAAAAACATATATTTATTAGCATTAGTATTAGTATTTAGTATTAGCATGTAGTTTTTTTTTGTCGATTTAATTATTTGTAAATTAATTTAAGTTGGTTAGGGCCATGATTTCCACCTCTGCATATGTATGTATGTATGTGCGTGCATAAGTATTATATGTGCGCACATGTACCTAATGTATTATGTAATGTAATGTATTATATTTGGAATATTGTAGCAAACAGTAATTTATTATCTATCGTGGCTGAATGGATCAAGTAATCCAAAGCCAATAAAGAAGAAAAAAAAAGAGCTAGTAAAGACTTTTTGTGAATTTTATGAATGCGCTTCTGGCCCTTTCTATCCGATATTTAATTTCCATATCCGACATCCAGTCTTCACATAGCTAGGTTCTCAGGTACTTAAATTTTCTTACGCGCTCTTCATCTTGATTGTTATATGCTAGTCTTGCATTTTGATGTTGACATAACTGACGGCTGATTACAAGGAACTTTGTCTTTTTTATGTTGATGCTAAGTCCCATGTTCTTGCTATGTTCTCCAATTATTTTATTAAGAAGATTTTGGAGGTCTTCTATATTGTCCGCTATTAAGACCGAGTCATCCGCATATCGTATACTATTGACAAAGGTACCATTCATTTTGATACCGCTTTCGCATTCCTCAAGAGCTTCCTGGAAGATACTTTCTGAATATAAATTGAACAGTAGTCGGGAGAGAATGCATCCCTGTCTTACACCTCTGAGAATAAAGCTAGGTGTCAAAAAGGTCACCAACTTTAACGATAATTGGGATATGAGCAGACAAATAAGAATGCACATTGAGAAAGCCAGAGCCACCTTCTACAACTAAAGAAGTTTCTCGTTATTAGAGATATTACGTTAAAGGTTAAAATCAGATTAATACGCTGCTACATATTCTCCACATTACTGTATCACATGGGGAGCTGCACCCTTACAGAGACACTAATGAAAAAATTGGAGGCTTTTGAGATGTGGATCTACGGGCGAATATTACGGATAAGTTAGGTTGATCGAATAAGAGATGAAATAGTTTTACACTGAATGAAAAAGGACACAAAAATAATGAAAACAATAAAAATTCGAAAGTAACAATATTTTGGCCATGTGGTATTTAATGGGACATCCAGAGAGGTTTAACCTTCTACGTTCTACACCTCATAATATAGGGAAAGTTCGCCGGAAGAAGCGGCCTAAGCCGAAGACGAACACCCGGCTACGAAATCTCCGGGAGTGGTATCAAATAGGGATGGCAAAAACCTACCGGTTTTAACCTAAAACCGGTTTTTTTACTTCGCAATAACCGGTTTTACCGGTTGTTTTTTTGTCCCGGTTATAACCGGTTTTTTTTTTTAAAGTAAAAACCGGTTATTAGGTTTTTACGGTGATAAGGATTAGGTTAGGTATTATTTTGGATCTCAATGATAATTATTATTCTCAAGTACATAAAATCCTTTATAAAAGGTATATTTGTTAAAATCCCTATGCACGGCTACATCAAAGACATAACTAGTTTTCAATCGGTTGACCGATCATCATGAGTATATTCTCAGAATCTAACATGCTAACATGTGTCTGCTTAAAGGGTTTATACCCAAATATTTTTTAATTTGGTAGTTAGCATGTTAGATTCTGAGAATACACTGATGATGATCGATCAACCGATTGAAAACTAGTTATGTCTTTGATGTAGCCCTGTATAGGGATTTTAACAAATATACCTTTTATAAAGGATTTTATGTTTTTGTAATGGTATACAGCCAACTACAGGAAAAAAAATTCCTCGTGGATTCTCAAGTAATTATTCCAAACAAAACCATAATTCAAATTTTATTTTATAAATACAGAAGCAAACTAAAAGTTCAAACTCACATCAGCCAGAAACAATTAAGTTTTATTATAATATTTCGTTGAAAAGGTATTTGTAATCATAAGAAGTGATCTGGTTGAAGTAGACGCAAACATCATCTATTTTTCACACTTGACTATTGACATTGAAAGTGGGTGAATGACTTTTTCGGATTACCAAAAATAATGTTCTGACTATGAATATCGAATTACCGATTACGAATACGAATCTCCAAGGATTTCCCTACGTTTTCAAAACGATACACCCATAGAGGACGGAAGTATTAAATGAGTTAAAATGTACCTATTATACAAATATACAAATGTGTTAAAAGAAATATATGATACATTTTTTTGATGGTAGTAAAAATAAAAGATAAATTGCATTATCCAATTTATTTTTAAGTAAAATATTTATGTTGATATTATTTTTTTAAATCCCATTCGAAAGAGTTTGGGAAATTTTTTATAAGTTGAAATGGTTGGGTTAAATTGTATATTATTGCAATATGTATTGTTATATTTCTATTTGATATAAAAATTAAAATTTGATAATTATAAACAAAATTCAATTTAATATAAAATATTTTCAATTTTCTCAACCACGGGCATATAAATTTAGAACAACCTGTATACAACAAATTGTTATATTTAATTTTAAGAAGTGATTAGAATAAGCGTACGAAACTCGGAACAATGTGCTTAGATAAACAAAGTGAATGACGCGTACCATTATCGTTCTTCTCGGAAGGTCGATCATTAGCCTATGCTAAATAAAACTCAGTGAAATAGATGATAGTTCATTATCGTTTTTCGCGGAAGGTTTCGATCATTAGCCTATGCTAAATAAGACTCATTTGAAAGAGAGAATAGGTCATTAAAATTTGTAAATAGTTAGAAAGTATTTTAGAATGGGAATTAAATATTTTCTTTTGAAATCCATTAAGCATATTTAGAAAGATTAAAAATTGGTTTTGAGGAATATTACGAATGAGAGTTGGTGGTGGAAAATTGATTTGTGAATCTGGAAGGGATATTTAGAAAGTAGGGGAATGGATGAGAAAGTGAGAGCAGAATGTTTTGAGCTGTCGAGAAGTGAAGTCGAGTAGTAGACGGTAGTGTACGGAGAGTGAGAAAGCCGGTAGTTCCGTGAGTGTGGAGTATCTATCGTGGAACGAGAAGTAGGCCAGGTCGAGAGTAAAAGAACCTCCTTGAGCCAAGAGTGTCCCGGTAGCTGATAGCAGTTTCGAAAAAGGTAGAACACAGCATCACGACAAAAGCAGGAACGAGAGCTATTCGAGCTAGTTTTTCAAAGGAGAACATTACTGGAAGCCAGGACGAGGTTTGATCGCAGCCAAGGATAGCAGGAAACGGGTCTTGTGTGAGGGCATTTTCAGTTCACCAGGAAAAGGTCAGTCTCATTTGTTTGGACATGAATGTATGGGTTTTTCGTATTAAATTCCACATAAAAAATTGAATAACATAATCAATAATATCAGAAAAGCTTCATCAAAGTTAAATAGAGTTGTTCCTAATAACTCCTAATAGTTAAATGTTAATAAAAACTTTCAATTGAAAACCAAAAGGAAATAAGATTCCCATTTGTAAATGTTATGTTTAAGAATAATAAGAAATAGCAAATATTAAGCATTGATTGCCTTTTAAATAAAATAAAAAATATTTTGATTATAATTGTAACCCATATGTGTATTTTTTTTTACTCTTTTCTTTTCTATCCCGATTAGGAACCATTAAGAAATATTTGAAGCCACGAAAGTAAGTAATTAATTTATAATTCGCCCTGAGATTGAAAACATATTGATATGTGATCTGGTTAATTAATTAGATTAGTATTAATACATTGATTAAATTAAGTGACATATAAGAATATTATCTCATATCAATAATCAAGATCACATCAACTGTCGTCCAACGTGGAGGGCATTGTAAAGTATTTCTAGTGGCAAATTTGAAGGATAGAAAGAGTAAAGCCGGTATTTGAAAATTTATATGCCTGTGGTAAAAAGTGAGATACTTACATTTGATAACATAAAATTTTAGATCTCTTTAGGTACAAATTTTACATAACTGATTTAATATTTTATTTTTACGATATTTACATTTGATATATTTATTGACAATTTATAATATTTGGGTAAAAAAAAAGTCGTCTTGGTAACATACTAGTAAAATTTCATATTTGGCGGGGATAATACTTCTTGAAAACAAATGTCTGTGACAAGAAGCCAAAGCAAGGACAACAAAAAACAAAAAGAACATTCAGACCAAGAAGATATTTTAGACACGACAATCATGGCATCAGAACAGCAAGAATTATCAGGAATAGATAAACTATTACAACTGATGCAACTCCAGTCACAAAAACTGGATGACAATCAACGAAAAGTGGATCGAAAAATGGATGAAACACAACAAAAATTGGATCAGAAAATGGATAAAGTGGAGAAAAAAATGGATGACAATCAACAGGAAACAAAACAAGCGATAGAAGAGAACAATAAGAAAATAGAGGAACGCATAGAAAAGTATGAAATGAAAATTAAAGATCACATGCAAAAACAAGAAATGAGAATGAAGGACCACATGAAAGAACAAGAAATGAAAATTCAAAATAAAATGAAGGAGTTAACGAATTGCCAGAAAAAAGAAATGGAAAGTTTGGAAAACAAGTTGCAAAACGCTATTCAAGCAGACATAGAAGAAGTGGAAAGAAAGATTGCGGAAATCAATACGCAACAAAATGTCGGAGAAAGAAGAGAAATGGTTATACATAGCACAGATGACGTGAAGATAAGGTTTGGCGGGGATGTAAGAAGATTACACCCAGTGCCGTTCATTAATAGCCTGAAAAAGAAAATACAACACATCGGAAATTTCGATACAGCAAAAGAAACTATCAGAAACCATCTCAAATATGAAGCAAGCCTATGGTTCGATAGTAAAGAAGAAGAATTCGGCAATTGGCAACAATTTGAACAAAAATTTTTGAATTATTTCTGGGGAAAGGTCCAACAATTGGAAATTAACAAGGAATTGCAAAATGGGAAATACAATGATAGGATGGGTGTATCAGAAAGGACATATGCTTTGCAAATTTACAATAATGCAAAACATTTACAATATAATTACTCATCGGAACAATTAGTCGAACTGATTGCAAGACATTTCGAGGAAACGCTGGAAGACCATATCACATTGCAAAATTACAAAGACATAGATAGTTTATGCCAATTCCTACAAATAAGAGAATCACGTCTAAGAGAAAGAAAATCAAGAAGGTCGCGAGAAGATTACAGGCCCCGAGAAACACAAGATTACAGAGATAGAAATCAAAATAGGAGGGACTATACAAGACGAGATTTTAATCCCAGAAGGGAAAACGAAAATAGAGACAACGGAAGAGGAAATTATGAACAAAGAAATAGGCAATGGAATGAGGACAGAAATCGAGAATACCAGAATAGAAACACCACACGCTCAAATCAAGAAAACAGAAATAATGGTAGACAAAATGAACAGGGATATCGAGAAAACCGAAACAGATCCGACAGACCAAGAGAAAATAGAAGAGAAGTAAATAATACCCAGACAGATGAATATGACGGAGAGAGACATTATGACGAAAATATAAACAACGATGAGCAACCGGCGTCTTTTCACGACGGCGCTCACTAAAAACCAAAAATCAAACAGGAATCTTTTGTCACCCCAAGGAGTTTATTAAATTGGCAGGAAACAACGAAAAGAAAAATGGAGTTAATTTAAAATTTGTGGATGGATTTATCAACGAGAAACCAATTAAAATTATGATAGACACTGGATCTGAAATAACATTGGTCAACAGAAAACTAATAGAAGAAGTTAACTTAACAAATTTAATTTACAAAATACCTAGGGTAAATTTAGTGGGCGCAAACAAACGGACATTGGCAACTATAAATGAAGGCATACGAGTAATGGTACGACTGGGTAAGAAGATGTATGCACTACAATGTGTAATAATGCCAAACATGTCACATGACATGATAGTAGGAGTTGACGAATTGGCAGAAAAACATGTAGTGATAAATTTTAAAAATAATACGATGAATCTAACAGAAGAAAAAGAAGAAGAACAGGACAAGGAACAGGAGAAACAAAATACGGACGAATCAGGTAAAGAACAAACAGTGGAAATGAATTTGGCAACGAAGCAAGGACAAAGAAGAAAAGGGAGAAAAAGTCAGAAAAAGACAAAAGAAAATGAAACCTGTGGCTCCTCAAAAGAAGAGTTGAGCCCAGAAGAAGAAAATTTGAGAGTATCAGAAACAAAGGAAACCTGGGATTCCTCAAAAGAAGAGACGAGCGCAGGAGAAGAAGAAATAAAGCAAAAAAAATGAAAGCGAAAAAGATATGATCGAAACAGTGGCATTTGAAGAGGAGGCATATGAAAACGAGGATGCAGAATACACGATAAAAGTATGTGAAAAATCGGAGGAAAAAGACAGAAGATTAATATGGGAAAAAGGGAAAGACAACATAATAGCCGACACTCTAACACAGGATGAGGACACTGAAAATAAGGAAACAATTACTCTACAGGTGGGACTAATTAGAGTAATACAAGAAGAAGGGGTATAAGACGTAGATTAAAGTAAGGAAATATACAGGGAGTTGGTTTTGCCTCGAGAAAATTTATTTAAAAATGCAGATAAATTTTATCGAATACAAGGCGGGGATTTGTTATATTTCTATTTGATATAAAAATTAAAATTTGATAATTATAAACAAAATTCAATTTAATATAAAATATTTTCAATTTTCTCAACCACGGGCATATAAATTTAGAACAACCTGTATACAACAAATTGTTATATTTAATTTTAAGAAGTGATTAGAATAAGCGTACGAAACTCGGAACAATGTGCTTAGATAAACAAAGTGAATGACGCGTACCATTATCGTTCTTCTCGGAAGGTCGATCATTAGCCTATGCTAAATAAAACTCAGTGAAATAGATGATAGTTCATTATCGTTTTTCGCGGAAGGTTTCGATCATTAGCCTATGCTAAATAAGACTCATTTGAAAGAGAGAATAGGTCATTAAAATTTGTAAATAGTTAGAAAGTATTTTAGAATGGGAATTAAATATTTTCTTTTGAAATCCATTAAGCATATTTAGAAAGATTAAAAATTGGTTTTGAGGAATATTACGAATGAGAGTTGGTGGTGGAAAATTGATTTGTGAATCTGGAAGGGATATTTAGAAAGTAGGGGAATGGATGAGAAAGTGAGAGCAGAATGTTTTGAGCTGTCGAGAAGTGAAGTCGAGTAGTAGACGGTAGTGTACGGAGAGTGAGAAAGCCGGTAGTTCCGTGAGTGTGGAGTATCTATCGTGGAACGAGAAGTAGGCCAGGTCGAGAGTAAAAGAACCTCCTTGAGCCAAGAGTGTCCCGGTAGCTGATAGCAGTTTCGAAAAAGGTAGAACACAGCATCACGACAAAAGCAGGAACGAGAGCTATTCGAGCTAGTTTTTCAAAGGAGAACATTACTGGAAGCCAGGACGAGGTTTGATCGCAGCCAAGGATAGCAGGAAACGGGTCTTGTGTGAGGACATTTTCAGTTCACCAGGAAAAGGTCAGTCTCATTTGTTTGGACATGAATGTATGGGTTTTTCGTATTAAATTCCACATAAAAAATTGAATAACATAATCAATAATATCAGAAAAGCTTCATCAAAGTTAAATAGAGTTGTTCCTAATAACTCCTAATAGTTAAATGTTAATAAAAACTTTCAATTGAAAACCAAAAGGAAATAAGATTCCCATTTGTAAATGTTATGTTTAAGAATAATAAGAAATAGCAAATATTAAGCATTGATTGCCTTTTAAATAAAATAAAAAATATTTTGATTATAATTGTAACCCATATGTGTATTTTTTTACTCTTTTCTTTTCTATCCCGATTAGGAACCATTAAGAAATATTTGAAGCCACGAAAGTAAGTAATTAATTTATAATTCGCCCTGAGATTGAAAACATATTGATATGTGATCTGGTTAATTAATTAGATTAGTATTAATACATTGATTAAATTAAGTGACATATAAGAATATTATCTCATATCAATAATCAAGATCACATCAGTATATTTTATTAATCTTACGCTATATTATATTTAATAATAATCAATAAATATATTGTAATAATAAAATAATAAATAAATATAATAATTAATAAAATAAAATGGTTTTATTAATAATTGTGTTTTATTTATATTGATATTCATGTTCTTTCGATGGTACTAATTTTGATCATATTGATATCGAGTATCGAGTCGAGTGGAGTATCTCAAACTAAAGTGCATTGTAAATGTAACATTGTAACCTATTGGATTAAAAAAACCGAAAACCGGTTTTTGGAAAAACCGTTTTTTTTGGCCGGTTATAACCGCCAGGTTAAATCGTAAGCAAGAAAAACCGGTATAACCGAAAACCGGTGTTTTGTCAAAAACCACCATCCCTACTATCAAAAGACATCCGCCAATCTGTTTCTAGCTGCTGTAAACGAAGTTATTATTACCAATATGATCGCCAACATTCGATGACGGATAGGGTACTGAAAAAGGAAGATTCTTTTTTTAAATAGTACATTTTCTCTAGTCCGGTATGCACTAGGGGAGAGTTGGACAAAACCGGGTAGGTTGATAAAACCGGGTACCCCTTAATTCTTCTGTCTGCTGCTATCTATTAGACAATGTTAAAATTAGTGTCCCTTTACCACCAACAGTCGTGTGTATTCATTTCTACCTCATTTGAGTAATCTGTGCCGGAGCAGTAAGACCTCACCTGTTTTTTGATGCAGGAAACTCGATTTTTAAGGTAAGTTTATGCTGTTTTCTCCTCTAATGAATAACTAATGGCCATTTCAAAATTTAATAAATGTAACCTTTAATCTATTTGGTCAAAGATTTTCAATGTCTTGTTTACGAGTTTGACAAAACCGGGTAGTCCGAAAATCGACAAAACCGGGTACCCGATTTTATCAGACCTGTTGTTACTTCCAGTTTCTGCAGTGGTTTTTTTGCTTTTAGTTAACTACAACGTGTGGCTTCTTCTGTTGAAGAAGCTAGTAAGAAAGCTAGTAGGAAAAATTTAAAAAAATCTCCAGTCGTAAAAATGGTAAAACTAAATGAACTGGACAAAAAAAAAAGAAAAAACGTGGTATAAAGGGCTGCACCAAAAACAAAATTTTGGAGAGTTTGGAGGAAGAAGATAATATGACGATGCGTGTCTATATTACAATTAACTATTTTCAAATTATAATGCGAAGGAAGGCTGGATAAAATGTGTGTCTTGCACCAAATGAGCTTATGACGCCTGTAGTGCATATGATGATGTAGATGAAGTTTTTATTTGTGACTTCTGTTCATAGATTTTCGATTTTTGTTCACATACTTTTAAAAATATTTTATTTTCTGCCCATTAGTCTTTTTATATGGTAATTAAGTTACTACCCGGTTTTATCATACCGGTTGGACAAAACCGGGCATTTTGCAATATTTTCATAAAAATAAAAAAAATTAAAAATCTAAGAATATTTTTAAAAATTGACGTTTTCATATCAAACTTAAGTCATTTGAGAATATTTCAATCTGCAGTAAACATTTGCTACTCTCACATAGCAAAAGATACAGACGGTTTTTGGAGTGGTACGCGGTTTTGTCCAACTTTCCCCTACATGTTGTTTTATCGTGCATTTTAACGTAGGATTTAAAAACGTGTGTAAGTGTAGATATGTTTACATTTCTTAGTGTGTTTTCATGCATAACTGGGGCAAACTTTCATAGTACGTTACAAAAAAAAGAATGGTTATCAGTGTGTTGACGTATTTTAGTTTTTTTAAGTTTACTTAGATGTTAAAAATGTATTTTAATAGGCCATGGTAGTAAAGTATTCTACGTAAAATATTATTATTTTTAAGAAAAACTAAAACACGTCGATTTTTGATTTTAATTATTGATCATTTACAAATAAAATTATTATACAGTGTGATAAAATACACACTACTACTCTATGTTCTCTTCGGATAAATCGTTTTTCTGGTTATAGCGCCATCTATCAACAGTGCAAAAAGAATGATTCGAATAATAGCTTAGAGTAGGGAGAATTTTACACTTCCCTAAGTAGTGTAAAATTATCCCTACTCTAAGAATAATAGTTACTAATCGTTCATAAAAATCCAAATCTGAATAAAAAATGGGGGTTCCTGTTTTGAAAAAAAATGAAGACTTGTTTTTTAGTTTTTCAATCAGAAAAAGTAGCGCCCGAAATCTTAGTCTATGATTTTTTTTGTGACGGATATTCTTGAGTTGTGGTTGATTTCATGTAATCGAATGAACTATCTTTCAGTAAAATCGTCCCAGGAACGCAACTCATAAATATTGGCAATATCATTTTAAAGTCTTCTACTTTAAAATGTATAATATATGTCTGAACTGCCGATATAATAAATGAGTCAGATTAAATAAATTATTAGAGGAATTTTTCACTAAGCAACAACATTTGTGTTTAATTTAGTAATATTTTGTATTTTGACAACGACATCTGATTTGGGCGTCGAAACGTTAATAAAATCATTTTTTTAGTTAAATTGTGGCTAAATTTTGGTTATTGGTTAAATTTCCCATTTCGAATAGTTGATTGCAAAAATGCCACAAGGAAATAGCTTCAGAACAACATTACAAACAATAAGTCCATATTTTTGTAAATTAGATTTAGATGTCTATTCGATTTTGAAATACTAATAATGATGTCAATTTTTTATGTGTCAAAACTATTTTAAACATTTTAAACTATATCGAAAGTTAAAAATTGACTACTTAACGATATATTTATTTTCAAAAAAAATTACCATGTGTTGACCCACGTGGGCCCACAAATTACCCATCTGGCACTCAATTAATCATTGGTTTCATTATTATAGTACTCGTTGAAAATTAAGTTTGTTTAATATATTCCGGTGGAATCTTTACATTTTGATCTATTTTTATCTATACTTAAAACAACATTCTTGGTGGCCCTTGTTTTTTTTTTATGAAATCCGCATGGTAATGAAAAATTAATTTACGAGGATACGAGGCGTATAGACCTGGATCCCGCGTAAGAAAAAAAAGTTGATTAATAGCAAGCTGAAAATTTGTTAATAGCTTAACGGTGTCTAGTCGGACAAACTTTGATGCACGGGAACACTGGAACAGGGGAAGTTTTAACTGTGGAGCATGATAAACGTGTCGTCCTCACAAGTTTATGATTGTGAAAAATAACAAGTTGTTTTTAAGTTTATTCGATAGCCAACGTTATGTAATATATGAGAAAATGTTTGTCCGACAAAAATGTTGGGCATTTTAACGAGTCCGACACGTAGAACATGTCACATCACCGGAATTATGTTGGTGATGAATAGCAGTCTGATTTTTGGATGAGAGTTTAATGAAAGGTTAAAAAAGCAATTGGAAGTTATGTCCGACAAAATTAATGGGAAGTTTTCGTAGTCGGACATTCTAAACAGGTAAGATATACACAAAAATGCTGGTGATAAATAGCTTTCCGACAAAGATGAAATTTAATTAAGTAAATTATTCCTTACCAAGAATGACTGTTGTCGGAAAAAAATAAGGGGTAGATTTTGTAGTCGGACAATTTAAAAAAATAATTTTTGAAATTTCAATAAGGGGTGATCATTCTATGTCAAAAGTACCTGCAGTCAATTACAATCGATATCTTTCGATTTATCTCAACATCATTTAGACACCTCACTGTAATACATTTATAGTAGATCAGGCAAAGTATATTATGGATTGAGTGGTCTAGCTATCTTTGTCTGCCACATGCGCGGGATCGCTTGGTTAAAAGAGATAGATAGACCACCTATCGACTTTTTGCACTGTATTCCCTGTCTACCCTTATGTCTATGAATACATTTCCATTTAAGAAAACTGTCACTTTTGACAATAATTCATAATAAATTGCAATCGTAACTTCAAATTTAAACTAATTGATTTATTTTGGCAGCAAATTATTTCTAGCCATGTGACATATTAATTACATTATTATTTAATTTGTAGAAAGTTGAGAAAAATTACGTTATACAATTTTAATAATAATTTATTTAGGTACCCTTTTTCAATCAAGCAAAGCATTACAGCACGAATAATGATATTCAATAGAATTTTCACAATTATCTGGCAACTGAACCTCATTGAATTGATGACCAAGCATTTTACATACATTTTACGAACTTTGTAAAATGTTCGAAAATTACTCAAAAATGTTCCGTTGAATGGTTTCACTTTTGATTTGGCGACTTAAAATTTAAACTGTTGACACTCAAAAATAGACACAAAAACACTCCATAGTTAATATAAATTTTAATTTCCAACACACGTGGCAAACAGAAACTCAGAGACCATGTACTTTCAAATACTACTTTGTATAGCACAAAGTGTCACACTGACAAATGCAGCCTTCTATTATAATACATACTTCTAAGCAAAATGTGTCATATTTACGTCTATTCTTATAAGCACCGGAGTTTTACACTCTTCACATTTTTCAATGTCGTTTACAGGGTTAAGATTTAAGTATGGAAAAAAGTGTATACAACGTTTTTTGGAGGAAATTTTCCGTACTTTCTGATGCGCCTAATTAGAAAACCCTAAGAGATTGCTTTCACATGTTCTTTGACATTTTTTATTATCATTTTGAGAATATCTAGAACAAACTCCACCCAAAAAAATAATTGTTTTGCTATAAATACATGCATTGATACTTACCTTACTGTTTTTGGAGTGTGCATGTATATATATGCACATGCAAATATGTGAATATAAATAATAATATACAGCTAAAATAGCTTTATCAATATGTGACTAAGTCATTATGAAAAAATGTTTTTTATTTATTTCCTTCGATTTGCCCAAACTTTTTGTCCGACATATAACTTTTTGCGTTACAAAATATAATTTTTACATAAACAAATCAAAATTAGCTTGCTATTTATCACCAACATTTTTGTCTATATCTTACATGTTTAGAATGTCCGACTAGGACAATTTCCCAGTAATTTTGTCCGACAGAACTTCCAATTGCTTTTTTAACCTTTCATTAAACTCTCATGCAAAAATCAGACTGCTATTCATCACCAACATAATTCCTGTGATGTGACATGTTCTACGTGTCGGACTCGTTAAAATGCCCAACCTTTTTGTCGGACAAACATTTTTTCATATATTATATAACGTTGGCTATTGAATAAACTTAAAAACAACTTGCTATTTTTCACCATCATAAACTTGTCAGGACGACACGTTTATCATGGTCCACCGTTAAAACTTCCCCTGTTCCAGTATTCCCATGCATCAATGTTTGTCCGACTAGACACCGTTAAGCTATTAACAAATTTTCAGCTTGCTATTAATCAACTTTTTTTTCTTACGCGGGATCCAGGTCTAGTACATTAAAGACATCTAGCAAAACTTGCTCAACTTCGTAAATAGAATTTTCGTCAGTTTAGACATTTCTTATGGTAAACAACATGCTTTCGTCTTCTTTAGGTGCCGTCTTTAATGGAGGTTGGCCATGACTTCTTCCTGCGCTTTTCTTACTAGAGTTTGGAGGTTACAGTCTTTTTTTTTCCTTCCATTATTAGTTGTAGAAAGTTATTTCTCTCGTGTCTGAATATACTGGGTTGGGATAAAGTATGGAACCAAGCAAATATCTTTGAAACGAAAAGAACAATCTAACAATTTAACTACATGGTATACAGAAAATCCAGGGAGTTACCCTCTTTTAGAAAAGAACAATATTTATGAAACTTTGCATGCAAGTACAGTGACGCAAAAGGCATATGTTGCCATATTTTTTGTTATTATTCCACTTCCGGTTTCACCGAAAATACCCTTAGCTTATTTAATTGAAATGGAACACCCTGTATATATTTGCGAATTTTAAAAGAACTTGTTATTTTTAATTCATACATACCAAATTTGGTACAAAAAATTTGTTAAAAAGTGTTTGTAGATAACTTTTTGTATTAATACAACGTAGTACGAAATAAACGATTACCATCTATACCAGTGATACTCAACCTGCGGCCCACGGGCCGCATGCGGCCCTCTAGCGTTTTTTATGCGGCCCGAAGGCTAACTAAAGGGACCTGTAAAAGATCAAATTATTTGTTAAATTTCACGTGTTTTTCAAATTATTTGATAGTGTGCCGATGTGTTTGAGGCGTGTTTGTGCATGAGGCAGAAATTTTTTAAGAAATCTGAGCAGGCATTATTAACTTTTAATAATAAATTATTGAAGTTAGTGAACAAATACCTATTTTAAAAATAATCAATACTTATTTATTACATTGCAACGACTCATTTAGTAATCACAAGGAAAATTCAGGTCCGGATTAACAAAAAAAATTTAAATAATTGTGACTTTGAAACAACACACTGTATATTGAAATTTTCAAAATTCGTTAGCACATTTGAAAACAGCACAAAAACTAAGTTTAATTGCTCGCTTCAATTTTTTGCGCAGACAATTTAATGACATTAATTTTAAAATTATGTCGAAATTTTTGTTTTGAAAGTTCGAGTATCGAGTTCGAGTTCTTAAAAATTCTGACATAATTTCAAAATTAAAGTCATTAAATTTTCTGCATAAAAAATAGAAGCGAACCATTAAAATTAGTTTTTTGTGCTCTTTTCAAATGTGCAAACGGGTTTTGAAAATTTCAATAGACAGGATGTTTCAAGGCCACAATGAATTTATAATTATGTTTAATTCGAGCCTGGATTTTTCTTGTGATTAGTAGTTGGGTGGTTTGGGTTCTAAATGATATGTACCAAATCTCAAAAAAATATACAAGGCCATCTAAAGTTATGGGTCCAGAAAAAATAGGCAAAACGGTAAAACACCCTTTAACTCGGTTATAAAAATCGGTAGGACAATAAATTCAGTACCTTTAATTTACCTCTATTCACCATTTAAGTATTCCCGTTTCCAAATGAAACACATACTACTTCACCTTGATTGCGGCCCGCAAGCTGTTGCAATGGCTACTATGTGGCCCAGAAAAGAAAAAGGTTAAGTATCGCTGATCTATACTGTAGACTAAAATTGTTGTTTACATGCACTGCATGACTTATTCGAATTTAGTATAGTAGGTAAAACTGTTACTAAACTGATTGACAGAAATAAGTTGTATTAAAAATGGTTCATTTAAGTGAAAAAGATCGTATTGAAATATTAATGATAATAGGTTATGGTGAATTTGCATTTTTTGGAAGTGAATTTTCCAAATCGATGGATTGGACGTAGAGGATTCATAGAGTGGCTCGCTCGTTCTCCGGACCTCAACCTGTTAGATTTTGTTTTCTTTGGGGTTATCTAAAATCACGTGCTTACGTTAGGCGACCAACATGCTTGCAGGATTTGAGACAAAGAATAATTGATGAATGTGAACTAATACGTGGAGAAATCTTGCAAAAAGTGACTCACGAATTTATTTATAGGCTTGCACGTTGTCAGGAGGTGAACACCAAACATTTAAAATTATTTTTTTTTATTTTTAATATCATTGGTCTAACGTAAATAAATTAACCTATTTTTCAACTGTAAAGAGATTTATTTCTTGTTTTAATAGTTTTTTCTTCCAAACTTGGTATGTATGAATTAAAAATAACAAGTTCTTTTAAAATCTGCAAAAATATACAGGGTGTCCCATTTAAAGTAAATAAGTTAAGGCTATTTCCGCTGAAACCGGAAGTGGAGTAGTAACAAAAAATATGGCATCAGATGCCTTTTGCGTCACTGTACTTGCAAGCAAAGTTTCATAAATATTGTTCTTTTCGTTTCAAAGATATTTGCTTGGTTCCATACTTTATCCCAACTCTGTATAAAAAATATATGTATGTCCAAGATAAGCTGTTTTCCGTTTTTTAATAATTTCTACAAGTTCACCATCTCTATTATCTAAGTCATCTCTATTCTAAGCCATCTGAGTCTTAAAACTTCTTCATTTATAACATGGCCAGTCCTTGGAATTTTTAGAATGCGGCGAAATATGCACCTCTCAAAGTTTTCCAGGCGTCGCACAGTGGTTCCAAATGATGAAAACGTGGTCATGAGGTAAAATAAAAAATCTCTATTGAGGTATTTTCATCTTTACAGTTGTTTACAGGGCAGCTCACACATTCTGTCCGTAAACGAATTAATTTAATTTATTTGAAGGCACGGTTCGAAAGACTGTGCATCACGACTGCAGGGTTAAATAGACAGTTTGGTTTCGTCTCCATGTAGCCCCTCTGATGAGGTCTGGGGAGACTGGAACGTACGTAAGAAGATATTTGTCTTTTATTTCATATAATGTGTTTATGTTTGGCTTATTCTTTTTCGTCATTACGATCGTTTTTGTTTTATTTAAATTAATTTTAAGACCATATTTTTCACTCTCGCTCACTACCTTGTTCAGCAGATTTTGTATTTCAATATCATCGACATTATTCCATTGACTTTAAATCCTTCTTGTGCCTCATCCAGAGCTCGTGCACTCCTCTAAGTACAGGTTGAACTCGGCTTGGATTTTTATGGACTCAATGTCGCCAATCTCCTTTATAATAAATGCATTTTGGTTCCAATATAGTTCAGGTATTATTATATAATTGGGGTCGTGCTTGACATTATCAAAGGACTTTTCATAATCTATGAAACACAAAAACATATTCAGATTTTTGTTAATGGTGACATTTTTGCATGAGCACAATGAAACTAAACAAGACCTCTCGGGTTTCCATACTGTTCCTGAAACAAAATGGTTTTCGACCCATATCCTCTTCACATTTTTGTGAATTCCGTTATGAATTATTTTCAGAAATAACTTTAACATATGGGACATGAGATGAGACTTTTCGGTCGAAAGTCGTTACAATTTTTAGCGTTGTTGTATTTAGGGAGCGGCCCAAACTTAGATGTTATTTTGCAATTTTTAAATATATGACTGAAAATTTGTTTTATTTATTGATTTGATTTCTTGTACCAAAAGTTTTTATATCAACCAGAATGTACCAGAAGAGTAGATCATGGGGTTATCTTTTATCGAATTTACATGCACTGATAGCTAGACAAAACCGTTAAAATCTGTCCCAAACTCTTCAATAATCTCCTACGCGAACGCCCATTTAATTGTTAGTGATATAATTTTAATAAAACCGTTCAAGTAGTTCCTTTTTTTAATCTATGTACTTTTCTTTTCAGGTGAAATATCTCCCGGTCCTTCTAGCGTCCAACCACCATGGGAGCGGGCCATCACGCCCAACAAAGTACCGTACTATATAAATCATAGCACGGAAACCACCCATTGGGACCACCCTCAGATGTTGGACTTAGCCGCTTGTCTTCTTCAACTCAACGAAGTTCGTTTTTCCGCTTACCGCACAGCTTTGAAACTGCGCGCCATCCAGAAGAAGCTATGTCTTGATCTCGTTAGTATAAGTGGTGCTTCGGAAGCCTTCGACTTGCATGGTTTAAGGGCACAAAATGACAAAATTCTGGACGTCGCTGATATGGTGTTGGTGTTGCGAGCGATATTCGGGAATATTATCGCTAATGAAACTGTTCAGATTGATGTTCCCCTTTGTGTGGATTTAGCGTTAAATTGGTTGTTGAATGTGTATGATAGTCAACGCACAGGACAAATTAGAGTACTTAGTTTTAAGGTAAAGTAATTTTTCTTACATGTATTAGTTTTATTCAATCTAATAATTTAATAGAAATATCAAAAAAGGGGAGCGCAAATTTTAGAGTGAGGTGATAAAGACATATTGCTCTTTGCTCATCAATACCCATATACCAACAAACCAATCAACGCATTTTATCTATAAACAATAGACGTAGAAATGGTAAAAACAGCCATTAGCAAACTAAAAAATGGAAAATAATGTAGACCAGACAGAGTATGCACAATTATTAAAATACGGCACGAAGAAACTGATGAGATCTTTAACACAAATCTTTAAGAGGAAAGGAACATTTAATCATTTTTTTCGAATCCTGAAAAAACTAATAAGTATTTTTGAAAAATTTAAACGCAGAATGAAAGATTACTTTATTACCGAGGGCCGAAAGTCCCTTAGAATGAATAAAAAGTTTTTTTTTTAATGAGATATTTGAAATTAAAAATCACACTAAATTTTCTCTTAGTTTTTCACCCCTGTAACTTATTAAAATAAACATTATAGAAGTTTTCAGGGACTTTCGGCCCTCGGTAATAACGTAATCTTTCATTCTGCGTTTAAATTGTTTAAAAATACTTATTAGTTTTCTCAGGATTCGAAAAAATGAATCCCATTTAAATAGCATTGAAGCCGAAAGTTCGTACCCATCCCCTTAATAGACGTCGGAATGTTTAGGAAGTTCCTAACCAATGGAAAGTGTCATTAGTGGCATACATATCGTCTATCTACAAAAAAGGCAACAATGACGCATAACGATAATAAACGCATTGTTTATCATCGTTAAATCCATCCTATTCCGAGTCGCGAGTCATAATCCTATTTATCGTTCGTAAGGGAGCTGGTTATCATATATTTTATCAAATTTAACGTAGAAAGTTAAAATAACATGGTAGGTACTGTTTTTAGGTTGGATTAACACTTTTATCTAAAGGACATTTAGAAGATAAATATCGGTATTTGTTCCGATTGATAGCTGATCCACAGCAAAAAGCCGACCAACGAAAACTTGGACTGTTATTACATGATATCTTACAAGTACCCAGACAACTAGGAGAAGTAGCAGCTTTTGGAGGTTCTAATATAGAACCGAGTGTCCGCAGTTGCTTGGGAGAACGAGAAGATTTGGAGGCCACACACTTTTTAACGTGGCTAAAACAGGAACCACAGGTAAGATAATTATACTAATTTTTCATCGTCTTCTTTTTCTTCTTTATAAGCAATTCTGCTTGTTCGCTGGCGGATTGATACCTCTACGAAAGGTTGTCACTCCATTTTTTGTGCGGTCGGCAGATACTTCTTCTATCGATTGGTGATTTATCTCTTGCTATTTTGATCACACGGGTCTCCTGCATTCTGCTTATGTGGTTGGTCCTTTCTTCTTTTCTATTTAGTGTCCATTCGTTTATACACAGTGCGTTACATTTTCTTCTAATGCCTTCACTTCTCTTTCGATCTCTCATTGTATTTCCTGAAAATCTTCTCAGTACTCTCATCTCTGCCGTTTCCAGTAGTCTTTGTGGTGTGGCTGTGTCGGGTCTTGTTTCTGATGCATATGTGATTATTGGTCTTTTACTGGCTTTAAAGATTCTGGACTTCATCTCAGTGTTAATATGTCGGCTTCGCCATATAGTGTTATTAAGGCATCCTGTCAGTCTATTTGCTTTTTGTGCTTGATTTCTCAGTTCTTTATCCAGTCTCCATAGCTGGACAGTATAACTTCAAAGTATTTTATTTCCATTAATTGTTCAATACTGATGACAATTTCTATTTTACATCTGATTGATAACCCAATTCATCTAGTCCGAAAATGCTTCCTAAAGGAGCTAGAACTATTTGAAGATGGCGTCTGTTAATTAGTTTTTCTTAAATATCTCCAGAACGTTTCTATTTAGAAAAACGAAACTTGGTGCACATAATTATCTTTCAGCGTTAAATCGATTCCATCCATTTCAAATTTCTAGTACCGGTCATAGGCGTCCGTTTTGGGTCGGGCTACAGTTATATTATCGCATAACTTTTTTGTTTTTAATTTCTAAGCATTCTTGAGTCTGGATTATTAAAATGTAAGGTATTATAGTACCAAAAGGTACTCTTACATTAAGTCGATAAGATACATCGTTTTCTAGAAAAATTGATTTGAAAATTTTTCGTTTTTTGAATATCAAAAAAAGAATTTAAAAAAAACTATTTATAAAAATGAAAACTGGTACGTTTATTTATATTCCAGAGATGAATCGATTTCATTAATGGCGAATTTCTAATACCTGTCATATGGGTCCGTTTTGAGTAGGTCAACGGTTATTTTATTGCATAACTTTTTTGTCTTTAATTTTTAAGTATTTTTGATACTAGATTATTAAATTATGAGGTATTCTAGTACTAAAAGGTACTCTAGCTTTAAGTTGGTTAGCACCTCGCAAGGGTGGTAGAGAAGGCCGAGGCGCAAACCGCAGCCCTCCGAAGACTAACACCAAACATCGGAGGGCCTGGTAGCGCCAAACGGAGACTGTACCTACATACCGTACAGTCTACCCTTCTCTACGGGGCCCCGGTCTGGATCGAGGTTCTAAGGCACAAGAAGTATAAGGAAGTCTTGATTAAAGCGCAGAGGAAGCCTCTGTTGAACGTATGCAGTGCATATCGTACTGCATCAACCACGGCCCTACAGGTCATCGCGGGTGCCCCTCCTATACACCTGCTTGCCAGAGAGCGCACAACACTATACGAGTCAGAAAACGGTCACCTACCTGCGGTTAGAGCGGCCGCTAGAGAACGGCTTCTGGCTGACTGGCAAGCGGAATGGGAGGCAGAGACAACCAAGGCACAGTGGACCAAGAGACTGGTCCCGAACATAGGGGCGTGGTACGCTTGTAAGTTCCGGAGAACAAATTACTTTTTCACGCAGTTCCTGACGGGACACGGCTCTTTCCGGGCGTTCACGCACGGCATCGGTAAGAAACGATGACCTGTGCCTGGCCTGCCACGTGAGGGAGGACGCGGAACACTGCGTGTTCCGCTGTGGCGTGTTCGCTTGCGGGCAGACCAGGCTCAGGAATCGTTTCGGAGACGTCGGCCCCGAGAATATAATCAATCTAGCATTGGGTAGAAGGGACGATTTCGAATTCATCATCGATGTAATCACAGGTATAATAAAAGAGAGAGCAGCGCGAGAAAGGGCAGAGCAGGCCGGTTAAAAAACAAAAAAAAATAAATAAATAAAAAAAAATAATAAATAAAAAATTCTACGTTTTTTGGTGGTACATTATACTTACTCTACTGAATTTAGGTATGTAGGTATATGCGTAGGTAGGTAGACAAAGGTAGAAAATTGCATCAACTCTTTGAATTTTGGTATAATTAGGTATGCAGGTAAGCAAGGACAAATGTAGGAAAAAAAAATAAATAAATAAAAAAAACTCTACGTTCTTGGAGGTACATTATATTACTCTATTGAATTTAGGTATGTAGGTATATACGTAGACAGGTAAGTAAAGACAAAGGTAGAACGACCCTCCCGTTGAGGGCCGCCCCCCAGTCCCATGAATTGTCCCAATCGTGTTTTTGATCCCACATAGGGATCAAGTACCTCAATTACGGCCCTATCGTTTCCGATAGGAGCCTAGGAAACCCCCTCCTTGTAGGGACAGACACTCCAACTCTCCCCCTACCGCTTCTAGGTAGGGGGGAGGATATAGGCCATGTTCAAGAACACTTTACTTTAGACAGCGCGGAATGTCCCCATGTATCGTTCTCTATAGAACACGTCCAGGGACATTCCGGGTCGGAAGAAGGGGTGGTTTTAGTTGGTAGGCGGCTGGTTATGGGGGGCACGCGGGATGCATTGACTACGTGTGGTTGAAGCATCCTAACGTGTTCTCCTCTCCTGTCCGAGTCCAACAGTACTAGGGACACCTTCCCTAGTCTGCTATGAGCGTTCCCCTCAGTCCAAAAAAAAAAGCTTTAAGTTGGTAAAATACACCGTTTTTTTTTGAAAATTTTTTTCAATTTTTTTTTCAAATTCAGGAAACGAAAAATTTTCAAATCGATTTTTCTAGATGTGTATCCTACCGACTTAATACAAGAGTACCTTTTAGTACTAGAATACCTCACAATTTAATAATTCAGTATCAAAAATGCTTAAAACTTAAAGACAAAAAAGTTATGCGATAAAATAACCGTTGCCTTACCCAAAAAGGACGCCTATGACTGGTACCAGAAATTCACAATGGATGAAATCGATTTATCCCTAGAAGATAAATATGTGTACCAATTTTCGTTTTTCTAACTAGAAGCGTTCTGGAGGTATTTAAGAAAAACTAATTACAAGACGCCATCTTCAAAAAGCTCTAGCTCCCTTAGGAAACATTTTCGGACTAGATGAATTTGATTAAATTGTCTTAAAATTATCTGAGGAATCTCTTGTCTTCGTTTGTCGGTAGAGTTTCTGGACACCCTGTATAGAAGATAGATTACATATTTGAGTCTTACTCTGTCGAATGCTTTCTTCAAGTCAATCAGACTTAAAAACGCTGGTCTATTATACTCCAGTGATTTCTCAGTAATTTACTTTATGACGAATATTGCATCTGTACACGATCTTCCAGTACTAGAAACATTCTGTTCATCTGCTAAACTTATCCTCTGATTCACTAGTTCTTGTAAAATTTTAGTTGTAAGTTTTTGGGTAGTATATAACAAGTTGATACCTTAATTTTTTATGTACAAGACAACTGACAATTTATGTTAGTCCTTAGTTTGGTTACCTGTTCTTCATCGTCTCGCAGCGGCGGAAAATGCCAAGCACCAAGCAAAATGTAACTCTTGCAAGCAGTATCCAATTGTCGGCCTCAGATATCGCTGTTTAAAGTGCTTCAACTTCGACATGTGTCAATCCTGTTTCTTCTCCGGCCGCTTGACGAAAGGACACAAATTGAACCATCCGATGCACGAGTACTGTGCTGCGACTACTTCTGTCGAAGACGTCAGAGACTTCACGAAAGCTCTGAAAAATAAATTTAAGAGTAAGAGGTATTTCACGAAACATCCGAGGATGGGGTACTTACCAGTGAGGTCTGTTCTAGAAGGAGATGAATTGGAGAGTCCTGTAGCATCGCCACAGCATAACGATATGCATTCCAGGTAAGAACTAAATTTTACACAATTGTTGTTCAATCAATGTTCTATATTAAAAATAGTAATCTTTGAAATGAAAACTGTAATCCGGTCTGAGAAAAATATAAAGAAGAAGGTACAACTATGGGCTACCGTTAATTTTATATCTTCTTAAGTTGTTCCTTTGTTTGATATTATTAAACCTAAATTTGTACTTGTAATAAGGGTGAAACTGGTAAGGTTGTTTATGGCGCTTTCTGAACGAACTGAAATATACGTCTCTTGATTTCGTTTAACGGCGAATTCTTCTGTATTAGTTTTACTCCTAACTGAATATCGAGACCAAGTTTTCGTTGGAATTTTGCCACGCTGAATAGGCAGGAAATGAGGTGCAAATTATAGACCTCCCCTGGTCTTCTTTAATTTAGCATTTGTTTGGTTTGCAAGTCATAGAAACCACGGAGTCGTAACCAGAAACTTTGTCTCGTTAGAGGTTACATTTCTCAGGAAATAAAATTTCGATTTGTTTTAGTCAGATGTCGCTACGGCATCCATATCGAGTTATTTTATCGTGATTCGGTGGTACTATAGGGGAGTGCAATTAGAACGAAAACATGCATTGTTTCGGAAAAATTTAAACAAGCTTATATTTTTCTAAAAGTTTTTTTGTTAGTTTATATACATGTTAAAGTAAAAAGTTCTACTCGCAGATTTGGCCGTTAATTGTTTAACAATTGTTTTGTATAAATAATTTTAAAAATATCGGTAAATTCATCATTTTACTTTGATCAAATATATTTTTATTTTGTTTTTGATTATGATGAATCCGAATATGGCATTGCAATTTGAAAATTCTTATACAGAAGCTCTTATACAGTGTGTCTGCGTAGCTAGGAATCACATGGAAAACCTGTTTATTATTAATTTTACGAAAAAAAAGTTATTCTAAATAAAATGCTCTGGATAGTCAAAAATCTAAAGCTCAACCATCAGATATCAAATTTTATTAATTTTATACGAGTTATGTCAAAAATATACATTTCGTTAAAGAGTAAAGTACCTTTATATTCCAGAATATCAAAAAATGCTATTATGAAAAGTTGTTTGAAATTAGAAACTATGTCTAAATATACAATTACATCATTCTAATCGAAAAAAAAAATCAATCAATCAATTTCAATTTTTTCTCAAATTACGGGTACTTATCATCATTTTATTACAATTATGATAACTATTTTATTATCACTTTTATGAAAAAAGTTATTCTTCATAAAATGCTCTCACTCGTCTAAAATCTAAGATACAACCATCAGATATCAAACTTTTTTAATTTTATACGAGGTATGTAAAAAAATATGAATTTTTCTTAAGAGTTAAGTGCTTTTATTATTCACAATATTTTAATTAGAAGGATGTAATTGAACACTAAAACAAATTTTTTAATTTCAAACAACTTTTCTTAATAACAATTTTCGATATTGTGAAATGTAAAGGTACTTTACTCTTGAATGAAATTCATATTTTTTGACATACCTCGTATAACATTAATTAAATTTGATATTTGATGATCGCATCTTAAATTATATACGATGCAGAGTATTTTATAAAGAATAACTGTTTTTCGTAAAACTGATAATAAAGAAGTTATCCATAGGTTCCAAGTTACGCAGACATACTGTATAAGAGCTAAAAAAAATTTTTTTGCTGAACATTTATTATTGTTGAAACTTATTATTAAATGTATTTTAGGTAAGTTTTACAAAAAAAAATTTTGATCACTTTGTATTCTCCTTTTCATGAACATTTTTCAGTGCGTCACAAATTATAGAAAAAAAGGTAAGTCCGTGATAATACACATTTATGACATTTATTCTAACGTGACATTTTAGTTAAATCTGACAGTTGTCAAATTTTATTTTCAATTTGGAATAAAACCAAATCAATTGTGTCTATTGCATTTATAAAATGGTATTTTCTTTCATTTGTATAGTCTTATAAATTGTACAGATTATATTGATAATATTATTATTTTATTTAATAAATAATTCTTTTTTGATTATGGCGCCATCTATCGACAACTAGAATAATCACCGAACTAGAATAATTACCAAAGTGTTCACAGACGTGCCTTTTTTTCTGTCACATACAATTTAATGCGTTAGAGAGAAATCGAAAAACTGTGACGCACTGAAAGATGATCATGAGAAAAAGAATATAAACATTTTTTTAGCTGGTAATTTTCGGTTTTTGTATTACATTTTTGTTATCTTTCTTAATTTTCTTAAAAAGAAAAAGTTTATTTCATTTCTAAAGTAAAATAATTTAGTGCATTTTAAAGATTACATTCTAAGCTTTAAAAAAAGCACTTATAAAACTGTAATAGATCTGTTCAAACTTGAGTAATACCGTCTTAAAGTGGTGGTAATTCTATAAAACTACGAAGATTTCAAAAATTACATTTTTTGAGACGTCATATCATTTGAATTAAATTTTTGAGATTTTTTTTAATGAAACATCATTTAGTAAGATGCTTGAAAGGTAAGTTGTGCAAAATTGAGAGTTTTATAGGAAAAATTGTATTAGTTACACATTTTTAAATCATTTTTAAACAAAATTCATGTAAGGCTCACTTTCCGCCCACACCGTACTTATGTCCATACATTTTAGTTCTTTCTATTATAACCATAAGATAGCTTAATTATTCTTCTTTCATGTTCAATTTGTAAAATTTCATTTGATCTATTAGCTAAAGAATTACATTAAAATAACTCAACCGTGCACTTCGTCGTACGTTAGTTTACAGTGCGCCAATGTTTGTGAGAAGGGTGACTTTAGGGTGACGTTATAAATAAAAAATTATAGAATATACAGATTTAATTTTAGAAAATTCTTTATTCAAGGTTTTTTTTGTAAAATTTTCTGAATTTTTCAATGGAAAAGTCAGTTTTTTCTAAAATTTATATTTTCGGAATTATTTAAAAAAACATCTAATTTCGCAGTTCATTTGATATGTTGTTTATTAAACATTTCTTAGTGAAATTACAAAAAGTTCTATCTTGTTTGATTTTTTCCGAAGTGAAAATCTATATGCACTCCCCTACTAGGAGGCTTGGTTTGTTTCAGTTCGTTCAGAGATAGCCATACATACACTCTCTGATGATCGCTAATGGGAGTGAAAGTAGTAAGAATGTTTATAGCGCTTTGAACGAACTGAAATTTAATACGTGTCTTGACTTCGTTTTACGGCACATTCTTCTAAATACTTGTACTTGTTTGTTCCTTTGATTTGTTAACCTTCATGTACTTCCAGCTGTCTTATTTTTGTATTCTCCGTTGTTAGGTATTCAGTTTTAGGTTTATTTCCATTTCATTCTCTGTATATTCCTGTTCCCCAGTTTTCTCATCATAAAGCTGAGGTCATTTTCGTCTCGTGCGATTACTATTAATTTGGTCGTCAGCACAACTTAGAGCAAATAGGTATTCGTTCCTTACTGATATGGCCATTCCGTCGCACTTTTCCATGGTTTGAGGGTTTTTTCCAGGAATACTTTGAACAGGGCAGTAATGTGGAGCAGCCTTGTAGTAGTCTCTTTGTTGTCTTAAATGGATTGCATATTTTATTGTCCGTTTTGATAGCTTGTGACGATAATATAATTTTATCGTCTAGAGTACGCCAATGAATTAAGTAAAACGTGTTTTTGCACCGTCTTGGACGATATAAAAGTCGGAACGAAAAGACTAGTTGATTATTATTCTTGGAGCGTTGATCGAAGAATAATAAACAACAGCGAGGTACAAGAGGTGAGTTTATGTAGGTAGTAGTTCCCGACCATAGGGCTTTTCATCGACTGTCAATTGTTTCGAGCTTCTGTCATGTGTCACATAATAAACAACAGCGAGGTACAAGAGGTGAGTTTATGTAGGTAGTAGTTCCCGACCATAGGGCTTTTCATCGACTGTCAATTGTTTCGAGCTTCTGTCATGTGTCACATAATATTAATATATCTACGTCATACGTCTTTGGTTTGTATTATTGTAGATACCAATAACGTATGACGTAGATATATTAATATTATGTGACACATGACAGAAGCTCGAAACAAATGACTGTGAATGAAAAGCCCTATTTTCCGCTGTCGTTTTGGCGAGCTGAGCGAATCCGACAGTTTTCCTCTTACCTATCCTTATACGAGCGCTGATCGTATATCCCTAATATGTCTTTTCATCTGGCGAGCTGAGCGAGATTCCGTTTCTTCCCTTTCCTTATACATTCATGTAGTATTAATAAAAGCAATTTCTATTTCACGCGATCGTCAAAATCATTCATTCATGTACAAAATATCGTCACATCGGCCCGAACAGAAAGCTCGATGCGTAGATTATAAATTATTTTATTAACGAAATTAACGAGTAATTAAGGCTAATTATCTTATCTTTTGTATGTTTTGATTCCAAGTAAAAAGCGAACTCTTTTCTTAGACTGATTTAGTTACTTGGAGTAACAACGCAACGACCGCGTTACAAGCTACTGTGTTATTCTTGTAGAGTGCTTTTTTACAATGAAATAAAATGATGAAAATTACTTGTTTCTTTTCAGATTAGAAATCTACGCTAGTCGTTTAGCCGAAGTAGAACTTCGGGCAGCTTCTCCAGAAGATGAGCATCGCCTCATAGCCGACTACTGCCATTCCTTGGAGGGAGCTCCCGCCAGCCCTGGTCAGTTGATGCTGGTCATCGACGAAGAGCAGAGAGCCGAGCTCCAAGAGATGATTAGAGAATTAGAAGTTGAAAATCAAGCCTTACTACAGGAGTACGATCAGCTTCAGCGGGGCAGTAATCCTATTCCGCAACCTCAGCCGCAACATGACGTATTAGCTGAAGCTAGGCTGTTAAGGTAACTTATATACAGGTTTTATAAATTTACGTCAATTTTGTACCATGATACTATGGTACCAAGTTGTCCAAATTTCTTCTTCATTCATTATTATTTTTCCTGTTGAGTCAATGAGTCTATAACGTGTTGTCTACAGATGATACAGGTCGACGATTTTGATTGCTTTTTTTAACCTATTGAACATTTATCATGTTTGGCTTGTAACTCTTCCATTTCGATTAATTTATCCTCTTTCCATTTTTCTTTGGCCAATTGTAATTGAGAATCGTCTTACTTTACTCCTAATTTTCCAAAATCATATTACGGAAACAAAACTTCCACAATTTCTTTAAAAATTATGAGATTTTATCATAATTTTTATATTAGGATATCACTGGCGAAGCGTCCATGTAACCACTGTTACCATTGGTAACAGTTAAAAATCTTGTAAATAAATATTTTATGACTAATGTGAAATAATTCCATTTATCTATATTTTTACCAATAGAAATACATTATTATACAATGTGTTAATAGTACCTAATTCAGTAAATAGCCAACCACTCGTAGACACACGAAAATATTGGCGAGTTTGTGTGACTCAATTGCACTTTATTATACTCTGTTACCAGTCTCATTTGTGGTTACAATGGTTATATCCTCGCTGTCGCTCGGGACCGGCTAGTGTCTGAAAATTTTGAAAGAGCAACGGCGTGAGCGCTATGTGTATATCGGTATCCCTGTTTCCAGATTTTAATTTGGTTACAGTACCTATAAAAAGTGTGCGTGCAGTTAACCATGGATGAGTGTCGCTGCGTAATCGATCAACTACTTGAAAAGTAATTCTCCTTGTATAATTTTGAAGAAAAAAATGAGATTATAGAAAATGGAAGACCTATTTTAAACAATTTAAAAAAGGAATCAACAAAAAGTTGTTCGATATTTTAAATTTAGTTGGTACAGTGAAAATCCTTGGTTATGTGGTTGCAAGAAAAATAGACTGTATTGTTGACCATGTCTTCTGGTTTCTACAGAAAAAATGGGTGGACCAGGTTCACGATTTAAATAGTTTTAGAGTTTTAAAAAGGAGACATGAAATTTCTCCGTTACTTACATGTAAGATGTATACCTAACTGGATTCAGTTTGGCAAAACAGGAATCGAAAGTTCTCTTAACCAAGCTTTTAAAGCAAATATAGCTAAACATAATGTATATATATATATTGTTATATTTCTATTTGATATGAAAATTAAATTTTGATAATTATAGATAAAATTCAATTTAATATAAAATATTTTCAATTTTCTCAACCACGGGCATATAAATTTAGAACAACCTGTATACAACAAATTGTTATATTTAATTTTAAGAAGTGATTAAACGAAACTCGGGACAATGCGCTTAAAATAAAACTCAAGTGAAATCGATAATAGGTCATTATCGTTGTTCGCGGAAGGTTCGATCATTAGCCGATGCTAAATAAGACTTAGTGGAAGTAGATAATAGATCATTAAATTTTGTAATTAGTAGAAAGTAATTTTAGAATGGGAATTAACTATTTTTCTTTTGAAATCCATTAAGCATATTTAGAAAGATTAAAAATTGGTTTTGAGGAATACTGCGAATGAGAGTTGGTTGGTGGAAGTTTGATTTGTGAATCTGGAAGGGATATTTAGAAAGTAGGGGAATGAATGACAAATAGAGATCAGAATGTTTTGAGCTGTCGAGAAGTGAAGTCCAGTAGTAGACGGTAGTGTACGGAGAGTGAGAAAGCCGGTGTAGTTCCGTGAGTGTGGAGTATCTATCGTGGAACGAGAGGTAGGCCAGGTTGAGAGTAAAAGAACCTTTTTGAGCCAAGAGTTCCCGGTAGCTGATTGCAGTTTCGAAAAAGGTAGAACACAGCATCACGACAGAAGCAGGAAACGAGAGCTATACGAGCTAGTTTCAGAGGAGAACATTACTGGAAGCCAGGACGAGGTTTTGATTGCAGCCAAGGATAGCAGGAAACGGGTCTTGTGTGAAGACATTCTCAGTTCACCAGAAAAAGGTCAGTCTCATTTGTTTGGACATGAATGTATGGGTTTTTCGTATTAAATACCACATTTAAAATTGAAGAAACATAATCAATAATATCAGAAAAGCTTCATCAAACTTAAATAGAATTGTTGCTAATAAATCATAATAGTTAAATGTTAATAAAAACTTTCAATTGGAAACCAAAAGGAAATAAGATTCCCATGTGTAAATGTTATGTTTAAGAATAATAAGATATAGCAAATATTAAGCAGTGATTGCCAGTTAAATAAAATAAACAATATTTTGATTACAATTGTAACCCATATGTGTTATTATTTTACTTTTTTCTTTCCTATCCCGATTAGGAACCATTAAGAAATACTTAGAAGCCACGAGAGTAAGTAATTAATTTTATAATTCGCCCTGAGATTGAAAACATATTGATATGTGATCTGGTAAATTAATTAGATTATGATTAACATAAACATACCGTATGTTTTTTTACCAAACAAGAATTAGCGTTTCGTGGTCATTTTGAGGGCGACGACTCTGACAATCGAGGCAATTACAGGGAACTGTTAACATTAATTGCCAAAAAAGATCAAAAATTTTGCCAACATCTAGAAACATCAACTGTTTTTTAGAGATTTTCAAGTGATATACAAAATTATATTATTGAAGCTATATATTTATTTAGCCATATCTTCATTTTTTTAAATAAGATTTTTTGCATCTGGTTTTGGTAACACTTTGGAAAAAGTCACGCGTCGCCACTGTAGGATATACGTTAACGTGTTAAATATTAAGAAATCTAACGACAAATTTTTAAAAGCAAAGTAGTCCTTTGCTTACACAAATAAATATAATAACAGTTTCAATTTTTTTTTCTTTTTTCAGGCAACACAAAGGTAGACTAGAAGCCCGCATGCAGATCCTCGAAGACCACAACAGGCAACTTGAAGCACAACTACAACGTCTCCGTCAGCTCCTCGACGAACCTGGTCCTACCTCAACGCTACAGACTCGTAGCGTAACAGCGTCACAATTGAACCAAGACACTCCTGGTAGAATTAATCAGCCTCCTCCTCCTGCCGACCATCGTTAATGTTTCTCCAAGTTAGGTTAGGTTAAGAAAAATTTTGACTGATTGTTGTGGCGAGATGTGATGTCCTATCCAGCACTCGTGGTTCGGTTGTCGAATAGATTGTAAAATGTTTTTATTGTGTTCTCTATTGAATAGTACAATTTTTACAAATTTGCGTAAGTGTTTGTTGAAAAAACGTACCCAATGTATAATTCTGGTTAAGAGAATGATACTCGATATAAATCCTTCTAACAAATTTATATATCTTTGCTATTAATGGCACAGTGGCGGATTGCCTTGGATGAGAACTTGGGTGAGATTTTTCCTAAAAACATGTTTTGTAGCCTCTTTCTTCTCTTTAACCTTTTGTTGCACTCCATCATTACACCATTACGTCTCTTTGTCCCTTTACCTGATGTTTTTCCTAGTACTTCCTCTCCCACTCATTTCACAACTTTGCTATCTGCTTCCCACCACTCATTGACTGTACCTATCTTTTTCTTCAAGCTCTTCCAGCATTCGGTTGGATAATCATCATTCTATCACTTCGTTTTATCCTATCCTATTATTTCGTTCCTTCTACTCGTTCAAATAATACCTAGTCCATTTCTGTCGTGACTGTTCGAACTATTAATTAAGTTAGAATATATTAACCTGAATCCATCTCCAATATATCTCGACTTATCTTTCCAACGAGTTTCTTGCACACAAAGTAGACCAATCCTTCTCTTCCATATGAAATCGACTAGATCTCTTCCTTTACCTGTCGTACTTTCGACGTTAAGTGTTTCAATTCTCAGGACTAGCTTCTTTAACCGCTTCCGTTCTCTAAGGAGTAGCCCTAGCTCACTTTTCGCAGGGGTCGGGCCGTAGAAGAATGTCATGGTTGCGGAATTTGGGAGAGTGGTTTGGCTGCACCACTAATGAACGCGTAAGAGTGGCACAAGAAGAAGGCGCGTTGCTTACGGGGAAAGCTCTAGTCCTAAAACTGTTCTCCATATGTCTTACTCCCATGATTATAGCAAAGATTTTGAAAAAAAAACATGCCCTTTCTGACTCAAACCCTCTTCCTTTATCCGGGCTTGGGACAGGCACTGATAGTTACTGAGCTCCTCACCCAGCAACTAACAGAGGTGGAGTTGAATAAAATTATTTGATATATGTATATTTAAAAAACCAAATTTATGTAATATATCTACCAAAACAACAAAAGGGAAGTCAGAATAAATGGACAACTTACAGTACCTATAGACATACGTAGTGGAATAAGGCTCATTGAGTCATATGCTCTTCAATTTAATCATGGATGAAATCATCAAAGGAAGAGGATACAGAATGGGAAAGGAAGAGGTAAAAATACTCTGTTACACAAATGACGCAATATTGATAGCCCAAGATGATGACGCTGCAAAGATTAGTCATATATAACATAAGAGCAAAATAATTCAATATGACAATTTCATCTCAACAAACTAATTCACTTTCAAATAGAAATTGATGGTATCAGTATTGAACAAGTAATGGAAATAAAATACATTGGAATGCTTGGAATTACATTGTCAAGCTACGGAGACAAGTGGAATTGCTTATAAAGAGGAAAAAGAAGATATTTAAAAAATGTTCGTCATTTTTCTTATAATATGCTTTGATGCCTTTAGATGTTCTGGGCCTCACGCACACTACATCAAAATAATCATCGTGGCGTCCTTTGTGAACCGTGAACCTCCTTTCAACGATTGGAGCTAGTAATTGTTCCCCATAAACGAGGAATTTCCAGCAAGCGCGAGTCATAGGCTTGCGTTGATTATGTCCTTGCCCTCTGTACACGGGAATACGTAAATTCGGTCCCAAGAAAGATTACGCCCAAAATAACGAGTAAATTGGGTCCCAAGCTTTGTTTCTACCTGACACTGCATATGTAAATTCGGTCCCCAGTAAATTATTTTATGAAGGGTTCAGTAAATAATAACATCTTGTTAGGTATTGAATAATTTCTACATAAAGTTAAAATTAGTGTATCTGTACATTAAAATTATTACATTATTTAATTCCTACATGCTAAACAGACTATAACATTTTCTATACCATGCTTGCAAAAGATGAAATCGGCAGCCTATTACTTGAGCTAAAGGCCAAACAAACAAACTAAAAGTAGACAACAATGCAGCCAAGTATTGTAAAACCCTTAGCAATTAAGATGGTTGGGACCTTACCCTTTGTTTACATGGGCGGTTTGCCAACGTTTGACGCCGCGGTTTACCTGAAAAACCCAACCGCCGCGGTTCAAGTTTAACATAGAAACAAATGCAACCGCTCAATATCGTACACATGCAACCTTTCCGTCGTCAAATCGCGGCGGTTGTAAGTTTACTAGGGGAGGAATGAGACCGCCAGTCAATCGCTCTCATGTGTACGAACCGCGGCGGTTGGGTTTTTCAGGTAAACCGCGGCGTCAAACGTTGGCAAACCGCCCATGTAAACAAGCTGTTAGAGTATGGAAAATTTTTTACCCTCTCTCTTAGAGGGTAAAAAATTTTCCATACTCCAAGGTTGGGACCGAATTTACTCATTGACAAAAGGGTAGAAAGTTTTTAATTTAATCTGGTACCTGCCGGGACCCAATTTACGATCACCTTTGTACACACCGCCCGTCGCTACTGCCAATTGAAACTACATTAATATAACAATCAGCATTAATAATAAAGTAAATCACTAAATAAAGTCATTGAAAAATTAACGCACTATAATAAAATCGTCCCTTGGACTTAATGATAGCTTATTTTTGTTTGAATAATTGTTAAAAGACAATCAGATAAAAATAATTGTCGCTTTATAATCCTTCCAAAATCCACAAAAGACCATAGCCATTAGCAACCTTAACAAGATAGGATAGATTACAGAATCTCGTCAAATTATTTTCCTTAGTTTTGCACAAAAATACAAGGCTGATTATCCAAAGTATCTGATATACGTTAAAAAACTATATAAAAAACACTTATTTGTAAAAATATGGCTCGTTAAACAGTATCTAAGAATAGGCATGTGATAAGTTATTTACGGAAAGAAAAATTGTTCAGGATTCACTCTATCCATTTTGATAGTTAATAAATATGTTAATTATAAATAGTTTAATAACATCCGATACGCAGATGACACCGCCGTAATGGCAGAGAGTCTATGAGACCTTCAAACCCTGTTAAACGCTGTAAACGACGAATGTACTGCAAAGTGTTTAACAATCAACGCAAAGAAAACAAAATGGATGGTGGTCGGAAAAATTAATATCGAAGACCTGGTACTGAAATTAGATAACAATATCCTGGAAAGGGTGGAACACTTTAGATATCTGGATAGCTGAATTGACTTCCGGGTTGAAAGTGATGAGGAAATTTAGACCATGACCCTGATTCTAATTCATTTCGATGTCGTTATTTAATTTCGACGCCGCCATGATGGTTGCAATTTATAGCGATTCTTATTCATTTCGATATTAGTTACAACTGGGGATATTAACGTTATCATTTTGACAGTGCTCAAAATTTGGGTTGGCGCTCCGGTTTATTGGATTTATTGGCTACTCAACCACCACAACATTTGTTGATAGTCTGGGAATATTATCGAAAAAATGCCATTTTTTCGAAAAGTTATTTACCAGCTATTGTATTGCTAAAATCGAATCTCAAGATTGCATATATTAGTAATATGGGGTATGACAAGTCCGCATAAGGTGTGTTATTTTATTTATAAACAAATTAGCACTCCTAAATCTTCTTTTTTTTTTAATTAGTGCTCTGTAACTCCTAAGATTTTTCCTTTAAACCAAAAACACTCAAATAAAAATTCAGCGTAATTTAGTTCTGCGCAAAGTTATTTTTTTTCCCGATTTCCTTCAACAAAAATTTTACTCGGAAAATCGAGTTTTCCTAAAAAAATCTGCAATTCTCAATTAAAATTTTAGGGAAGTAATTATTTATCAATAATTAAATAAATTGATGTAATGAAAGATTTTTTATAGTAGATTATATATCAGGAGGCCGGCGACAATCTAACCAATAGTTTAGCAATAATTAAAATGTTAATTAAAAAATTTCGGTCGAAATAATAACCAGAAAGATTATGATACACCAGAATAACTATGATTTTCGTATAAAAAATCACTATATACCTATTCAACGTACTTTACAGAATTGAAATTGGACTATTTGACCGGTCTCAGGAATGTTACAAAGAAACTATTTTTTGGCTTATAAACAAATAGAACCCCCCAGAAAATATTAGATTAAATTAAATTAAGTTAACGCTGTTGGAAAGGGCACGGCTACTGTGCCCTTTTCGAAGAAAAAAAATTGAATTGCGAAGAGTGGTTCCAGGTATAACCGGTCAAATTTGACCGGCATTTGCGACAGAATTTCAATCTTTGGACCATTATCTTTTTATTCCTGTCCTCTTTGTACATACAAATTTTCATATCTTCAAGACACTCATAACAAAAAAGATTTATGTCACCAAGTTATTTAATTATTGATAAATAATTACTTCCCTAAAATTTGAGTTGAAAATTAAAGATTTTGTTTGGAAAACCCGAATTTTTCGAGGAAAATTTCTGCCGAAGGAAATCGGAAAAAAATATCTATATGTGCAAAATTAAATTACAGTGAATTTTTATGTGAGTGTTTTTGGTTTAACGTTAAAATCTTCTGAGTTACAGAGCAATAATTGAAAAAGATTCGGAGCGCTAATTTGTTTATAAACCAAATAGCACACTTTCTGAGGACTTTGCGTAGCTATATTACTAATATATGAAATCTTAAGATTTGATTCCAGCATGTCCAGCAATAAAATAGCTGGTACATAGTTTTCCTTGTTTTATACTAATTTTCCCAAATTATTACCTTTCATCTTTCATTGTGTTGATAATTCACGTTGTGGAAATTCTCAGTAGTAATTGCACAAGAGCTCTAAAATTATCGAATTTTTCCCGAGTGACACTTTGACAGTTTTAATTTCACGACCCGAAGGGGAGTGAAATTATGTCAAAAGTGTAACGAGGACAAAAATTCGATAATAATTTTAGAGATCGAGTGCAATTTGTTGCGATTATTTCATGAATAAAACTGTTCAAAACCAAAATTTTATTATAATTTATTTATGTAAGTACAAATTAGTACAATTAAACACACAGTTGTTATAAATATTTGACGGTTGAAAGTCATCAGTTTTATAATTTTAAAACATTAATTGTCATTAATGTCACTGAGGGCCGGTTGTTCGAACGGTAATCAACAATAATCACTATCAAATATTGAATTACTGTCACCAACTGTCAATGTCCACTTTTATTGGGTGGCTGAAAACATAATTGATTATAATTATGAGATTATTTAATCAATTAACATAACAATTATTAACATAATTGATTAAGTAATTTCACAATTGTAATCAATAATTATGATTTCAGCAACCCAATCAAAGTTGACTATGACAGTTGGTGACAGTAATTAAATATTTGATAATGATCATTGTTGATTAGCGTTCGAACAACCGGCCCTTTATGTATTTTTTCGTAGCAACGAAGGGCATCTGACGTAATATACTTGACGACGGGATATTATCAAAAATTATCAGTTTAATTTTTATTTCTGTAGCTTTCTATTGGTCAGAATCTCCTATGAATGAAATAATCAATTAATATATTTCTAATTTAATACTATTCTATCTAATTCCTCCAAAACCAGCAAATTTCCATAAAACCCAGCCATATTAATACCCTTTGATTTAGTTTTCCTTGCAAGAAACAAACAAAACACATCCCCTAAACTAAACCTAACCTCGCTTTCGGCCATTCATATTCATTCATGTCTGTGTCACAATAATTTCGACTCGAAATTATAATATCAACCACTTTTTTGGAGTCGATATTAATTTCTATAAGTCACTATTTTATTACATCATTTCGTTAGTTCAACTAAAATCCACAAGGCTCGCACAGTCGCATTTCAACGTCGCCATATTGATTGCGACTTGTTTTGAGTCGAAATTTGAATTAGAATCAGGGCCCAGAATAGAACTTGCACGAAAAAGCTTTATTAGCTGGCGTTCTGTATTGTGCAGTAGAAGTCTGTCATTGATCACATGTCTTAAGAGTATTGAAGTGCTACGTCTGGTCCGTTTTGTTCTATGGATGTGAAACTTGGACAACAAAAATGGAGTATCTTAACAAATCAGAAGCGTTCGAGTTGTGGTGTTACCGTCCCATGCTCAGAATCCCGTGGACAGCACACATAAACAACGAACATGTGCAGGAGACCATGCACAAAGAGCGAGAATTGATCAAAATCATTAAAATGAGAAAGGTTCAATAGGGCTTTTCATCGATTGTCATTTGTTTCGAGCTTCTGTCATGTGTCACATAATATTAATATATCTACGTCATACGTCTTTGGTTTGTATCATTGGATATACCAATAACGTATGACGTAGATATATTAATATTTAGTGACACATGACAGAAGCTCGAAACAAATGACTGAATGAAAAACCCTATACGTCGGTCATATAATGAGAGGACCTAAATATCGCTCACTCCGGTTGATAATTCGGGGTAAAATCGAAGGAAAACAAGTTGGAAGAAAAAAATTGTCCTGGCTGCGTAACATTAGACAATGGACAGGTCGAACGGTCGAGGAATTGTTTCATGTAGCTGCCGACCGAGAAAAATTTCATCAGCTTGTTAATGCGACGATATCCAACGCTTAAAAACAAACACGGCACACGAAGAAGCCCTTTTTACCATTTGGTTGGAAGAAAAGTTAGAAAGAAAAATTTTACTAGCTGGCAGCTGAAAAGCATGGCAACAGCAACTTACCAAAAGAACATATTGGGACCGTGCAAGTTCGGAAAAGCGAGACCTGGTTTCATAGCTTGGCAAATTTTTTCGCACTTTTAATTCTATTGGCCAATCATATTGGTCCTGGTTGCTGGATAATTGTCAAGGCCGTAGCCCAAAAAAAATTATAAGAAAAAAAGTAAGACTGAGGTTATGTTATTAAAAGGTAAACAATTGTATGTAGCAAATAAAATTAATTATCAAAATGCAGTACTGCAAGCAAAATACAATTAATAAATTTACTTTTATATAATAATTGCATATCATATCAATATTGTGGAGTAAAGTCTGTTTTAGACTATAACATAAAATGATATAAGAAAATGGTATACTAAGTTTCACTGGTATACTGTCACAATGTAAAACAGGAAACAAAATCTGTTAACAGAAAATGTTATACAAATTAGAACATGTCCTATTTGATAACAATTTTTAGTACACATATGTGCAGTTAGGTTATTTTAGTTATACTGTCACATTGGTTCTTTTAAGGTTAACTTTTCTTTTAAGAAATGTTGCAATGGAAGCAGCTGATAATAATAGAGTTTTCTTATCCATCATATAACATATCTTTGTAATATAAAATATCAAAGATAAAACTAACTAGGTTAAATGTTGAGGAAATGAGGTTAAAATATTCTTAAAAGAAAATAAGAAGAAGAAAATTGAGGTTAACAGTACATGCACCATCACAAAAATATAAAAAAGTACTTTTTTAGCATGTAATGCGCAGAATCACATAACATATTCTAATAGGAAGTGACAATGTAATACACAAAACCTCTTGTCTTAATATTGTACACAATAATTTCATGTAAATTTTTGTTATATCATTTTCTTATAACAAAAAAAAGTATAGTCTAAAACAGTCTTAACATATAATTTTTCTTCTTCAATGACAGTAGGTATGAAATATACGTAAATTTGACAATTTCAATTGACAATATGAATTATTTAACATTCTTCCGCTATTCGCGCACGATCGTTTCTCGTATCCCCTCCAAGTACTTGCACACCCCGAATATCATAAGAATGGACATTAATCTTTAGTTTGTTAACACTGACTTTAATTTCCTTTGATCACACTAAATAAAAATTTTGTAATATCATGGTCTTTAGAGAGGTAATCCTGAACAAATTTTTCGTTTTTGCAGTATACAAATGATGAAATCGCTACCTTGAAGTCGTATTTTAATGGAAAAAAGAAGGGTAATCGCGAATAGTTACTTCAAATAATATGTGTACCTAAAGTATATGGAATAAACCGTTTCCAAAAAAATAACCTTTTCTATAATGAATATGTTGTTGCTGTGTATACTATTTCTGCCGGATCCCATTTTTATTGTAAAGGGCCTCATAGACGTACATGTATACTTGAACAGGATACATGCGTAAGTTTATTGCAGGAGTACATAATACTGGAAGGTGTGTTGGGTAATACTTGCACAAGTACGTTACCTAACTGTACAAGCGAAATGAGACTTGTGGACATTTTTGTAATTTTTACTTGTGTATGTCAGACTTGCGCAAATGTAAATTGAGCGTGTGTGTGAAAGACTTCTACAAGTTTGACAAAGTTGTGTTTTGACCATTCGTGAGAATGTCTCGAAGAATTTATTTCGATTTACGAACAGGAACTATGTCTGTAGTCATTAAAAAGCAAAGCGTGCCAAAATAGGAAAAAAAAAAGAGAGAATATACAGGGTGTTAGTAAATAAGTATGAAAAGCTTTAAGGGATAATTCTACATGAAAAAATAATGGCAGTTTGCTCTATAAACGTATGTCCGCAAATGCTTTGTTTCCGATATACAGGGTGTTGAAATTTTTATTTCAAACTGTCAATTTTTTTATTGCTCTAAGACCGGTTGAGATATGAAAATTACATTTAGTGGGTTTCAAGAGGTAGTTATTGCGCATTTTTTGGCAAACAAAAACCAATTTAATATTCATCATTGGCGCGCCTACGGGTAATTATCTGAATTTTTTAAAGAAAAAAAATGCTACGCTACTGAGATATTTCAAATTAAAAATTATTTTTGCATTCCACGTTTTATTTATGAAAAAGAACCTTTCTTGTATTTTTTTTCCTATGGTGCACCGTTTTTATGCGAAAAAATAAAACATCTTCGAGCGTATTTTTCATTTCTTAATACATTATCAAGAACTCTCCAATATAATAATACCAAAGTAGAACAATAACAGAAAATATTACTAAAAAGTTTTAACTAGGTGCAAAGCTACAACAAATGTTCAAAATTACCTCCTTTAAAGGTGACAGAATAATTTTATATTCACCATTGGCGCCCGTACAGGTATTGGTCTGAATTTTTTAAAGGAAAAAAATAGTAAATCACTGAGAAACGTCAAATTAAAAATCATTTTTGAATTCCTCGTTCAATTTGCGACAAAAAATCATTCTTGTCTTTTTTTCATATGCGGCGCCGTTTTTATACAAAAAATAAAACATCTTAACGCTTACAAATTATTCTAGGTAGATTCCATACGCATAGAAATTCAAATACTTTGTAAACGTTAAGATATTTTATTTTTTGCATAAAAACGCCGCCTCATATGAAAAAAAGACAAAAACGATTTTTTGTCGTAAATTGAACGAGGAATTCAAAAATGATTTTTAATTTGACATATCTCAGTGGCGTACTATTTTTTTCTTTAAAAAATTCGGGCCAGTACCCTTACGCTCGCCAATGGTGAATATAAAATTACTCTGTCTCCCAGATAATATACCATCAAATTACTCTACCCTTTAAAGGACGTAATTTTGAACATTTGTTGTAGCCTTGCACATAGTTACAATCTTTTTAGAAATCTTTTCTGTTATGGTTCTAGTTTGGCATTATTATATTGGAGTTCTTGATCATGTATTACGAAATGAAAAATATGTGCGAAGATGTTTTATTTTTTTTGCATAAAAACGGTGCACCATATGAAAAAAAGACAAGAAAGGTTCTTTATCATAAATTAAACGTGGAATACAAAAATAAATTTTAATTTGAAATATCTCAGTGGCGTACTATTTTTTTCTTTAAAAAAATTCAGACCATTACCCGTAGGCGCGCCAATGGTGAATATAAAATTGTTATTTGTTTGCCAAAAAAATGCGCAATAACTACCTCTTGAAACCCACCAAATTTAATTTTCATAGCTTAAAAGGTCTTAGAGCAATAAAAAAATTCGCAGTTTGAAAAAAAATTCAACACCCCGTATCTTGGAAACGAAGCATTTGCGGACATACGTTTATAGAGCAAACTGTCATTATTTTTTCATGTAGAATTACCCCTTAAAGTTTTTCATACTTATTTACTAACACCCTGTATATAAACTGATACAAAAATTGAAGGAAATCGACCCAAAAGCAGATTGTGATGAAGTCGTTATAGTTATTTATGTATCAAGGGCATTAAATAGATGTTTATACCCTAAGGGCGACAAGCTTATAAACTCGAGGGCCTCTGACCCGAGAGTTTATATGTCGCCCGAGGGTATAAATATCTAATAATGCACGTGGTGCATACAAAACTTTGTCATACCGGTTCATTGCATCAATGAAAGTTTAAATTTTATTTTACCTATATTAATTAGAAGTAATATTGTATCGCGGCAGGTATTTAGTACCATTGCTAGGAAAGTTATGTCGGTTAGCAATTTGTTATTAACGTAAACAAAGTTTTTCTACGTGACATTGTCAAAAAAAAAGTCAGAATGCAAGAGAAATTCGATATTTCTGAAGAAATAGTTAAAAAAGCCAAAAAGGCGACTGAGAATCTGTTACCGAAAAAATCCAAAGAAACGTACGACAAGGAATGCGCTAAATTTCAATAATAGCTGGCAGAAAATAATACTGAATGGGTAAATGTTTGATTTTTGTTGTTTCCTATTGCAATAATTTCTTAATGCCCGCGCGGGCATAAAGTATATACCATTATGTGGTTCGTAACTAAGTACCTAATAAATACACAATATTAAACCGGTATGACATAAAAAAATTAACGCCTTTCGAACTAATTGCAGGAAGGAGAAAAAAAGAAAAAAGTCTGGCGCCGGCACCGACGAAATATATACGCCCAGTTTATGGTACTTTGGTATGGTCGAGATTTTGGAAAACCAAGATATTTCCAGACATTCGTCCTCAAGTAGAACTGCTGAAGCAGCGGCCAATACCGTGTCGTCGTCCGACGAAGACATGGTTTAAGAGCCTGTTCACAAGACAGGCGCTTAACGCGCGTTTTGGTAACACGCGGTTACAATAAGGAACTTGCACATTTTTTTATTACAAAATAATGTTCAGTTTTGTTTAAAAATGAGATTTCCAAAATTTCACGCTTCAAAACGCATAATAACTTAGAAATATAAATTTAAAATCTGCGATATTGAAATAGTTCAAACGACCCGTGACGTTACATAGTTTAACTATATGGTTATATTTAGGTATATTCTTCTCGTTCTTTAGTTTACTGGCCTCCACCTAATAGCGTATTTGACCAGCTCATCGTCGCGGATTAAAGGAAAAATATTTATATTCTAATGACATTTATCGTATGTCATTGTAATAATATATACCAGTTTGTTGAGATTGGAGTTTGATACAGTTTTTGAAGGAAAGGAAAAAAGGTTTACTATGGAAAATAAAACCATTTTGTAAAAGTACAAGTTTTCTATGGATAGTTCAAACGATCAAAAACACTTGTGACGTCACATAACTGTATTTTCTACTGACGTTTATAATGTCTAATTTAAAATTATATACAATTTTGTTTACTTTTTTGGTGCATAAAACATTAACCATATGACGTCACAACGCGTTTTGGGCTAGCTGCTTTAATTTGAATTTAGAATCGTCTTTAGGGGCCAAACGGAACACAAAAACAACTTTTTTATCTTTGAAACATGTTTTAAATTATGTTCTGTTGTGATTTATAACACTTTTTTCGAATTTAAAATTTTATGCAAGTTCCCTATTACATACATTTTACTCGAGACCGTTCACATGCTAACGCGCGTATTAATACGTGCACGTTTTAATGACTTAAAAGGCGCGTTAGCATGTGAACGGTCTCAAGTAAAATGTTTGTAGTTGTAATCGCGCGTTAAGCGCCTGTCATGTGAACGGGCTCTTAGTTTAGACTGGCGCATTGTGCATGTATACTTGTACGTGTGTTGTCGAGACATTTATTCGGCATACTTGCACAATATACGTGTGTATGTATACTGCTCAAGTATGCAGGTACGTCTATGGGGACCTTAACAAAGAAAAAACGTTTTAACGTCTTTCTCAGGTGCTTATAATAGTGTATAGATGTTAACGTTCGTGTTAATGAACTTATTTGTTTAATAAATATATGGTTAACTATTGGTATCGTATCGTATCTATGTATTCTCTAAAATAAGCAATAACTACAATGTAAATAGACGTAAACTCAAAATGGCACAAACATAAGCGATATGCTGATAATTTCAATTAAAACAAAAGAGCGACAAAAACGTAAACATAAGAGATTAAGAATTTACGAAAAAAACAAAAATTAAAAGTTATACAGAGCGAACTAAACATCTGGAAACGCCTTATTATCACTTAAATGGATGCTCAGAATTATACAAAAATAGAGATACACCTATTTTGCAATATAAAGATTTGATATTTGTAGCGTTACCTGCCAGATTTACCATTTTCTGATAGCATTAGTCACTTTGGTCTTTTAAATACAACACCCCGTATATTTTAACTTTATTGAAATCTCCACTTCAATACAAAAGATAAAACAAAAGCCTCTACTATACTTACAATCAAGATGCGGTAGAAATAAACAAACTAAGACACGTTAAATGCTACTAGGAGCACTCCCGAGTCATAATTTACAATGTATTTACATTGTGAATCCTAAATCATGATTTCCAAAGTTTATACATTGTAAATTATGATTCGGGAGTGCTCCTAGTAACATTTAACGTGTCTTAGTTTGTTTATTTCTACTTCATCTTGAATGTAAATTTAGTATAGAACCGCCTAATCGTCTCAATCAATTTTTTTACTCTAAACTATGTTCAACTAAATTTAAACATAATAATTAAAAGCTTACTATATTGCTAAATTAATGCCTACCTAATAAATTGTTTAAAATGACAGTATCCTAAACGAGGGTAGAATGCGTCTATTACATGCTTCCAGGTTTCACTTACTGGTTCCATCATTATTCATAGGCTCTACAACCCATGATGGGTCTTGGGCTGTTCCAGAATAAGCTTCCATTCCTTCCTATCCTTCGCATTGGTTTTCCAATTTCGCACTTCTAATAACGCCAAAAATCTACATCGAAATGAGCTGGAGCTCCGTCTTGCTGAAACCATATTGGCTCGAAACTAGTTTTAGCACACGTAAGTATTGCTTCGTCGGAAAAACATATCTTGTTAACGAGGTTCCTGTCAGATAGATTCATTATTGACTGTGATCTGCGGTCGTAGTCATCTTCATTTAATTCTTGCAGCAACTGGATTTCGTAGGGTTTAAAAAAATTCTTATGAAATACACGTACGACTGAAGAATGACCTACATGTATTTGTGCAGCTCTGCGTGAGGATGTTTGTGGATTTTCAACGAAACTATGTATTAAATCTAAAGTTTTATTTGAGGTTCTAATAGTTCTATTAGTTCTAACAATAATGATTTTCGTGATTTCTATGGTAATTTCCTTACACTACAAATATATGGTTCCGATGTAATCATTTACCGAATAAAAATGTCTTCCATTGTGTGTTCTCTAGAGCATGTTCCCGAGATATCTTCACGAAATATTTTAATATCCTTATTTCGTGCTTCCTGAGCTTCCTCAGATAATTGTCAAATTGGTAACAAAGCAGATGCTACAATTTCTGGCCTATGAATGAATGATATTAGAAAAATGGTAAATCTGACGACATTTCAAGCGTCAAAGTTGAAATCTTCCTATTGCAGGCTAAGTATATCCTGGTTTTTGTACAGTTCGACCATCCATGAGAACAAATGAGAGTTGAGATCAAACAGATAATAATGAAAAGACTAAGATTTCACTCTAATGGTATATAAAGCAACACAATGTTACTCTACATCCTACCAGACTGAAAACAATGGGAACCTTCTCTGGTTACACCTCCGAGGCTTATACAATTTGAAAGCCATACGAATGCTGACACTAAGGAAGATGAGGAAATTTTACAATTTATAATTCACGTCCCATCTGCTCAGCGCGGTAAAGTTCCAACGAGAATGGTTCCCTTCGTACTCCAATCAGAATAAACATGTGAATCAAAAATGAATAACCATTTTCGATTTCGTTGCAAAACGAAAATACAGCCGCATCATATTCTAGATTCTAGTCCAATCAGAGAGTGCATCAAGCACCTCTACCGGTTTCGAAACTTATTAGTCTCTCATCAGGAGGCATATATGCTGCTCTCTCTGATCCAACCAAAACAAACTCTGACGTGCAGTCACGGATTGCAACGAACGAAATGGCATAGATGCCCCAGCGGCAACTGCTAGCAAAAGATTAAGTTTTCAATCTAATGGCATATAAAACAACATAATGTTACTCTACATCCCACCAGACTGAAAACAATGGGAAACTTCTGTGGTTGCATCTCCGAGGCTTCTACAATTTGCAAGCCATAACGGATGCTGAGACTAAGGAAGATGAGGGAATTTTACAATTTATAATTCACGTCCCATCTGCTCAACGCGGTAAAGTTCCAACGAGAATGGTTCCCTTCGTACTAAAATCAGAGTAAACATGTAAATCAAAAATTCATAACCATTTTCAATTTCGTTGCAAAACGAAAATACAGCCGCATCATATTCTAGTCCAATCAGAGAGTGTAGCAAGCACCTCTACCGGTTTCGAAACTTATTAGTCTCTCATTATTCTCTCTCTATTAGAGTGAAAACTTCGTCTTTTGCTAGCAGTTGCCGCTAGGGCATCTATGCCATTTCGTTCGTTGCAATCCGTGACTTCATGCCGGGGTTTGTCGTGGTTGTGTCAGAGAGAGCAGCCTATGTGCCTCATGATGAGGGACTAATAAGTTGCGAAACCGGTAGAGGTGCTTGCTGCACTCTCTGATTGGACTAGAATATGATGCGGCTGTATTTTCGTTTTGCAATGAAATTGAAAATGGTTATTCATTTTTGAGATGTATAATGCTAGCGATGTCGTCCAAGGAATTAAATCTCAACGCTTAAGATGGACTGACCATGTCCATAAGCTCCCTAATAACCTTCTCGCCAAGTTAATTTGGAAGGAAGCCCCAACAAGGAGAATGCCTTTAGGACATCTACGAATGCGACGGAGATATAACATGGTCAGATTTAAGAACAATGGGCCTACCCACTAAGCCAACTATCATGGACGACCGTTCGAAATGGAAGCGATTTGTACAATCAGCCAAGACCCACCCTGGGTTGTAGTGCTACGAGAAGAAGAAGAATCATCCATGTAAGAGATCATTAGGCGTTTCAAAACTTTTGGTTCCCTCTGTATAATCAGTTCATGTAACTAATTTCTACGGGAAAGCAGGATTTTGTAGTGCTACTTAAAACTATAAAACTTTTGAAATGAGTGAAAAATAATTTCGACCACGAATCAAGTAATCTGTTAACCGAGGTACACAGTACCAAGCGGCTCCGCTAGGAGAACACTCCAATAATGCGTCGCAGATTACTTATATGAAACGTGGTCATTTTGTACTCTAATATAGAGTATGGTATGACAAGAAAGAAAATAATAGTTTCGATTCAATTCGAGTCTCTTGCCATCCTCTGACACCTGATGTTTCGGAATATATTCCTTGTCAAAGAGGCTTTGCAAGAAGACTGAATTGGACCATAACGAAACGAAGAAGAGGATTTCACTCATTTCATCGTTCCCCGGTTAGAGGACAGTCTAACCATACTCCGGTGCAAATATTTTAATATTAGCACCATCTTCTTTGTTTCGTTATGGTCCAATTCAGTCTTCTTGCAAAGCCTCTTTGACAAAGAATAGATCCGAAATATCAGGTGTCAGAGGATAGCAAGAGACTCGAATTAAACCAAAACGAAACGATTATTTTCTTTTTTGTCATACCTTACTCGGTTTTAGAGTACAAAATGACCACGTTTCATATAAGTAATCTGCGACGCATTATTGGAGTGTTCTCCTAGCGGCGCCGCTTGGTACTGTGTACCTCGGTTAACAGATTACTTGATTCGTGGTCGAAATTATTTTTCACTCCTTTCATCGTTCCCCGTTAGATCCCCGGTGCAAATATTTTAATATTTGCACCATCTTCTTCTTTTCGTTATGGTCCAATTCAGTCTTCTTGCAAAGCCTCTTTAACAGGGAATAGATTCCGAAACATCAGGTGTCAGAGGATGGCAAGAGACTCGAATTGAATCAAAACGAAACGATTATTTTTTTTCTTATAAAACTTGTATATTGCAAATCAAAGAACATCAAGGTAGCGACATTATCTACCGAAAGTATAACTATTAATATTAAGATAAGGTAGAGGGAATATTATGACTGTTAATTTGAAAGTAAAATGCTTGTGTGTTATGTAACTGTAATGCAAGAAATCCATATCATTATACACATCATATTTGTTACATTTAGTAGATAGTAAAGCCTAGATATTTATTTTGTTAATATTGTTATAAGTTAGGCGATTTATTAGCAAGCATATTAATAAAAGGTCATAAGTTATGGTGTTTTATTAACAAAAATTTAAATCTAAACCCAATCTAAATTGAAAATAAACGAGGGGTGAGGCAGGGATACGCCAATTCTTTTTAATGCCTACTCGGAAGAGATCCTAAATTTCTTGACCCCCTTTTTCATCATCACCATCAAGAGGTTTCACGCTCTTAAGGGGGAAACAGCTGGAATAAAGGTAAATGGAGCTCCCATATAAAACACTATAAAGTCTGTGAGGTGAGAACATACCCCGGAGCTGACATAAATTCAAACCATAATCCATTAGTAGGCGAAATGAAGATAAAATTGAAAAAGATCCAAAAACAAATAAATATACCACGATTTGATGTCTCAAAGATAAAAGAAGAACCTATACGTCAGAGTTTAAAACAAGAAATAAATGATAACTTAAGAGCACACAGTAGCGATCAACAGGTAGCAACAAACACGGTCCAAGATTGCGAAAGTTCTGCGAACTTTCAAAAGTGAGGCAAAAGTGCGTCGGTAATTCGACACTGACAGTGACGTTTATATTATCAAAAATAATAATTTTTATACATATAGGCGCGAAATGTTGCCAAGTCAGTGACGTTCGATTTCTTGTTATAAAAAAATCGATTTTTAGTAGTTCCAATGTGACACAAAATCTAGCCACGGGATAAAAAAGTTTATTTGAAGAAAGTGTATTTTTTTCGCTTTGTTAATGGCGGTACAGGCTCCTTTTTTCAATATTTTATTTAGTTATATAGTAATTTCCACATACTAACATATTTCTGAAATTGGGCTCTGTACCGCCATTCTTTATTATATTACGAATATGTGTGCCAAATACCTCGACAAAATATTCAAAATTAGAGCCGCAATCTTGGAACGCGTTTGTTGCTACCTGTTGATCGCTACTGTTTGCTCTTAAAGAAAATCAAACAAGACGTGATAATAACAACAGATGTTAATGACAAATGGAACATGATACAAGAAATGTTAGTAGAGGCAGGAAAGAAAATATTACAGACAAACATAAAAAAAAAGAGATGGATGACTTCAGAAATCCTAGAGTTAATGGAAGAAAGAAGGAAACATAAAGGCAGGAATAAGGCAAAATACAAGGAAATACAGAAGTTAATAAGAAAGAAAATAAAAGAGGCCAAATCCACCTGGCTGGCAAATCAATGCAGTGAAATAGAAGAATATTCTAAAAAGCATGATAGCTTTAATATGTATAAGAAAATAAAGGAAATCACAAATACACAGCGAAAAAAGAAAGATGGCCTTCTTAAAGACATAAATGGAAAAATTATTATACAAGTCAAAGAGAAATTAAAAAAGTGGAAGGCGTATATAACAGACCTGTTTGAGGATAATAGACAAGAACCGGAAGAAATCGACAGCGAAACGGGACCAAAGATCATAATGGAGGAAATCGAACAAGGAATACGAAACGCAAAAAACGGAAAAACTGTAGGTCCAGACGAAATACCTGCGGAATTACTGAAATGTCTAGACGATGAAACTCTACCTGTACTACTGGATCAGTTTAATGAAGTATATAAAACCGGAAAAATCCCTCAGGAATGGTTGGTGTCCACCTTTGTAACAATACCAAAATCAATATATGCCAAAGATTGTTCAGACTATAGGACAATATCACTAATAAGCCATACCCTCAAAATATTTCTAAAGGTGATTCATGGAAGATTATACAGAAAGCTAGAATTAAGATGATATGGATGATACCCAATTTGGGTTCCGCAAAGGACTTGGAACAAGAGAGGCATTGTTTGCGTTTAATGTCCTCTCTCAAAGATGTTTAGATATGAGCCTGGATATTTATTCCTGTTTCATCGACTTCAAAAAAGCGTTCGACAGAGTCCTACATGAAAAACTAATAGAATTATTGAAAAACAGATTAGACAGACGAGACTTACGAATTATCATTAATCTGTATTGGAATCAAAAGGCCAATATAAAGATAGAAGAACAAGAGTCCGAGAATATTGATATAAAGAGAGGGTTGTGTTTTGTCGCCGCTACTGTTTAACGTGTACAGTGAAGCCATATTTCAGGAAGCGATAGCGGAACTAAGTGACGGAATCTCTATAAACGGAAGAATAGTAAATAACATAAGATTCGCTGATGACACCGTTATAATGGCAGATACCCTGGAATCGCTACAAGCATTGTTAAATAGAATTAACGATTATTGCATTCGATGTGGACTCAAAATAAACAAGAAAAAAACTAAATTTATGATTGTCTCAAAAACACAACATGGAAATGAAAGGTTAATACTAGAGCAAACCAAAATAGAAAAAGTAAAGACATACAAATATCTGGGAACCTGGGTTGATGACAAAAATGACCAAAGTAAAGAAATTAAAATCCGAATTGAAACTACAAAGCAAGAATTTATAAAAATGAAGACACTGCTTACAAACAAAGACCTTCAGTTGCCCCTCAGTTTGAGGGCTCTAAAATGCTACATATTTTCTATGTTACGAAATGTGGTGTTACAGAAGAATATTGAAAATTCAGTGGGTTCAAAGGATTACCAATGTTAAAGTGCTACGACGTTTAAATAAGGAGTTAGAAATTATGAACAGTATAAAAACAAGAAAACTGGAATATTTGGGTCACATTACCAGAGGAGAAAAATATGAGTGGCTGAGAGTTATTATGCAAGGAAGAAGACGCATCTCCTGTCTGAGGAACCTTAGAGAATGGTTTAACTGTAGTTCATTACAACTGTTCAGAGCAGCAGACAACAAAGTGACCATAGCCATTATGATATCCAACCTCCAATAGGAGATGGAACTTTAAGAAGGAGCTCCCATTAACAATATTAGATATGAGGATAACACTGCTATCTCTGTCCCGGAGATGACACGTGAAGAAGATACGCTAGGGTTTTTATTTATAGTATCTAAAGATTTACTTAAGCTAACTTCTTTATAAAACCAATACAGAAGTAAAAACTTCGAGATGTATTCTGGTATAAAATCGTTTATTTAAAACTATAAAATGTCATGGATTGCAGAACGTTTTCGTTCTAAACAGAACATCTTCAGTGCATCCTGCCGAGTATTTTGAAACTAGCACACTGTAAATAGTGTTAACATCATCGTATATGGTTTACATAATGTAATATATTAAAATGTTATGACTACAAGTCGATGTTGATAGATAAAGTGGAACACATGCTAAAAGGGTGCCATGGTTCCCTGCTCGAAGATGCTAGGTATTTGCCAATTCAATGGGCACAGACCAACAGTTGGTCTGTGCCAACTATTGGGATTTTCCCATTGATTTCCTAACTTCTTTATGTTAAAAAAAGGGAGGTTAAGTTTTCATTTTAATATTCTAAATAAAATGATCTCAGTCTTTTCATATACGAAACAAACTAATTCGGCTTTATAAAAATCATTTATTCATATTGTGACAATGACATACTTAGTGAACCTAAACAAAACCAAATAAATGTAATTAAGCTGATGCCTTCTGCTCTTTTTTGCTAGCTTCTGCGGCAGCTTCACTTTTTTCATACTCTGAAATCAGTTCTTCTACTTCCTTGCCGCTTAAAATTTTAATCATGGTTTTATCATTTTTGCGGGTAAGTGTAGCCATTTCCACTGGAAAATGCAAAAGATTAAAATGGTGAAAAATAAAAAATAACTTCTACTTAAGAGCATAGGCGCAAAATTTCGTTCCAATGCTTTTTAAATGCATTCATTTTTTTTCCAATCGTGAAAAAACTAATAAATATTTACTATGCACTATAGTAGTAGTGCAATATGCACTACCTCAATCCTCAATACAAATCCAAGCATTGACATCTTTAACATATCATATAGCAAACTGAAAGAAACAATTTGTGAAATCAGATAGTAGATTTATTATTTATTATTATTACCTTTTGTTTTGATAAATAAAGGCTCTTTAAATGCATGTAATATTTACTGTAATGGGGGTTTGTCGTCAAAATAAATAAAAATAAATATTTTTGAAAAATTTAAACGCAGAATGAAAGGTTACATGATTACGGTGGAGCAAAAGTCTCTTAGAATAAAAAAAAAGTTTCTTTTGAATGAATATTTGAAATTAAAAATCACACTCAATTTTCTCTTTTTTTTTACCCCTATAATTTATTAAAATAAATATTATAAAAGTTTTCAGAGATTTTCGGCTCTCAGTAATCTTTCATTCTGCATTTAAATTTTTCAAAAATACTTATTAGTTCTCTCAGGATTCAAAAAAATGAATGCATTTAAAAAGCATTGGCCCGAAATTTTGCGCCATGTGTGACTATTTTGACAATAGATTCATTTGAACTAATATGTTGTTCATATAATAATTGTCTATGCAGAAAAGCATATAGGCCAGTAAAGAAAAAAAAAACAGATGCCAACTTGCCCAAACTCCAAAAGTATTTAGCAGATTGCAATGGATTATTTGAGGCTTCAATTTTAAGGTATATTAAAACATTTCAACATTTTATCAAAATTGTTATTAAAAAACGTTTGAAAAGGGGCTGGCTTTTTACCTTATAAACATTTATAATAACTTTGATATTTTTTATTGTCACACACTTGTAAATAGGCTCACTGAAAAGACAGTGAAAAAATACAACTTTTAAAATAAAAAAAGTGTATTACACTTGTTATAAATCAGCATGAAAGATTATCATTTTCAGTTTCATAATTTTTAAATTTGCTTATCCACAAATAGCCTTACCTTTTTCTGAAGTTAGTTTTGCCATATCCAATGTTTTTGCCAGAACCTTTACTGCTAACGTCTTTGCATCCTTCAAAGTCATTTGACCTTCTTTATATTCTTGTTTCAAACTTGAAATTGCTGCCTGTAATAAAAAGTAACATTACAAAAATATTTACACAACAGATTTAACTAGAAACTTACTGAACTGTTGTTGCCTATGCAGGTAGCTTTCCAACCAGAATAGTTGCCACTGGGATCTGACTGATATAGCTGGTATCCATAATGTTTATCCCATCCCATATATAATATTGAAACACCAAATGGACGTTTACCTTTAAAATTTAATAAAAAATCGTTAGGAAATGAATAATTGTAGGCTACGTTCATAGTTTCATTAGTGATAGTGATTGGGTTCTCGAATATCAAGAATTATCTAGTATTAGATTCCTGAATGTTCTTGAGAACTTCAACCAAAGTATTCTTTTTTTTATTATTATATAGACGGGATCACCCCATTACAGCATTATAATAACATTATATTTTTAATTTAATTTATCTTATAACTACACTTTAAAATACAATACTTAGAAACAATTCTAGAGTTTACTATAAATCATAGTTTTAAATTGATTTAAACTTAAATTAAAAGGATCTATATCACAGTGACTATTTAAAAACCTTAAGGCCTTATTAAATGGATAATTGCAGGCATAATTGGTAGCATGAAAGTTTATATGAAAAAGTTCAAAAGATCTTAGTCTATGCTGTGGAATATTGAAGCTCTTATTTTATTTAAAAGTTCCGGACATTGAATAAAATTATTTAATAATTAAATAAATACAGAATCAAACTGAATTCGTCTGTTATAAAGTGTTGTTAGATTTAATATATCTAAAATTACTTTTTTGTCTATATTTGCAACTGGAATTCCCATTTTGTAACCGCAATACCTAAGAAACTTATTCTGAACTTTCTCAATAGAATTGATATACTGGTCATACATAGGAGACCAGACTAGCGTGCCATATTCTAATTGAGAGCGTACAAGAGAACAATACACAACTTTCGTTACATCAATTGGGAACTCACTACAGTTTCTTAATGTAAATCCAAGAAGTTTAAGACCTTTCAATGTAATCTGTGAAATATGCTCATTGAAATTAATGCTTTCATTAAAAGTGATGCCCAGGTCTCTAACTTGATTTTTATATCTTATAGCCCTGTCGCTAGGGTGGAACGAAAAAAATGTTTTTATAATTTTAAAGTGTAATAGTGATATAAAGTTGCGTATAGCCATTGTTAAGCCACAAATAAAATATTTTTCAAAACAAAATATTTTTAGAGGTGCCGCAAAAGGGTTGAAAATTAGAATTTTTAGTTAAATTTTGCGAATTTTGATGATTTTATTTTGGTCAAAAATAGCTATTGTAATGTCCTAATTCCTATTTTAAATGAGAAATACACACTCTAAAACTACTCTTTAAAGATAATTTTAGTTTTAACTTACAATAATCCAATATTTATTTTTACTAAAACTGACAAAGTTTGAACTAGAATTCCACATTTAAAGAAATATTTAGTATTCAATATTTATTTCATTTTTTAATATAATTTAACATTCTTCGTAGCAGATGAAAGCCAAGACGTGAGAAAAATGTGTATTGATAGAGTTGACAAGATAGTTTCAAAGGTTCTGGCAACGAGGGAGGAAAGGAGGCAAAAACTAGTACAGCAGCATTTGAATTACAGACAATCAGTAGCTGATGGTAACACAGCTGTGAATATTACATTACTGATGATCACGATCAAAGTTACCTGCCAACAGTAGCTTCTATCTGTGACAGGACTGGTGTCTCAGACAGAATAGCAGCAGCAATCACCAGTGCTGTTCAAGATGTTGGCATTATTATGAAAGATAATAAAAGTAAGGAAATTACACAGGATAAAAATACATCGAGCATGGTTGAAAAATCGTTCAAATGCCGCAAAAATTAGCTTCACTCAAAAAAAGAAAAGACAAAACAATTAATCAAGAAAAACGAGGGCACAAATTTTACTAAAAGACTTATACTCTAAGAGCACATTTCAATAGTAGAGGAACCTGGATCAACCTTCCTGTGGCATATAACTTCTGCTTCCGGAACAGGTGAAGCTATAAAAGAAAGTATAGTAGAGCATTTTCAAGTAGGCAATCCTTTGAATATTTCCAATATAACAGCTATCGGATGTGATGGAACTGCCACTATCACCGGTGTTAACAATGGTGTAATTGCTTTAAAAGAAAAAAACCTAAATAAGCCGCTGCAGTGGCTGATTTGTTTGTTCCATGCCAATGAATTGCCTTTGCGTCATTTGCCATGGAAAAACTAAAAACCCTAATGAATTTGAAGATGTTTTAAGCAAAGAACTTGAAATCTGTAACCAGCTTCCTGTGGTTAATTTCGCTCCCATACAAAACAACCTCCCTATTCTAGAGATTAAAGATGATCTAAGCACAGATCGACAATATTTACTTGATATGTGCAAAACAATCTCCAGTAGTGTATGTCCTTCTGAACTTTCATTAAAAACCCCTGGGAAATTAGCTCATTCACGATGGCTTACGTTGGCCAATCACATTCTTCGGTTATGTGTTGCAACAGAGAATCCTTCAGATAATCTGAAAACTTTAACTATGAATGTGATGAAGGTGTATGCCCCAGTCTTGTCTCATATCAAACTAAAACCATCTTGTGTAAATAGATCAAAATTTATATGGGGACTCATCAAATTTTCACGTTATCTTTGTGAGGAACATCTCCAAATAACTGATCCAGTAATTCAAAGGAATGATTACTTCTCTCACCCAAAAAATATGCTTCTCTCCATGTTATGTGACAAGAGAAAACACATATGTCGTCTACGACGACTTTTGAAGGCAAGATCGGAACTCATAAATTGTGTATGGAACTTTGTTGTCCCAAAGCTTAACTTTAATGCCAATGACTACATTGATGTAATTAACTGGACGGAAGAAGTAATTACTGAACCTCATATGATAAAACATATAACTGACGAGGACTTAAAGTATTTAAGTGAAGCAAGATAACGTCTTTGTGGGGAACATCTCCAAATAACTGATCCAGTAATTCAAAGGAATGATTACTTCTCTCACCCAAAAAATATGCTTCTCTCCATGTTATTTGACAAGAGAAAACACATAAGAGAGGAAACACATAAGAGAGAAAACACATATGTCGTCTATGACGACTTTTGAAGGCAAGATCGGAACTCATAAATTGTGTAAGGAACTTTGTTGTCCCAAAGCTTAACTTTAATTCCAATGACTACATTGATGTAATTAACTGGACGGAAGAAGTAATTACTGAACCTCATATGATAAAACATATAACTGACGAGGACTTAAAGTATATAAGTGAAGCAAGATACCCTAGTTGTTGCAGTGTGTGGATTTTCAGTGTTTTCCCTGTCATACAAAGGCAGTGGAAAGAGTCACAAAGCTCGTGACTGAGTCATCTCTTAGTGTCTGTGGTCTAGAAGCAAGAAATGGCTTTGCTAGGGCAAATATTGCTTCCCACAAGATTATTCTTAAGTTTGAAATAAATAACAATGTTTTGAGTATCAAGCGGAATACTGTAACTGAAGAAATCTTATAGCAATGTGTACATATAGCAATGATAGCAATGTTAACTGTTATTATAAACAATATTTGACTAAGAAATGTTAGCTATGGCACCAGGTTAAATATATAAAATATTTGAAAATGTCTGTATTTTTTTGTTAAAAACCTATATTTTCAATGCTCTTGCGGCACCTCAAGATGTAAACCTAGAACAACAATATTTTGTAGTTTTATTGTAGACATGAAAAGGCAACTTTCGAGTGCTATTAGAAAGTTCTTTGAAACAAAAATTTTTTTTCCTATCCTTTCGTTCCACCCTACCTGTCGCCAGTGGGGGTACAACGGCCTCCTTTATTCAGATGGACTTACCCAAGTTCTTTTTATGTATTTTGATCCGTAGAACACGAATTTTTTGGGTAACAGTTGATCCGGATGTCGATAAGATTGTTATAAACAAAGAACTTGAGGAATCACATAACAGCCATTTTTCGCAAAACAAAACACTTTTTTGTATTTTTTGGGTCATTCTAAGCAAAAAATGTGTTTACAAGTTTTTTCGTAGGATGCACAGTTTTCGACATAAACGAGGTGTAACTTTCCAAAAATCGAAAAATTGCAATTTTTGAACCCGAATAATTTTTGATTGAAAAATAAAATAGCAATTCTGCTTACCGCATTTGAAAGTTCAAGTCAAATTCTATCGGTTTTGATTATTTTCATTGCTAAAAATTAATTTTTTTATTGTTAAACAAAGCTATAAACACATAGTGCTTGAATGATGTTTTCAATGCATTTCTCATTTGAAATCGAACGAGTAGGCGCGCATACAGACAATTTCTACGTAGATTACGTACATTAAAACGCATGCATTGGGCACGGGAAACACCATGTGTTTATAGATTTGTTTAACAATAAAAAAATTAATTTTTAGCAATGCAAATAATCAAAACCGATAGAATTTGACTTGAACTTTCATATGCAGTAAGCAGAATTGCTATTTTATTTTTTAATCAAAAGTTATTCGGGTTCAAAAATTGCACTTTTTCGATTTTTTGAAAGTTTAACCGCGTTTATCTCGAAAACTATGCATCCTACGAAAAAATTTGTAAGAACATGTTTTGCTGAGAATAACCCAAAATAACCAATGTTTTGTTTTGCGAAAAATCACTGTTATATAATTCCTCAAGTTCTTTGTTTATAACAATCTTATCGACATCCGGATCAAATGTTACCCAAAAAATTCGTGTTCTATGGGTCAAAATACATAAAAAAAACTTGGGTAAGTCCATCTGAATTAAGGAGGCCGTTGTACCCCCCCCCCTGGCGACAGGACTATTAAGTTAACATTATTTATAAGATAGTTTGAGTCATATTGTTTATTCCCCCTAAAAAAACTGATATAATAGCATTTATCGATATTTAATGTAAGATTATTCTGTATACTCCAGTCCCATAACCTGTCAATATCCTTTTGCAATATATGTATGTCAGCTACATATTTTATACATCTATAGTATTTTTACTACAAAAACGTTATTACGTAGGTCAAAATTTTGACGTAAGAGAACTGTCAAAACATTAGAATGTGACTTTTCATTATTGCCATGTTTATAATAAACATGGCAATAATGAAAAGTCACATTCTAATGTTTTGACAGTTCTCTTACGTCAAAAATTTTGACCTACGTAATAACGTTTTTGTAGTAAAAATACTATATACAACTTTAAGTCATCTGCAAAAAGTAAAACTGATGATTCAAGATTATCAGAAATATCATTTATAAAGAGATTAAATAGTAATGGTGAACAGTGGCCTCCTTGAGGGACACCTGATAAAACCTCAAATGATTCAGATATAAAATTAAATAGTTTCACCCTTTGTTTTCGATCCTTTAAAAAACTTAATATTCCATTCTATGGCCTCCTTAGTAAATCCTAAATTTAGGAGTTTTGCAAGCAAAATGTCGAAATTGACTCTGTCGAAGGCCTTGGAGAAGTCAGTGTAGACTGAGTCTACTTGTTTCTTCCTCTCCAACGCCTCCAACAGATCCATTTCATACACTGCCAAGTTAATAATAATGGATTTCCCAGCTGCAAACCCATGCTGAACTACAGATAATAATTCTTTACATTGCCAATATAGTTGATTGTATACTATTTTATCGAATAACTTTGGTATTGCTGATTGCTTAGAGATACTATGATAATTTTTTACATTATTTTTGTCACCAGCTTTAAAAATAGGTGATACTCAAATAGTAGATATTCAAATAAGAAGAAGCCGTCTTAAAGCTTGTAAAAACAAATAATTAATCATTTTAAAATTCTGAACTGACTGCCCTTAAATGTTTTGCTTTGTTGCATTTCCAAAAGTAATTTAAAATTCCGGAAAAAACAAGGAATGCCACTTTTTCATAAATTTTGGCTTTTCTAGAGATGTGGTAGCAAAAACTGAGGACTACTGACTGGCATATCGATTCAGAACAATAATCATTAAGGCCAGTCTGTATCAATTTTCTAAGAATTTGTATACAGGCAAAGAACAAGGATTCTGTCGGCCACTTAAGTTCATTAATATATCTTGTACATACCTCCATACTGAGTGTATGCCTGCTTGACATCACAAAGCCAGGAAACTAACTGTTCGCAAGGAATAGATTCGGCATACTGAAATAAATATCTTTGACCTATAAGTCTCAATTCATTTGTTAAAACATTAGCATCTGATGTTATTCCAGCCACACTACAAACCATATCACTAAAAACAACAAGAACATTAAAGAAACATTCTCATACAGGTTTTGTATGAAAAACACTTATTTTTATGTAAACTCTTCTTGATTGTTAACACCTTGGCTGCTTTACGAGACAAATAGACCTTGTACTACATTAAAGGTTGGCTGCATTGACTGTGTCATAACGCACAGTGGCAAATGGGGTATTATACGGACATATATGCCTCATAACATACTCAACGTAAGTTTATGAATATCTCTAAAAGCAGCCAAGGTGTTAATAAAAACTGATACTTCATACAAATAAATTCCTTTATTTTTAATGACAAAAATCTAGAAGTTTTACCAAAAATAATATGAATGATAAAACTAACACTTATAAAAACAGAAAATAAAGGAAGTTAAATACTTAACAAATAGAATGATTTGAAGTGAGAGGAGTACTACAAGGAGAATTGTTGTCATCATTGTTATTTAATCTAGTATTGAAAATTGTAACACGAGGCTAATATTACCAGATAAGGCCACATATATCATAAAAAACATTAATGTTTGGCATTTGTGGATGATGTAGTCATTGTGCCAGAAGCAAGAAAAAATTAAAATAAAGGTAGTGCAATAACTAGAAAAGGTAGCTGGAGAAAAAGGACTCTATATAAATGAAACAAAAACTAAGTACATGAATTGACAGACAAGGGATTTGAACAGGGACAATATTTAATGATGACAATGGATGAAGGAAAAATGTATAAATTTGAACAGGTAGAGTGATCTGAATATTTGGGGAATATATTTTCAAGTAAACCAAGTAGGTATCTCGGAAGAAATATACAGAAGACTAACATCAGGAAATTGTTGCATGTATGCACTCAATAGAATACTCAGAAGCAAAAATATAAGATCTAAAGCAGCTAAATTAAGAATGGATAAAACTACAATAAGACCAATTGTTACATATGCCTCAGAAACTGGAACTATGACAATAACTGAGCTATCAATGTTACAAGTATGGGAAAGAAAAATGCTTAATGATGATATTTGGGAGAACAATGATAAACCAGTACACAATGAACAAACAAATAGTTAGAAGAAATATAAGATGCTGAATATAATAATTATATAGCAATTATTGCAGTAGTAAGAACAGAAAGACTTAGATAGTTAGAACATGTCCAAAGAATGATCTCAAGTTAGAATGTCAAAAATCTTGTTAACACATTCACGGACACGCTGTCATTGTATACACATATTCTTATGGAGTAAATGACTTCATATGCAGTCATGACCGTGAATGTATTAAGCGCTACAATATGTGGTAAAAAGAGAATAGCAACGGTTGAAAGGCATAAGTTACCAAACGCCAACTTGGACGATATTGAGTTATATATTACTGAAATCAGAAAATTTTTCTGCGTCAATTGTTTCTATCCTCATGTGGCAACGATGAATTTTTTGTCGCTTAGTAATTTAAAATAATTGACATTTTTAACAATTTTCGGTGACCAAGCGACTAGAATTTTGTATATTTAACCCGGCACCTGCCACGTTGGCTTTGCAAGGCGCCAACTGCCACGTGGGGTGCTCACAGCACCCCTTAAAAATTTTCTGTGATCTACTTGTTTAAAAAACAAAATAATGTGTTCAATAACACAAGAATATAAATAAACATGTTTTATTAACTTATTAGCCACTAATGTGTTATAAAAGTTAAAAAATAAAATGAAAAGGGTGTTATAAGCAAATTAGCAAGTACCAAGCCATAATAAATGAAGTCAAGTAAAATATCTAAAAAAATTAATATTTAGTGAGTATAGAGTCTATATTAATAATTTAAATGAGGTATTTCAATAAAAAATGTAAATTTGACCTGTTTATCAAAAATACAAAAAAAATTTAAAACTTAAAGTGTCAGATGATGACACCCCAATTCAACTTTAGAACTATAAGTTCAGAATGACACTAAATTACCACTTCAAACACTAACACATATATGCTATATAATATTATAAAAAGCTACTATGAGGCACAGCTCGGTTAACAAACTTGAAATACCAAATATTTGATAAAAATGTGTTATGGGGTGCTGGTAGCACCCCACGTGGCAGGTGCCGGGTTAATAACAACTTTCATTTGGTACATATTCCATTTTAATCCTTTACAGTTAGTAAGTTTTTATTAGATTGTATTTTAAATGTTTGAGCGCGTAGTGATTTTTTACAAACAATATCCAGAGTTTTTAAAAGAAATTTTATCCTATCCAAAAATATTTTTTTTGTATTATTTATTAGGTACTTTTTTTGCACATTAATTAAATACCATTTTTTGTTTAGTTAATTATCGTAGGGGAGCCCAAGCGGGGATTTTTGCAGTTACTCGAGCGCGTCAGATTATCATAAGGGGAAAAACGTGGTACCCTGCAGATGTACCTCTGCCATATATTGGCCCTTAACACAGGGGAGTTCGTTTAGGGGGGCCCGAAAAAAAAATTTATCCTTAAAAATACTCGAAATTGTCAGATTAAGATAAGGTAAGTTAAGTACATGCAAAACAGTGTATATTTAAAAAATCTGACGATTTGAGCGGGGCCTAAGGAAATTAGTCAGTCACAAAGTTTCACAAGAAAAAAGCGAATATTTCGCGAAAGGAACGTCAGATCGAAAAAATAAAAACTACACGTTCAATATTTTTCAAAAATCTATCGAAAGATACCAAACATGGCGCCTCACAAAGAGGGGTGGGGGGTAAATTTAAAATTTTAAATACAAATCACGCGATATTTAGCAAAATAAACATCAGATGGAAAAACTGCAAAATACACTTATTTAATATTTTTGAAAAATATATCGAATGGTATCAAACGCGACCCCCACGGAGGTGGGGTGGGGGGTTACTTTAAAATCTTAAATGGGAGCTCCCATTTTTTATTGCAGATTTGGATTCTCTGAATAAAAATAAGCAACTTTTATTCGAAACATTTTTTCGAATTATGGATAGATGGCGCTATAATCGGGAAAAACCATTAATGGAAATGGAAAATTAAATTAAAAAATGGCAAGCGCCCACTAAAATGGAAAATTTTACTTAACTTTTTTTGGTTTTAGGACCTAATATTCACAACCCAATAGGTCCCCAAAGCGCTCGAGTGACTGCACATTTAGCATACTTTGCTCCCCTACCATTAGGTATATCTAGATGATCTATATTTGAATAAATTCTTCTTCTTGATATTTTTAGATGAAACTTTCTTAAACAATATAAATAGTTATTTCTTTCTACCTAAAATAGGTGGAATTTGTCGCTTGGTAATAATTTACCTGCCGATTTTTTTAATGTTTTTGTTGCTTAGATATATTTCTTTACAAAAGAAATTTTAAAAGGAAGCTTATCATTATTGCATGTAACCTGTTCCGCCATTTAGAAGGACTCTAAGTCATAGTACGATGTGTAGTTAGTAACAAAATATCGGTCAGTGTGCTCCGAATTGTGGAATAGTTAAAATCTATATTTTTTACTATTGGGTATCACTTATTAAGTTATTGTAACGTAATCGTATTGTTTTGTTAATATAATGGGATGACCTTTGGGATCCACGGGGATCCCATAGGTATGTATAATATTAACAGGACGTTTTTAATTTTTTACATTTGACAGGATTTTTTGTCCGTTATATACAAAGTCTGTTAAATATAGGTCCGTTGTATCGAGGGTTTACTGTACATATTTCAAATAAGAAATTTATACATTTCACTGATCATGCATGTCGTATAGATAAAGACGTCACAATTTAATGTAAGGCCTGTTGTTAATATTATAATTACTGTATATTATATAGTTTTCTAGTTAAACCATTTTACCTGTTACAAAACATGAATGATTTTCGGATAGATTATATTTCTTAAAATACAGTCAAAAATGTATTAGGTTTAGTCAATTTTACCAGTTCCGATAATAAAAATCAGTCACCTTCAGTATTTTTTTTCCAGTCGAAGATAAAAAAATATAGTCAGTAGGTAACTTTTTCCTGGTTGCGATGTAGCAGAAAATATTACTAACCGACACTATTTCATAAACTCTTAAAAAATACATAGTCTATAAAGGGTAGTTTATAAAGTATCTAAACTTCATTTAAAGTTCTTTGCAATTATGACAATAAAACCACTAAATCATGTTTTATGGATTTTTTTCAAAAGTTCAAATTTTAAACCACTCTAGTGTAAAGTTAGCCAAATGTCATTTTTGCCCTTCAGCCGTCAATAGGAAGGTCTGGGATTAGATGGAGTTGTGAAGTAAATGATGACCTGAGATATCCCAATGTAAGCAATTCAAAAGAAAATCGAAGAACAAACAGGAATGGAGGAAGATTGTAAACCAAGCCATGAACCTACTTGGCTTGAAGTGCTAACACAGTGATGAGTGCGTTAATAACCAGCAAAATGACAGAAAACATAATCTGTTGTGAAATAAAAAGAGATGAAACTAGTAGAGGTGGGAAATTATCAATAGAAACATATAAATTTACATTACATTGATAGTTTCTCATCTTCAGACATATTAGAGTTAATCCTTTGAGTGCTGATGATGTCTAAAGACGTCATACTGTTAGCCTACCCGCAGCAAATCAAAAAAATAGATTTTTTTATTGAAAGGCTGCAGATAAAGCACAATCCACACTGTCATTCAAATATTTCAAAGTAAAGTGAGTACAAAAATGGCAATTTGGCACTATACAGTGTGGACAATTTGCACAAATAGGTTTATTAAGGCGCGTTTACATGTATCCAGTAACTGGCGCCAGTCGCACTGGAACGACAGTGCTGGCATCATGTAAACGCTTTTTTGTTCCAGTCCAGCGCTGTCTCGAATAAAAGGCTGGTCTATTTTTCGTGCCAGTGGCACTCGTCCGGGTCCCCTCTAACTCCGTGCCAGTGGTTGTAGACACGTGTAAACACAGCGTTCCAGTCAGCTGGCGCTGTCGTACCTATGGTTTCAGTGGCCGTATTAGGATTTTTAATAAGAGTGCCAGTGAGATTGGCGCCAGTTACTGGATACGTGTAAACGAACCTATCCAGCGCTGTCTTAGTCAAGCACTCGCATTCCAGTGAGACTGGCGCCAGTTACTGGATACGTGTAAACGTTACTTTATACTTACTCATTTAGTTTGTATATTTTTTCTGAAATAAAAACTTCATCTAATAATTTGTTAGTGTTACGCCTCTCAGCAGCCAACAAAATTCCATCATTTGCTAAAATGCCCAGACAAGTACCTGCATGAGAAATAGCCTCCATGGCATACTCCACCTGATACAACCTCCCTAGAAGTCAAATTTTCATTAGTTTTTTACTAAATTAGTTAACAAATATATTACCTTCAGGAGAGAATATTGTGGTTCTGGTATCATATCGACGAGCCTAAAATAATTTTGTTTATAAATTTAAAGTATTTCAAAAATGTTTAAAAATGACACAGCAACAAAAATTTTCTATAACCTCAAAAACTGATAATACTGAACCGGAAAAAGTTGAAATAAATATTTAAGCTCTTTGCTTACCATAGTTTTAGTTGATACTCAATATAGCTAAAAATACTGAGCCTAGAAAATTTAAAATATAAATTCCGGCGAAACTTTCAATAAATTTGCAAAGTTGTTAAATGAGTTTTGACTTTTTGTTTTGACATTGACAATTGACAGATTGACAGAATTCTGTCTAAATCCCGACCCACTACTTTGTGCCGTGTAATTTGGGTTGCCTATATGAACTTATCGGCTATAAATAACTTTATCATGAGATAAATAATAAAGTTTTGCTGTATTAACATGATATTAACCCCTTTAAAAATTCACATTGTAAGCATTGTAAAGGCCGCGTCGCACCATCAAATAATTTGATCAAACTGGTTTGAGCAAACTGACCGCGTCTCACCATCAAATAATTTGATCAGTTTGAGCAAACTCCGGAAGTACGTCAAAGTGACGTCACAATTGCAGTTTTTTTGAAATTCTAAAAATCTGTGCTCTCACTATCAGTCTAGTTTGATCTTAGAATATAAAATAAAAGGAAGGAGTACAATGCGAAATGACTCCCAGCCAGGAAGGAGGTTGCAAATGGCGATCAGCTGTCAGATTTGCTTTCTATCTCCAGTGACGTACCTTTGAAAGAGGGAAGAAAATAAATTCTTAACGATTTTATTACATCTTTGATGTTAAAGAAACAGCTATAGATCAAGAGAAAATATGTATTAGTATAATATTTTGTTGAAAAGTCAGTTAAATAACATTTTATTATATTAATATCTTCAGTTAATTGATTGCATATACAGGAGCTTTACCAGATGGTACGCCTATGCACACAGCTGATCCAATACACAAACACCTTCTACCTCGTTGACAAAAACTTATGAGTCATCCCCAGACGTTCAAGATGGCCAGTTCCGCTAGAAATTTAAGGTGTTGTTGATATATGACAGACTCCTTCCTGTTCTTTTATATTCTAAGAGTTTGATCAAATTTTTTGTATTGAGTTGTCTAACTTGTTTGTACACTTCGCGTCAAAAAAAACTGGTACACTTTTTTTTCCCAATGTAAACCTGTGTTCAGACTGGACGCAATGGCTCGTGAATCACGGCGTTGTTGCCAGCACAGATAATGGAATTGCACTAAATCTAAATACAAAAAATAACGTTCAAAAATTATGGTGGTGAATCGTAAAACGGGCCATAGGTAACTCAATGTAAAATTCTAAACTGTTAAATTCCTGCTTCCCTAATCATTTTACAACAAAAATCATGAGAAGCTATTTATATGGTATTAAAATCTGTATTAAAAACAAAAGCTAAAATTGTTCTAGGATTTAAACACATTCCAACATTTTGAAAAATACCTACATTTGCCACAGTAGGCATGTGTGTAAAAGTTAGGACCACTTTATTATTTACCTTATTGTTCGCACACTATTGACTGAATAAAACATCTTTATTATTATTACTTTCTCCTCATCTGAGGCTATCTTATCAATTTTATTATTTTTTTAAACAAGAAATGATAAAATAAAAATTTTGACAGTTCAAATTGTCAATATTTATAATAACTTCACTGTGACGGAACGCAACCGATAAACATTATGGTAATGTGTGTGGCCTAACTTTGGCGTATTCCTGTGAAAAATTCTTATTATATTTCTCATGATTCGAAAAAAAAAATGAATACATTTAATAAAACACATTGAACATTTTGACAGGCGACATTTTCCACCTATGTGCTTAATATTTCAGCAGTTTCGAATTTTATTGTAATACATAATATTTAAGTTTCACAATTGTTCACTGTAAAAGTTATTCATTTTGTATTAATTTTAAATTTTAATTTTTCCAGTGTGTTTTATTTATTAGTATCCCACAACTTTACGAGAAACCCTTCACATTTCTCGATTTTAAATTAAACATAATAATTTAATGTCATGTCTAGAGTTATTATCTGTCATTCATGTCATATCTGTCATAAATTATAATAGAACACGAATTAATTTATGGGTACTTAATTGAGATGATGGAACATTACAAAATTAATAAGAGAATTTTTTAGGATGCATGTTTAAATAAATGTGATTGACTAATCGATAATGCTCGATGTTGTTTTAATTTTTAGTAAACCTACTAAAAACTTGCTGTCTGCCGCACTGCTTTTACCTGGTTTGATATAATATTTTAGTTGAACTGGCAACGTTGCCTAGAAATAAGAATGACATATGTGACAAGACCAATTTACACAACTAGAAAAACACGATTTTCGGTTATAAGACTTGTACCAGTTTTTTTTTTGACGCGAAGTGTACTTTATTTAAAATTAAAATTTTTCATTATTATCCACAATGAACACTCAGGATGTGACGTCACTAACTGTCACTTTCAGTTTGCTCAAACCAGTTTGATCAAATTATTTGATGGTGGGACGCGGCTGTCAGTTAGTGACGTCACATCCTGAGTGTTCATTGCGGATAATAATGCATAATTTTAATTTTAAATAAAGTACAAACAAGTTAGACAACTCAATACAAAAAATTTGATCAAACTAGACTGATAGTGAGAGCACAGATTTTTAGAATTTCAAAAAAACTGCAATTGTGACGTCACTTTGACGTACTTCCGGAGTTTGCTCAAACCGCTCAAACTGTTTGATCAAATTATTTGATGGTGAGACGCGGCCTTAATAGGTCTGGATCCCGCGTATGAAAAAAAAGTTGATTAATAGCAAGCTGAAAATTTGTTAATTGGCTATGAGTTTCGACGGTAGCGCTATCTCGCGGTTTGAAACTTATACTTTTCTGATAAAATTTATGTATGTGAAATATACAAAACGAGAAAAATAGATATTTATCTAGAAAGACACAAATTATGAACTGAAATATTATTGTAACCTAATTACTAAACGAATACACAGAATTAATAGTAAAATTAATTATGTTTTTTTATTTTATTCATTATAATTTTAATATTTAATATATAAGTTCGTGAGACTGGATGACTGCTTACGCAAGAGACCATTGAGAAAAAGAATAAGTTTATATGAATTATTTAACATTTTAAAGGTTACTTCTGTTTATTTTTGTGTGCTTACTTCTTTGCTTATTAAAATTTGTAATTTGTATGAATTGTAATTTGTTTGAATTCTATCAAAATGGATATTAAACATTATACTGGATTCAGTCTTATTTCCCATGATATCCAATTTCAATCAGCAACACCAAAAAAGGAAAGGATTTAGTTGATACAGGACATGTACGCAATGTTTCCGAATATAATAACTGCATCCAGTACTGTTATATTCAATATTTTTACATGAATCAATACAACAGCTGCAATATCTTGTTTTCTTTTTTGAAAAATCCATATTACCCGCCATTTCAGTTTGTGAAGTTTATCAAATGCACAAAACAAAACTGCCAACTGCCACTAACACAGCGTTGCCACATTTTATTTAGAAAATCTACTGAAAGTTTAGCTTACTAAAATCTACTTATCAAAAACTAAAATATACTATAAAACTTTATTAATATATTTGTATATAATTTATGACTTTTTATAATAAAAAAAACAGCTGACTAACTAGAAATTTTTTTATTTAGCTAATGCCTCGACAACTAATGGGCATTGGCATGGTGATGGTACAGTGGATTTTACCAATTAGGTAACTAGTGTTAAGTCGACTTTACATTACATGATTTATCATGTGATTTGGTCATGGAGTAAAATTTACATGTTTACACTGTGTGATTTGTCATATGATTTTGCCATAAGCATTGTGTTTTATCATAAGCATTGTCATGCGGCTCGTCATGGGCAAAATCATATGATAAATCACGTGATAAATCATGTAGTGTAAAGTCGACTTTATGTGTAGTGTGTGTGTTGAGTAAGTGTCTTGTTACTTTGCAAAGTCGATGTCATTGTCTTTGCAGAGACGCTAATTGTATCCGAACGTCTGCGGTCCCTCCGGTGGGTACCGATCCCACAAGGATAGAAACTATTTTCATTTATTAATTTATAATAAACGAAAAATTCTCTACCCTGGTGAGATTCAAACTCACGACTATTCGGACCTTTCGATCCAAAGGTAGGCGCTCTTACCACTGAGCCACAGAGGGAGTTTAACTAGAAATTAATATGACTGTTTGTAAACAAAAACCAAACTTTTTTATATTTTAACTGGGGAACAAAATGACCAACTATAATTAATTTTTATCAGTTTCATATTTAATATTTGTATATAATATTTTGTCATCCACTGATTTTAACATCTGCATATCTGGATCACATTCTTCAAACAATTATTTCGCATTTTACATTAGAAACACGTAAACACAACATTTGTTGTTTTGCAAAGTTAATATATTATATAGATATTTTAGTTTTCCATCGTTAGCTTCTAACAGGCTCACCGACTACCGAATACCAGAACTCTTTAATAACACCTGAAATAGGTACTGATTGCACTGCTACTTGAAATCTGCAAGTTTGTTACACCAGAATCCAGTGTCATTTCTGTTTAATATTCATCATCTACGTCCTGGGGCTAGATTCCGTGCACTGTAGATATCTACACTTCGCTTTCTATCGATGTCAATCGTGAAAATATTTGAATTTTTAGCTTTAATTGAATTATTTTCTAGTTTTGCTAGTTGATGCTGAAGTGACACTTGTAAAACAAGAAAATATTTGAATTAAAACTAAAAATTCAAATATATGACATTGATAGAAAGCGGTCGGCGGTGTTAGCGATTGTACACAGAATCCCACCCCTGAATCTTATTTTCGGTAATGACATTGGGAAATTGTAACAAAATGTCTAAAAATTTATTTAGAAATGGGGTAAATACTGTTAAAAAGCAAATTTTATTTTAGTCATAAGAAAATGTTGAAATATACCAAAAATCTACTAAAAAATATTGCCTACTAGAATTTTTTAAAAAATATCAAAAATCTACCAAAAAAGTAGAAATCTACTAAATGTGGCAACGTTGCACTAACAGCTGTGGCGAAAACCGTCAAATCCCCTCTCCTCTACCCATGGCGCGCCATTTAAATTTATCAGATAAATGCACAAAACTGCCACTAACAGCGCTGGCGAAAGCTGTCAAATCCCCTCTACCCATCGGCTCATGGCCATTGTGTAGTCGAACAAACTTTGATATATGGGAACACTGGAACAGGGGCAGTTTTAATTGTGGAACAGGTTAAAAATTTGGAACGGTCACACCACGAAAACGGCACATTTATTTTGTCCGACAGAACAGACTTAAACTCTCCGAACAGATATTAAACTCTCATGCAAAAATCAGACTGCTATTTATCACTAAATGGGCGTTTTAATGAGTGGAACATGTAGAATATGTCAAATGACAGGAATTATGACAGGTGATAAATAGCAGTCTGATTTTTACATGAAGAGTTTAATCTCTGTTCGGAGAGTTTAAGGGCCGGTACTTTATATCCCGGTTAAACCTCGGTTAGCTAACCGGGGTTTAATCGGGACAGAAAAGTACCTCATAGGGCCTCTTGCGTTGTAATAAAAGCAATTATAATCATTATTATAATTATTTATGAATATAATAATAAGTATAATTGCGTTTATGTCCATGTTATGCATATATTTCTGTCCCGATTAAACCCCGGTTAAATAACCGGCTGTTAACGGAGACATAAAGTACCGGGCCTAAATCTGTTCTGTCGGAAAAAACAAATGTGCCGTTTTCGTGGTGTGACCGTTCCAAATTTTTAACCGGTTCCACAATTAAAACTGCCCCTGTTCCAGTGTTCCCATATATAAAAGTTTATCCGACTAGACACCCTTAAGCTATTAACAAATTTTCAGCTTGCTATTAATCAACTTTTTTTTCATACGCGGGATCCAGACCTATAAGGTATGAATGAATCAAATAGGTACATATATTATGTAAAAATAGCAATAGTACCTTTTCCTATTTTTGTAGGTGTAGGTTAAAAATGAAACTAAAAAGTTATTACTATAAAGAGTGATATGTACCTATACTGTGGCTTGACTAAAATAGAACAACGATTAGATATAAAATAAAATCACAAATTTTATTAAATTTGGGAAAGTTTTTGGGTAATTTTTTTCTTAATCATCCATTCTTTTTGTACATTTGATATTATTTTTAATGGTATCAGAGCTGATGGGCAGTATTTCAAAACTTAAATAGTTTTTGTAAGTACCTATTATGTATTTAAAACTTTGGACTTTAGAGTAAGTATTTAAATGCCAAGTATTTAAATACTCTATAATTATAAATAAGTGCTTGGTATTTAAATGCTCTAAAGTCTAAAGTAATTAAATACCTACAAATAAGTACCTATTTAAATTTTGAAATACGGCCCATTAGCTCCGATACAAAGTTAAAAATATGAAATGTACAAAAAGCGTGAATAATTAAGATAAAAATTTACCCAAAAACTTGGGTCCATGCGGTCCATGGGTAAATACGTTTCAACATCGGTATTTGTATTTATGACACTTTCCCAAATTTACTAAAATTTGTGATTTTTTATATCTAATTGTTTTATTTAAGTCAAACATAGCCACAGTTAGAGGTACCTACAGATCACTCTTTATAATAGTAATAACTTTTCAGTTACATTTTTAAACACATCTACAAAAAAGGTACCACATACATACTACATATTTGATTCATTCATGCCTTACAATATGAATTTTTAAAGTAGTTAATGGCAAAACTTTATTACATATTTAGATTATTTATATGCCCATTTCGCCGATTTAAGTTCATATAGGCAATCCAAATTACTCGGCACAAAGTAGTGAGTCAGGATTTAGAATCAAGTTTGACAGATGAAACAAAAACGGAGCTGTGTTCGTAAACCTACTCTTTCATTGCATGATGTCAAATAACCTTAATTGCAATCAAAATCAATAAATTGTGTATTGACAAAGAATACACAAATATATTAATATACCTTAAACTATATCTGTATAAACCTAAAACACTAATCTATTAAAATACTTTAATTTTAATAGAAAGAACACTCTTGGAAAAATATCAAAAAGAGATGATATGTAAAATTTATGCAGAACAACAAAGATAAAACAGCTAAAATTGCACCAACGGATATTGTAGTTTGAAATTCCAAAAATATCCAACAGATGTCAGTATATATACTTCCGATCGTGCGCAGTTCTTCCTATTCGTCTACTCGTTCAGTGTTCGTCACTTAATTTTCAGTACTGGGGCGACTGGCAAAAAAATGTCTTTGCTTTCCGCACGATTAGCTGCCTCATTGGCAAGAAATGCCCCTAAAAATGTAACACAGGTAAGTGGATTATAAGTTTCTGCTGCTAATTCACTATTTACTATTCGATTTATACTCCTATAAAGAGGGTTTAGGTCGGTCATTTTGCCGAATGTCATGACATAATCACAAGATTTTAGTTTCAATATTAGTTTGTAGAACTTATGTAAATGCTGTTTTTAGTGTTTAATGAAATGCCCTTATTCAATTTTAACGATTGTTAACATAATCCACTATTTTTGAAACTAAAATTATTTGTTAACCTATACTTTGACTTGTTACATAACTGATTGGATAAACCTAATTTTTTATCTCTTGATATTTCGATTTGTAGATTGCGGGAGCTGTCTTCCCTGCTGCATCCGTCGCAGCCCGGAACTTCCATGCTACTCCACAAAACAAAGGTGCTGAAATTTCATCCATCCTTGAAGAGCGCATCCTTGGTGCTGCACCAAAAGCCAACCTCGATGAAACAGGACGAGTCTTAAGTATTGGTGACGGTATCGCCCGTGTATATGGGTTGAACAACATCCAAGCCGATGAGATGGTGGAATTCTCCTCCGGTCTCAAAGTAAGAAAGATCAATGTTTTCATTTCATTCAATGGGTGCGTTCAGACGACCACAACGGCTGACTGTCAGCACAAAGCAGCTAAGTGGTTGTATTAAGTGCTAAGAGGGAAAGCTTAGTAAATCTCTCAGCGGCTGATTTCCAACAGTGTTGTCTGACAGCTGTCTCTTACTCAGCTGTCCAGCCACTGAGGTCATCTGAATGCACCCAATGTTATCAAATAATGAAGTGCCAAGTATTGAATTCATGTATTTATTGCAATATGTATAAGGCATTATGTGTATTTTTTACTGCTAACGACAATATATTTGCTAGCAGCGTCTTGCAAGTTATTCCTTAATATTTAATGTACAAAATGTGACCTGAGCATTAAGAAACGTACTGTAGAATTGGATAGTATTGGAAATTGTAATTATATAAATGATTTATTTGAATTATTTGCAGAAATATTACATAATTACCCTTCATAAACCAGAGAATTAACTGATGTGTAATATTTACAAGATTATTATACAAGCACCAAGTACATTACTCCATTATCCTTCTAATAGCATAGTTTTCATGGTTTTTTGTCCTCTGTAGGATTTTCTGATTTTTAATATTAATAGTTAATAAATGGCTGAAAAATAAACAACCTACGTTTTGTAGATGGCAAATACTCAAGAAGAGTTAATTGATCTCATACAACTGGTTGAAAATGAATGTCAAATATTTGGTATGCAGTTAACACCTTAGCTGAGTTAGAGATATTAGTAAACTTACGTTGAGTGTGTTACAAGGCATATATTGCCACAGTGCATTACGATGCAGAAAACCGTTAGTGTAATATAAGGTCTATTTGTCTAAAAAAATCGTTCACACTTACATTCACAACATAATTGACTTGTTTGAGATTGTGAGTTCACATTTATATTTGGGATTGTTGATCCTACAGGAAGAAATAAAACAGATGTGATCATTTCACTCCAAAAATGAGGTTGATTAACTGCTTAACCCTGCTAATGCTGATGACACCTAAAAATGTCATACCTTTACTACTGTCAAGTACACATTACAGCTTCAGGCTTCATATACAGAGAAATCTTGAGTTAGCACTCAGGTCATGTTAGGCATATTTCATCAGGAATGAAAGGGTTAATATTCCCAGTAATGACATACAGATGTGCATATTTGACAGTAAGACAAGCGGAAAGAAGAAAGATGCCACTGAAAAATTCTGTTGGATAAAATTGTTAAGAATTTCTGTGGACTAACAACATGACAAATAATTAAATTTTAAATGGTGCAAATGTCAGCAAAAGGCTCTCTAGCACAAAGTGTCATTGTTGGTAAAGCAATTTTTTTAAATCATCATCGCACGCAACTTCCCTCAAATTAATTAATGTGGGCCATATATGTTGCTATTTTTGTAGAGTACCACTACAAATCATCCTTTTTAGTGACAAAACTTTTTGCTAATTACCAACCACACTACTTGAATTTTATTGAAGAACTGTAGAACTCTAATTTTTTAACATTCCGTTTCCTTTTTTCAGTTTTAAATTTTTTATAACTTAAAAACAATCAGAGAAAAATTACAAAATTTTAGTAGTTTTAAAAAAAAAGTAATTTTTTAATTATCAATTAAAATATCAGTACTCTATCCATTAACCCATTATCAACCAGTGATAAAAGTGTTTTAACAAATTATAGCTGTAAATTATAACTAAACCTGATTAATCTATCTATTTACTTCTTTGTCTTCTGTTTAGGGTATGGCCCTTAACTTGGAACCTGACAACGTTGGTGTTGTAGTATTTGGTAACGACAAACTCATTAAGGAAGGTGACATTGTCAAGAGAACTGGTGCCATTGTAGATGTGCCTGTAGGTGACCAAATTTTGGGACGTGTAGTTGATGCCTTAGGTAATGATTTCTAGATATTTTATGTTGAATATTTATTTCCACACAATCTAATGCTCTAATAAGCTTTTTAATTTTCTGATAATTTTAAATAAATTATCCAAAAATCGCAAAAATTCAAATAAAAAAAAGTAATGTTTTGTGTTTTTTCGATTTTTATGTATTTTTTTAAATGAGAGCCGCCATGTTTTTTGGATGAATTAAAAAGTAGATGTTTCAATTAAGAAAAGGAGTCCTAGCAGAAGTAAAAGTAAAAAAATTAGCATGCATTATGGTTCATTGGAAAAGTGGTGTTTTTTTTTTTCAAAAAGAAACAAATATCTCAGAAACCTTTGGATTTTTTGTTCTAAAAATAAGTACAAAATTACAAGAACATATTATAAAGGTGCATTTAAATCAAAGCGAACATGAACGAACGAACGAAGGAACAAATTCGTAGGTGTTCGCTTGGTCATTCGTTCGCTACAAAGTAGGGCCATTTACATTGAAGCGAACGTTGGCGTTCGTTGATGATCGGGAGTGCATATTGCCCGCAGATGTTTTTAAGATGGGCCAGTGCCAGTCACATATTTTAAGTTTATTTTCGTGTTTCTTGCTGGGTAAATTTTAATACAATAATAGCTTACAAAAATAGCAGGTAGCGCCTTTAGAAAATAACATAATAAAGAACCAGCTTTGTTAAAATTCTTCCTCGAAAAAGTTACTTGCTCTTGATATTATGACTATATTATGTTCAAATAATAAATTGTAAAATTGATTTATCAAAATAAATTTGCTTTTAATTAATTTTAGCAATTAATTTGATTTGGTTAATTCATTAGTGTTTCTGGGTTGAAATTTATCCAATAAAAACATTAGGCTTTTAAAATCAATCCACTTCGAACCCTCTTTTTGTCTTTCTCGTCTAAATGATGCCAGAAGCTAATTCATTTTTTAGTTCAGAGACATCACAACCCATTCCTATAGAAAACAAGCATCAGTTTTTCTGTTTATTATTTTATATAGCTTCGATTTTGGGTTTCATAGGCATATTCCATATTGCAAAATTATGTTTTCACAACTACACAATAAACCACCCTCTCAAACTAATGTTTGTAAATAAATTAAATCAGTACTTCTAAACGAATTCGTTCGCTACCGTCTATCCACTGTCCACATTGAACAACGATTTCCTTTGATGATTCACTAACTTACCGACATCGGTTGGAACATGTGCAAATGCAAACGAATTCGTTCGGTCGTGCTCGATTCGCTGTACAAATACAATAAAGTTAACGAACGAATTCGTTCGTTCGTTCTTGTTCGCTTTGATTTAAATGCGCCTTAAAAGAATATTTTCCCCAAGCTGTATCAAAATTGAATAACTTACAGAAATTTAAAAAAACAACATCAAAAACGATGATTTCTTAATGATTCTCAGTAATTTTAAGGTTACTGTTGTAGCTTTTTATGTTATCTACAACTTTTGTATTTGAAATTTTTTGATACGATGTGAGATTTTAGGCAAGCGTCCACAGACCCGCATCGTACCCAACAGATTTTAGTTTGCCTTTTACAGAAACCTATGTAACTGCGTCCACTGATCCACATCGTACGGATCGCATTATCGCCAATCATTGTAAGGCAAACTAAAATCCGTTGTGTACGATGCGGGTCTGTGGACGCTTGGCTTTTGCCGGAAATTAAAAAACTTTTCACCTCCTTTTTTTCCTCCAAATTGGATACTAATAATTATGAATATTAATTTATAAAAATTGTATTTCAGGTAACCCAATTGATGGCAAAGGACCATTGAACACCAAACAACGTTTCCGTGTAGGTATCAAAGCCCCTGGTATCATTCCACGTATCTCTGTAAGAGAACCTATGCAGTCTGGAATTAAGGCTGTAGATTCTCTTGTACCAATTGGTCGTGGTCAGCGTGAGTTGATCATTGGTGATCGTCAAACTGGGTAAATATTTTTAGTACATGTGTCTTAACTCGTCATTACTCGCGCTATGTTTGTTACGCAAGTACATGTAATGCCCGTTAGCAATTTACCGCCTTATACTAAAGCGGCTTAAAATTAACCAAATAGTAAATTGTGTAAATTCTGTTTTCAAAATAACAGCGCTACATGCCTTTTAGGCCTACAACTTCTTCCATTATTTTCAGTTCTCTGCACTCTTTCTCCAGTCCTTCACCCCGATTTCTTCTAAATTCCTCTCTGCAGCCTCTAACCATCTCTTCCTTGGGCAACCTCGTCTCCTTTTTCCCAATGCTGTCATTCAATATTCGTTTGACTTTTCTACTTTCTGGCATTCAAGTAATATGTTCCAGCCATCTAGCTCTTAGGGCTCGTATTTTTGTCTTTATTTTTGGTTTCCCATACATTCTCATTACTTCTTCATTTGTTCGTCTCCTCCAGTCTTTCTCCGCTATCTGTATACCTCCAAAAATCTTTCTCAGGACCTTCCTTTCCCAGATCTGTATCTTTTTCTCCGCTTGTTGATTCATTACCCACATTTCGCTCGCATACAACACTGTGGGTCGTATTATCGTTTCATACATTCTGATCTTCGCGTTTCTTGATACATTTTTTGCAATATCGTGTTTAAGGAACCGACAACTCAAGTTCCCTTCAATAATCTTTTATCTATGTATTTCTTTTTCTTCCCTTCCAGGATTACAGTCACTCCCAGGTATTCGAATTCTGATACTTCCTTAAATTTATATTCATCTCCTTCTCCTTTCATTTTTATATAGTTAGCCTCTTTCTATATATCTCCTTTCATTACCATGTATTGTGTTTTTCCTTGGTTAATTCTTAATCCATACCTTTTTGCTTCCGCTTTGAACTTTTAGAATATTTTTTGGAGGTGTTCCTTTGTTCTTCTTAAGATGACTAGATACTTTGAACTGTCTGTTATTAAATATGGTACCGCTTGTACTAATTTTTATCCTTCTTACTATGTGTTCTACTACCAAGTTAAATAAGTCTGGGGATAGAGGGTCACCCTGTTTCAGTCCTTTGTTCACTGTGAATTGTTTTGAAAAATTTGCTTCAATTGTTATCCTGTTTTTTGTATTGTTGAGCGTCATTCTCACTAATTTAATCAGCTTTCCTGAAATACTTAAGGATCGCATTGTTTCATATAGCATATCTCGGTCATAACTGAGTCATAAGCCTGTTTAAAGTAAATGAACAACATGTGTAGTCCCAAATTTTGTTCGTAGCTGTTGTTCTGTATTAGTTTTAATAAACATATTTGATCTGTTGTTGATCTTCTAGTCTAAAACCTCCTTGGTTTTCTCCAATGATCTTGTTTACCTCTTTTGCAATCTATTTCGGATGATTTTTGCAAGTATTTTATTTATAGGCCACTTCTAATAGCGATATTCCTCTAATTTTCGCATTTTGTTTCATTCATCACTTTTTTTTGAAGATTGGACAGATAAGTGCATTGTTCCATTGTTGAGGCATTTCCTCTTTTTGCCAGACTGTTAATATTAGTCGGAAAATTTTTTCTTGCAGCTTTTCTATTCCTGCTTTAAAAATATCTGCCGGAATTCCGCTTTCTCCTGCGCTTTTGTTATTTTTTTTGCTTCAATATTGCTTCTTGTAGTGTTGGTTCTTCTTCCCGTTTTTGTTCTGTGCTATCCTTTTCATGTTGTTTTATTTCCTGTGGTTCTGCTTGTTTATTTGCATTTAATAATTCTTCAAAATACTCCGCCCATCTGTTTAATTTTTCTGTTGTTTCTCCTAAAAGCACACCGTCTTTACTTCTACAGTAACTTGTTTTACTCTTTGCAGTTCCTCTGGATTTTTTACTTCTTGGTAGAAATTTCTTATTCCCTTGTTTATGTACGATTCTTCTATTGTTTTCAACTGTTTGTCAAGATGTTCTCTTTTCTTTTTTCTGCGGATTTGTTTTACTTCTCTTCTTGCCATTTTATATTTTTCTGTCGTATCCTGTGTATTATTTTTGTATTTTTCTATTTTTGCTTTATTTCTATGTATCAATGCTATTTTACAATCCTCTTCAAACCAGTCTCTTCGTTTCTCTGCTTGTACTTTTCCTAGACATAGGTCCGTTGCTTCTGCCAGCGCTATCTGTATATTCTTCATCAATATCTTTTGCGGTCGGGTAATGAAGTATTTTATTTATCTCTGCCACAAATCTGTTTGCCGTTTTTTTCTTCTTTAAGTAATTAATAAATCTTGTATAAGACTGCTAAGTCTTTTAGTAGTCTCGATTAAAATTGATATTGTTGTTCTATTTTTTCCTTTTATGTGATGTGGTTTGAGACTTTTTGGAACTGCGGCAAATTGCCGCGGGTGCGTGTAATGACGTGTTAATAAACAAATATTTTTTTTGTAATACAAAGAAAAATTTCTTTTTTGTAGTAAAACTGCTTTGGCTATTGATACAATCATCAACCAAAAACGATTCAACGATGCTGAAGACGAAAAGAAGAAATTGTACTGCATTTACGTCGCCATCGGTCAAAAGAGATCTACTGTGGCTCAAATCTTGAAGCGTCTCACAGACACTGGTGCCATCAACTACACAATCATTGTATCAGCTACTGCATCTGATGCTGCACCTTTGCAATACCTCGCCCCATACTCCGGATGTGCTATGGGTGAATTTTTCAGAGATAATGGCAAACATGCCCTCATCATCTATGATGATTTGTCCAAACAAGCCGTAGCCTACCGTCAGGTAAGCCAGCCCTAAATATCTGTAATTAGATTACCATTTACACATAAATTCGTTTTCAGATGTCTCTGTTGCTTCGTCGTCCTCCAGGGCGTGAAGCCTACCCTGGTGATGTATTCTACCTTCACTCCCGTCTTTTGGAACGTGCCGCCAAGATGTCTGAAGCCCACGGTGGTGGTTCATTGACTGCCTTGCCCGTAATTGAAACCCAAGCTGGTGATGTATCAGCCTACATTCCAACCAATGTCATTTCCATCACTGATGGACAAATCTTCTTGGAAACTGAATTGTTCTACAAAGGTATCAGACCTGCCATTAACGTAGGTTTGTCTGTATCCAGAGTAGGATCAGCTGCTCAAACCAAGGCCATGAAACAGGTAAATTGATCTTTTCATAATGTAAATTGTGTTACTTAGGGTTATTATCTTGTAGGTTGCTGGTTCCATGAAACTGGAATTGGCCCAATACCGTGAAGTAGCTGCTTTTGCCCAATTCGGTTCCGATCTTGATGCTGCTACTCAGCAATTGTTGAACAGAGGTGTACGTCTTACTGAATTGTTGAAACAAGGTCAATACGTACCCATGGCTATTGAAGAACAAGTAGCCATCATCTACTGTGGTGTCAGAGGACATTTGGACAAAGTTGATCCATCAAAGATTACAGTATTTGAAAAACAATTCTCAGAACACATTAAGTAAGTATTTTATAGTTTAGAAACTATTTAAAATAATACTAAAGTCTATTAGTTACGCAGAGTAAAAGTCATCATTAATCCGGCATTGGTCGCTAGGTTGGCTTTTACGTCAATGGTCGCGCGTGAGATATTGTCTCACGTATCCAACTTTTGCCGTTTTTTACAAAATAAAATTTTAAACTTAATAAAGTGTTAGCTTTACACAATGTGAATGTTGATGCGCTTGTACATTTTAATCTAAAAATGTAGAAATAATATTAATTTTAATATTTCAATATACAGGGTGGGGCATTAGTATGACAAAGTCCAAATACTCGTTTGTCGTAAGAGATGCGAAAAAAGTGATTTAGGTAAAAGTTGGGGCACATATCAATGCCACAAAAAACTAATTGTCAACAACAGACACAAAACATCTGCTCCTAAAAATTCTTTGAATTTCATAGTTTAAAGTGAGTCTTTTATTTTGAAAATAATATCATTTTGTGGACAAAGTTGTGAGTTATACAGTGGCTGTATCCGTTTTTGTCCTATCTTTGAGGTATTTGTGTAATTTGCAATATACTGCTAAAAATAAAATACTAAAAATTTTAATTCTACAAAAAACTAGTTCTGATAAGGTAATTTGAAGATAGGCCAGTTAATGAGTTTGGCTTGTATATGGATTTAATTTAAGCAAGCAGAACCTTTACTCATTATATGCCAGGTGTTAATTTGATTTTGCTTCATTAGTGAACTTAATATCTCCAACTTTAAAATGGTTAGCAAATGTTCCAGTTGTAATGATGATCTTCTTGACAAGTTTGTCGCATGTGATAGCTGCCATGTTACTGTGCACCAGTCTGAACACTGTACTGGTTTATGCGCCTCTGAACTACGCGCTGTTGTTATCCAAAAAAGAACCTTAATGTATTTTTGTGCTGATTGTCGTTTATCTTTTAAAAGTGTACCCAAACTTATTAGGGAAATTGACAATTTTAAAAATGAACTTAGTGCTTTGAAACAGGACATGTTAAAACTTAAGGCTGAAAAAGGTGCTAATTCATTTTCTGTTGATGATGTGGTAAACGAGCTTCATGAACGGGAAAAAAGATCTAAAAACATCCTCATTTTTAATCTTCCTGAATTAAGTAACACTTCTGAAGATGCTTCTCAAGTAAAATCTATTTTATCAAAGGCCCATGCCTCCATCAACACAAATGAAGTCAAAATCTTACGCTTTGGAAATGTGAACAAGAATGGACATCGTCCCATTAAAGTAGTTTTTTCTTCAGCAAGTGATGCTCTTCATGTTATTAAAAACAAACAAACAGTTAGTCGTGAAAAAAAGATATATTTTATTTTAGATCAAACCCCTAACCAAAGAAAGCTTTTAGATAGTCTTAGGTCCGAGCTTTCAGAGAGACAAAATGCTGGAGAGGTTAATCTCACGATTAAGTATTTCAATAACATACCTAAAATTATTCAAAAAAACCTTTAAACTCTACTGACTTGGGCAAGTTTACAGTCTATTACCAAAATGTCCGGGGTCTCAGAACAAAACTTACTGAATTAAGCCTCAATGTTTTTAATTGTACCTATGATATTATCATTCTAACAGAAACTTGGCTCAATAGTGACATTGCTGATGCTGAAATTGGTCTTGTCAATTACAATATCTATAGACAGGATCGTACACCTGCCTCTAGTTCATCTCTTAGAGGGGGTGGAGTATTAATAGCTATTTTAAAGAAATATTCATCATTACGAATCCAATCTGATCCTTCTATTGAACAGCTGTTTGTACGGTTCCACGGCAAACTTATTCTGGGAGCTCTATACATTCCACCTCAATCTCCAGCCTACACCTATCAAGTTCATGCTGACCAACTGATGCTTCTAAGTGAACAGTTTTCATCCCTGAAATTTCACTTATTTGGTGACTATAATCTCCCCTCAGCTAGGTGGAGAGTTGAAGATTACTGCTCTTCTGCAACCTCACAAACTTCAGCACCTCTAGCTGTAGTTGATGCCATTGAGGTTGTTTCAAATATGTGTGCTTATCATAATCTTTTTCAATGTAATTTTATATTTAATAGCAGGGGTGTTATTCTGGATCTTATCCTGGCCCCAGAAGAGCTTGTCATTTCTGAAGCTGACGATGCTCTGGTTTCACCTGACTCTCATCATCCTCCTCTGTTAACATCATTGCAGCTTAATGTTTTTGATAGGTCAATTTCTGGTAACGAATATTATTATGATTTCCGTAATGCAAACTTTCCAGCAATTCACCAATGTCTAGAATATATAGAATGGGATAACCTGTTTCGTGGTAGAGATCTTTCCGACATGATCGCTATGTTTTATGACATTATTTACTCTCTCATTGAACATTTCACTCCAGTTAAATATTTTAGTACTAAGAAATTTCCTTGTTGGTATTCTTCTGAGCTTAAGCAATTGTTAAAGGAAAAAATAAAAGCTCATAAAATTTATAAAACCTTAAAGACTCCTGAAAGCTATGCTGATTTTTGTCATCTGAGAACAAATTGTAAAAATCTATCTAAATGCTGTTATGACAATTACATACGTTTCACCGAATTTTCTATACAAAATAACGCAAGGCATTTTTGGAAATTTGTAGGTAGCAAGCGTGAAAACAATTGTATACCTGACTCAATGACCCTGAATGACTCTGTAGCTTCATGTGGCAATGATATTGCCAACTTATTTGCAGATCACTTTTCATCAGTTTATAGTGATATTACTTTAAATTGCAATGTTGACCATATTCAGTCTCAACTCAATATCTCATCATATCGTATCCAGATTTCCAAAATTTACGAAAAGCTTTCATCATTAAGTGTCAACAAGGGTCCTGGGCCTGATGGTATACCACCTAATTTTCTTAAGGAATTCAGTTTTGTACTATCGCGACCTTTGTTTCATATATTTAATAAATCTTTGGATGTAGGTCAGTTTCCAGACTTTTGGAAACTTTCTTATGTCACACCAATATATAAATCTGGTAATAAATCTAATATTAGTAATTACCGCCCTATATCTATTCTTAGTGTTATACCAAAGGTGTTTGAGAGTATTATAACTGATTTCCTCACCTTCGATAGCTCCGGGATCCTAAACTCTCAGCAATTTGGTTTTACTACAGGTAAGTCTGCTGAACTGAGTTTGTTGACCTATGTTGATTTTCTGTCTGAAGCCTTGGAGGAGGGACTTCAAGTTGATTCAATTTATACTGACTTTTCCAAGGCCTTTGACAGAGTAAATCATGAACTCCTGATTCAAAAGCTTAGCTCCTATGGCATAAGTGGACCTTTGTTGCAGTGGTTACAGAGTTATTTAACCGAAAGATTTCAACAAGTTCGAGTAAACCACTTTTACTCACAAACCTTTCCAGTTAAGTCAGGTGTACCACAGGGGTCCCATTTGGGTCCATTACTCTTTAATATATTTATTAATGATATTACCAACTGTTTTCACAATTGTAACGCCTTGCTATTTGCTGATGACTTGAAGTGCTTCAAAGTTATAAAAAATCATTATGATGCTGCCATATTGCAATCAGAACTGAATAACCTCTCTGCATGGTGTTCACTTAATGGTATGAACCTTAATTCAATCAAATGTCATGTAATTAACTTTAACCGTACTCACCACCCAATATTATCAAACTATTACATTGATGGCCAATTGCTCAACACTGTTAATAGAATCAAGGACTTGGGGATTACACTGGAAAACTCTCTTTGTTTCAATACTCACATCATCAATGTCATTCAAACATCTATGAAAATGCTGGGTTTTGTAAAAAGAACAACTCGTGATTTTACAAACATATCCAGTATTAGAGTTCTTTACTTCTCTTTGGTCAGGTCTCACCTTGAGTATTGTTCTTCAGTGTGGTCCCCACACTACTTGGTCTACATTAGGAAACTTGAACAAGTCCAAAATAGTTTCTTCCGTTACATTGCTTTTAAGCTTCATACCTATCAAGATTACGCTGTATGGCAGCATCAACTGCAGGTCCCTTCTCTTGCAAGCAGGAGAAAACAAAGGGACCTTTTGCTATTATTCAAGATCTTAAATGGTATATGCAGTTGTTCTCAACTACTTAATAAGATCGCACTGTTTGTACCACCTCGCACCACTAGACAAGTGCGAACATTTTATGTACCATTCCACAGGTTTAATTATTCACTTTTTTCATTCGTACCCAGAGTCTTGAATTTAGCAAACTCCCTTTGCAATTTACAACTGTTCGACAACTCCATCAGTCGTTTTAAAAGAAATTTAGATGGGATCAATATTTGAGTGAAGCGTCTGTAATTTGTTAACTTGGTTTTATGATATTATTTCATAGTACATATTTACTTCTAATATTATATTTATATTTCTGTATGTCTGTTTTTTATATTATATTATGTTATTGTTTTTTTTTCTGTACACTATGTATTTTTGTAGAATTGGGCTTGCCCGTAAAATAAATAAATAAATAAATAAATAAATAAATACACTGATAGGACCATAATTTAAAAATATTTTCTAATATACAGGGGCGTGCGTATTGACAGGGTGGTACAAACTTATGTTTTTGAAGATATTCTTCTTTAGCGGCTAATCGATTGAGGGTAAAATTGTACATAAATCTGCGCGCCTGCGCACACTGACAGTATGTAGTTCATTACTTATCTTTCAAGATAGGTATGTATGTATCTGTAACCGTGCAAATAAGTCATTAAAAGAATATATTAGTGTTTTTAGGAAATGTATTATTTATTATAATTCTTGTGTTTTTGGATTTGTGTTTCTCTGTAGTAAAATAATAATAATAATAATAATAGTTACTAATATCATTAGTATAGTTATGTAAGCATAACATTTTTACACATGTCGCCGTGTTGTGTAATTATATCCGAAACTTACATGTCAATTCCTAGGGCCTCGCTGGAGTAGTTATTAATGCGTTGGATCTGAGATTAGAATGACGCGGGTTCAATCCCTGGGCGATTCATATTTTATTTTTTTTATTTTTGGTTGTTTTAATAAAAATTTTTTGAAAGTGGTAGATAAGAAAGTTAGTTTGATTTTCAAATAAAATACAAATAACCTGTTAAGTATATTTACTTCGTAAATTACCTATTATATTCTTCTTCTTATGGTGCCTATCCGTTACGGATGTTGGACACTAACATGGCTATTCTGACTTTGTTGACTGCTGCCCTGAAAAGTCCAGTAGTGGTTAAGTTAAACCATTTTCGCAGGTTATGCAGCTAGGATATTCTTCTTCGTCCTGGACCTCTTGTCACATGCACTTTACCTTGGAAGTATGGTCCGAAGTAGGTCATATCGTTGTTCATTGCGCATTATATGGCCCAGGTATTCCAGTTTGTGACGTTTTATGGTTATGACTAGTTCGCGCTCTTTACCCATTCTATGTAGAACTTCTTCGTTGGTAACTCTGTCTATCCAGGAAATCCTCAACCTGCGTCTATAGCACCACATCTCAAATGCTTCGAGTCTCTTCAGTGATGCTTCAGTAAAGGTCCATGAATCCACGCCATATAAAAGAATATCTGACCTATTATATAATACAAGAATATCTTCTTACGTGCGTACAAAGTACACACACATTCTTTTTTTTTTAATGGAACACCCTGTATATTTTTACATTTTTGGATTCTCCTCAATGTTTCCATTCCTAAAAAGATATATGGTTTTGTAATATTATACACGTAGTTTATAAAATAATGACGTTTTTTTGTTAATTTCGTAGCAACATTTACACCCTGTAGAATTGTAGTAATTTGACGTCAAATTTTTATTTTACGTTCAAACGATTTTTAATATAGTCTACTATTGTTAAACATTAACAGTATAGCGAAATGTTAAATTTTAGTGTACAGGATTGGTCGAAACTCGGAATGAATGAGAATGAGTATTTTCTTAGTTTTCTTAAATGGAGCACCCTGTATTTTAGTATTGTAATGAAATGATATTTTATGGTACTTTTTTATTTCTTAAGCATTCCCTATATATACCTAAGTGCTTTAATTTGTAAGTTATTCGTGATTCTTTAAGCCAAACATTAATTGCAAGAAAAATTACGTGAAATTTTATTAGGTGGCCGTGAAAATATTCAATCAAAAATAATTTTTCGAAAAAAAATACATCATAATCTGGCCTGATCCTTAATTTATTAATATTGGATGAGGTATCCAAATAAATTCGTAGTATTGTTGGTGCGCAAAATATTAATAAAAACATACAATATTCTACCTAGTCAGCTATGACACTTTTCCTTAAAAATTTGATATACTATTTTTATAGTTCCAGTTGCTTTGTTACCATTACTAATATGAATTTTTCTAATGAGGAACTGATTAATAAGATTTTTGTGCTAGTGGAGTATAACAAAAATGTGCTACTAGCAATAAGAATTTTTCATCAGAAATTCCCTGATAGACGACAACTAAGAAAAGAAACATTTAAAATATACTAGAACGGTTTCAACAGACTATGATAAATCTGATCAAACAAAAACTATTGTAAGTGAAGAAAACAGGAATTAAATGTAATCCTTAGTGTCACTGAGGATCTGCATGTTAGTACAACCGTTCTTACAATCTAAGTATCTAGTGTGTTGAAACCGTTTTAGTATACTTTCAAAATATTATCTTTTTGGTTGTCGTCTATCAGGGAATTGCTGATGATAAATTTTTATTGCAAGTAGCTCATTTTTGTTATACTCTCCTAGCACAAAGCCATTTTAATCAGTTCCTCATTAGAAAAATTAATATTAGTAATGGTAACAAATCAACTGGAACTAAGTATAATGTCAAATGTTTAAGGAAATTTTGTTTCATAGCCAACTAGGGAGAATTTTGTGTTTGATTAATATTTTAAGCACCAACAACCTTAACTACGAATTTATTTGGATATCTCATCCAACATTAATAAATTAAGGATCAGGCTAGATTATGTATTTTTTTTTCGAAAAATTATTTTTGGTTAGATATTTTCACGGCCACCAAATAAAATTTCACGTAATTTTTGTTGCAATTAATTTTTGGCTTAAAGAATCACGAATAACTTACAAATTAAAGCACTTAGTTATAAGGTATGCTTAAGAAATAAAAAAGTACCATAAAATAGCATTTCATTACAATACTAAAATGCAGGGTGTTCCATTTAAGCAAACTCAGAAAATACTCATTCCAAGTTTCGACCCACCCTGTATACTAAAATTAAACATTTCGCTATACTGTTAATGATTAACAGTAGTAGACTATTAAAAATCGTTTGAATATAAATAGAAAATTTGATGTCAAATCACTACAATTCTACAGGTTGTAGATGTTGCTACGAAATTAACAAAAAAGCGTAATTAACTTTTAAACTACCTCGTATAATATTACAAAACCATACATTTTAAGAAAGGAAACATTGAGTAGAATCCAAAAATGTAAAAATATACAAGGTGTTCCATTTAAAAAAACAAGTTTGTGTCACCCTGTCAACACGGACGCCCCTGTATATTTGAAAATATTTTTAGATTATGGTACTATGTGTGCCCCAACTTTTACCTAAATAACTTTTTTTCGTATCTCTTACGACAAACAAGTAAATGGACTTTGTCACACTAATGTATGCCCACCCTGTATGTAAATTTCAAGTACTACCGTTATTTTATTGTCCTGTAAGAAGGCAAGTTCTTTGCACAATTCATATTGCAAGTACAAAATAAAATAATGCTAAATAATATACACAGTGGTCACACGATGAGAGAATATCTCACATGGAGCGCACTGACTTAACAATCGGTCCATATTAAGTCAACTGAACCACCATCTGAACAGACAAGTGTATTCGATTGTAGAGGAAGGATAATTAGGAGACTAGAAGGAACTACAGCATGTGTAATTTACCAGGGAAAAAGTTGTGTGCAATATTCTGAAACTGTGAGAGAAAATCTCATATAGCGACCAATGCCGGGTTAAGTGTCCAAAACGTATCCAGGTAGTTCCACTCAGTAACAGATGCTTTGAACAGGTTTTTTGATTGTTAGGAAATACATGAAAGTGGTATTTTTTCAGGCAACTTGAATTGTTGGTAAACTTCTATTATTTTAGTTGTAATGTGATTCTTTTTGTGTTGTAGGACTAGCCACAAAAACATCTTGCAGAGCATTGCCAAGGAAGGAAAAATCACAGACGATACTGATGCCCAACTCAAGAAAGTCGTTCAAGATTTCTTGGCCAGCTTCTCTGGTTAAATATAAATAATACAATTATTATTAATACCTAAATCGTCACTTTTGTTGATGTGATCTGTAAACGTTTAAGAACTTCATGAGCTGTAATCCTTTCAAATTAGAATAATTAGGCAGGACTCCTATGTTATCCAATAAGGCACGTGAAAGAATTTTCTTTTCTCCATTTTACAATATTTATCGATCATTGTTTTTTAAGGATATCTTATTTGTAAAAATAAAAAATAAACTTTATATTTTTTTGTTTTAATTTTATTTTTGTCGTTTAATTTTTATTTGACCAGGGGGTCTGACTGCAGTTAGCTATATGTACTCAATTCCAACAGTCTATTGCCTGTGGTTAAGAAAATTAGCACTAAGAGAGAAATACTAACCTCCAAAAATTCTTAGTATTCGATAAAACCATAACTTGTTGGCAACCGAGCAAATTTGGTACCACTTTTTTGTAGTAGAAATCTGCATAATTTTTCTAAATAAAAAAAAATAAGTTTTCACTAGTAATACCACTAGAGGTCAAATTATTTCCGGAAATTTTTTTGAGATCATGAATATTTTGAAAATTTCCCGAGTCGCAGACGAGGTAAATTTTCTAAAAATATTCATGATCAAAAAAAAATTTCCGGATATTAATTTGACTTCGCGTGGTATTCGGTAAGAAAATTCCACACCAAATTTGCATTTGAAAATCCAAAGCTGCATGAACAGATTAATAGCGCGCCATAGCTTTGTCAGCAATTATTTAGGCTTTCAAATTCGTAATTTCTACTCATTGTAGTTGCATGGGAATACCATTTCAAGATAGAAAATAGTATATTCTTCAATTTTACATAAGTTTTGAGTAACTACAAGTGATAGAAAATGAATCAAAATGTTCTGTTATTGTAAACGTCAAAAAATTTCCACTATAATTCGCTGTTGGGTAGGTACCCCACGAGCAAAAAATTTCCGATAAAATACCTCCGTTGCCATGGTGATCTGTCAAAATAACGTATTTTGATTGGTTCAAAATTACAGGTGTGGAATTTTCAATCTAATAGCACATAAAACAACATCCAAAAATGTCATTCTACATCCTACCAGACTGAAAACAATGGGAACCTTCTCTGTAGGATAGGATGTAGAATAACAGTTTTGGATGTTGTTTTATGTTCTATTAGATTGAAAACTTAGTCGTTTGCTAGCAGTTGCCGCTAGGGCAACCCTGCCATTTCGTTCGTTGCAATCCGTAACTGCACGCGGGGGTTTGTCCTAGTTGGGTCAGAGAGAGCAGCATAGTATGTGCCTCCTGATGAGAGACTAATAAGTTTCGAAACCGGTAGAGGTGCTTGCTGCACTCTCTGATTGAACTGGAATAATGATGCGGCTGTAGTTTCGTGTTGAAACGAATATAAAAATGATTATTCATTTTTGATAAAAAAATTTTATTGGGGGAACATAAATTACTTATATATAAGGCGTTTAGAAGCCCAAGGGACACAAGTGCATTTTTATCAAGTTTGAAGTTTTTCAACAAAAACTTTTCGTTTATAAATTTGCAAAAGTCTGTGTGTTATTGCGTCGCCGCTCCTGCAATACTCAGATCAGATTTATCGATGGATTCTTATGTAGTTTTTTCTTCTAAATCCAAATCTGAAAATGGCATTTCGATATTTCTAACCGTCTTCGAGATAATCGACCTCAAAGTCTAAAATGTGACGTCACAATCCGGTTATCTCCTACAGACGCACTAAACGTCAGCTCAAATGGTTGATTAGGAAGTAGGCTACTTTTTTTTTAAATCTCGATTTGCCAAGCATAGGTTATTTACATTTGAGTTTGACACTTCGTGAATGTCAAACTAAATTTTAAATTAAGTATTAATAAAACATCAATGACATTTGATAGTGAATTTAATTATTATATAAAATAAATAAGATGTTCGAAAATACAATTTGAGTATAAATATTTTAAAAGCAATAATTTATTAACAATTTTAAAAAGGTTTATACCAGTATAAATACGGCCTCCCCTTTATGATAAATGGACTGTTCCATTTGCTAAAAAATTAAAATATTATGTATAACCTAGTCGTTCCCTAAACTCGATACAACTGGCTATAGTGATTGTAGAAGGTAATTTTTTTGTTTTTTGAGAATTTTGCCGAAATTGGCAAAATTACTAATTATTTAGTAATAATTATTAACTATATAGAAATTATTTTTTTGTCGAATTGGCAAAATTATTGACTAAAATCACTAGCCAGTATTGTGTCTGTGTACATACTTCTAATGGAAAAAAATATTTTAAGATTTTTGTCAAATTATGGATACCAAGAACATTTTCATTTATAACTCTTTTATTTTTAATTTGACAAATAAAAGTTATTCTTCATAAAAAGCTCTTCTTGTTCTAAGATTTATGATGCAACCGTGTCCCAAAAGTAGGGGAACGGTCGAATATTTCGCGAACTAAACATCGGATGGAAAAACTGAAAAATACGTGTTCAATCATTTTCAAAAATCTATCCAATGACACCAACTCCCACTACACCCACTGGAGGTGGGGTGGGGGGTAACTTTAAAATCTTAAATGGAAACCCCTAGATTTTCTTACAGATTTGCATTCGTTACGTAAAAGTAAGCAACTTTTATGCAAGACATTTTTTCGAACTGTGGATAGATGGCGCTATAATTGGGAAAAACTATTTATCATGATACCATAGGTAAATTATAGAAACGGTCTAATATCTCGAGAAATACACTTTCAAATAAGAAACCAAAAAACAGGTTTTTAATATTTTTCGAAAACCTATCGATAAACACTAAACATGACCCTCCAACCCACCCCCTGGAGGTGTGGTGGGGGGTAACTTTAAAATCTTAAGTAGCAACCCCCACTTTTTATTGCAGATTCGAATTCGTCATGAAAAATTAAGCAATATTTATTCGAAACATTTTTTAAAAATGCTGATAGATGGCGCTAATAAATCGTATTTTTCCAATTAAAGCGCCATCTATCAACAATTCTAAAAAATGTTTCGAATAAATGTTGCTTAGTTTTTCATGACAAATCCGAATCTGTAATAAAAAGTGGGGGGTTGCTATTTAATATTTTAAAGTTACCCCCCACCCCACCTCCAGGGGGGTGGGTTGGAGGGTCATGTTTAGTGTTATTGGATAGGTTTTCGAAAAGTATTAAAAAATTTGTTTGGTTTCTCATTTGGAAGTGTATTTCTCGAGATATTAGACCGTTTCTATAATTTACCCATGGTATCAGGATAAATCGTTTTTCCCAATTATAGCGCCATCTATCCACAGTTCGAAAAAATGTCTTGAATAAAAGTTGCTTACTTTTACGTAACGAATCCAAATCTGCAAGAAAATCTAGGGGTTTCCATTTGAGATTTTAAAGTTACCCCCCACCCCACCTCAAGGGGGTGTAGTGGAGGTTGGTGTTTGGTGTCATTGGATAGATTTTTGAAAATGATTGAACAGGTATTTTTCAGTTTTTCGATCCGATGTTCAGTTCGCGAAATATTCGACCGTTCCACTACTTTTGGGACAAGTTGTATAAAATTTTATTAATTTTATACAAGGTATATAAAAAATATGAATTTCGATCAAGAGTAAACTACCTTTATGGTTCATAACATTTAAATTAGAATGATATAATTGCACATTAAAACATAATTATTAATTCTAAACTACTTTTCATAATAGAAATTTTCCATATTATGAATTAAAATACGTAAATATACAAAGTTTTCGTTATGACAATGCTCGCATTTTCAGCTTGTTTCTTTCTAAATTTACACCTTTCCTAAATTCTACCGCCTGTTTTTCAAAATAGTGACTGGCTGGTCTTTTAACATCAAAATCTTTTATATAATAGTACAATTATTCAAATTAAAAAAAACTTAGCATTTTTTAAGACAGTTTAGAATAAGAAACAGCACTACTTATACCACTGTCTTCCAATTAAATACTTGGACTGTACTTGTTGTATCTTTATTCTTTTAAATATAATGTGATTAAACAAAACAAAGAACACACTAAAAGTAAACTTACTAGTCATCATCGCTTTCGAAGCAGTTGTTAGGATAGCCGGTTAGTCGGGATCTTCCTGAATATTATCGAGAATGCCTTGATCTGTGGTTTGTTATCCTTCCCGTTGTTGGTAACGCAAATTTCTGTAAAAGTTGTGATGGATGGGAGGTACAAACAGCATCTACTTTGATCGTGTCACCTATTCGTCCAAGTACACTTGTATCAATAGGTTCTATCCAAGTTAACTAGGACGCTGGCCAACTTTCTTGGATCCAAGTAGTGTCATTAAAATGGCGTCGTTGTCGGAAAATCGAAAATGAGACGTAAGTACGAAAAGAAAATGGTCTGAAAGGAAGAGCGTTAGATTTATGGAGTTATACGATGCTGAGGAAGCATTATGGATTATGATTACGAAATCCAATTACATTTGGATCGTGCCACTGCCAACCGGCTTAACTACAATGTGATGCAATAAATGTCGAACACATTGTACCACTAATCTAACAATTATCGACGATTTGGCTGCCAAATGAGATAACTAACACGTGTTTGGACTCCAAGGGATATAAGCATACTTATATACAATGGCTGCCAAATGATACAAACTATTTTCAGGAGTTAAGTAAAATACCCATAGATGTCACTACTGGTTTTAAATTCACTTGTATCCTTTTACCACAACATTAAAATGGTTATTGACTATCATTTACTGGACCAAAATTGCACTTATACCCCTTGGCTTTTAGACGCCTCAATTTAGTATGCATAATATAACCTTCCAGACAGTGTTCACGACGACGTTCCTGATAAAACAGATATTAAAGATACCTTCTGGCACGAAAAATATTTAATTCTAGTCCGCAATTCCGGAATGTCAGACGGGAGATCTGTCTGCCTACTAACATTCCCCATATGTACGCATCAGGTGGTAGTTCTGGTGAGTGGCAATCTCCCAAAATAATCACGCAGTATTTGAAGAGACTCCCTGGCCATGTGATGTGGCCAGAAAAACCTATGAGTAATCCGTTTGCATCCATTTACTACCTACCGAAAACTCAAGAAGATAACGTGTCCTAGGCACCAGGTGCTGTGGTGTCTGTTCTAATGGTGCATTCATGTTCAAAAACCCATGAGTAATCCGTTTGAATCAATTTAATGTCGAAAACTATCTAACTCCAGATAACCTGCCTTAGGCACCAGGAGGTGCTCCATGGGTCGGATCTTATTGCGTATTCGCATTCAGCAACACCAAACGCCTATGAGTAATCCGTTTACATCAATGTAGTACCGAAGACCCTCGACACTCCAGAAGATTACGCTCCTTGCAATGACCCTGAGCATCAGGTGCTCCAGAGTTTGTTCTGATGGTATATTATTAATTGTTTTATTCGCATTAAATTCAATTCTAAGCACATTACATCCATTGCAGCATCTAAAACGCTTTACGTTTACGTGATTTTTTGGAAAAATGACTGTATTGTGCAAATGATGAAAATTTCATATCCTGAATTATTGGACGTTTCTGGTGTTCCACTTGGAGCTAACAGACCTACGGTACAAGGTCGGTGTTACTTATGTCACAGAAAAAAGACCGAAAGTCCCGACATAACTGTATTATGTGTAAAAACTTTGTGTTGCTCACTCTGTGAAAAATTTTATGTGTTTATCTTGCAACGATAATTTTTTTTAAAGAAATAGGTACTTTGTTAAATTATGTTTCATACTGTAATAAACAAGTACTAATTATCTTTCAAATCAATTTCCCCGACCCACATATAAAAAAATGTATATAGATGGGGTGCAAATGCACCCCGCACAGTTGTTTATGTAAGAATCTAAGCACCGCTTTATGAGGGTTAAAGAAAAGTAGTGTGCTATGGAAAAAACAAATAAACATTTTCCAGATTTAAACGTATATAATTAATTAAAACAACAATAAGACAAACAACACTAGAAATAAAAGCAACTATGTACTTACTTAGTCTAGTTACTGCCTAAATGTTCAAATTGTTGCCCATCACTTTCGATGCAAGCATTTTTTACTCTTTCAAGAGTAGATTGAATAGCAACAGATTTAACTGTTTTAGACTTTCATTTATGGGGACGGATTAAAGACCTTGTTTTGCCGCTAGGCCCACTACTCGAGAAAACATGATCTAGCTAGAATCTAGAGAATACGAAACGCCATTCAAAGCATTGCGAAAGCAGAAATTGAGACCCCTGTTCAATCTATTCTTGAAAGAGTAAATGCTTGCATCGAAAATGATGGGCAACAATTTAAACATTTAGGTCGTCACTAAGTAAGTAGTTGCTTTTATTTCTTTGTTATATTTTATAGCGTTATTTGTCTCATTGTTGTTTTAATTAATTATATACGTTTACATCTGGAAAATGTTTCTTTGTTTTTTCCATAGCATACTACTTCTCCTTAACTTGGTTTACCGGTGACATTAACAGTTGTTTAAAATTTACGTTTTAAGATATTAGTATGGTATAGTTAGACCCAAACCCAGACATCCAAAGTGAAAGTTATCCTCCAACACCAAATTGTTCTATATGGTCCACATAATGTTCAGAAAAAAGTCACACCATTTTGAGCGTCGGGTTTGGGGGGAGGGAGAAGGGGAAGAAATCTGCAAATTCGTAGTTTTTTATGTTTTTCGTCAATATTTCTAAAACTAAGCGGTTTAGCATGAACAACCCTCTACACAAAATTGTTCTACATTAAATTTGAAATAAAAAAGGCCCTATGCATAACCCTTCTAAAATGAACGGTTCCAAAGTTACGGAGGTAGTATAGTATAATTGGTCCAAAAAAAAGGCCTAACCCAGACATCTAAAGTAAAAGTTTTCCTTCAACACCAAATTGTTCTATGTATATGGTCCACATATTGTTCAGTAAAAAGTTACACCATTTTGAGCGTCCGGTTTGGGGGGGAGAAATCGGTAAATTAGTAGTTTTTTTAAGTTTTTCGTCAATATTTCTAAAACTATGCTTTAGCGTAAGGAATGTTCTATAGAAAAATATTCTACATAAAATGTAAAACAAAAAAGGTTCTATTCATAATTGTTATAAAATCAACGGTTCCAGAGTTACAGAGGGTGAAAATTGGAGGTTTTCGATACTTTTTATATTTACCGATTTCTCTCCCCTCCCCCCCCCAAACCCGACGCTCAAAATGGTGTGACTTTTTTTTGAACATTATGTGGACCATATAGAACAATTTGGTGTTGGAGGATAACGTTCACTTTGGATGTCTGGGTTTTTGGTACAGTTATATCATAAATATTGCCCAAAAAATATAAAAAGTATCGAAAACTTCGACTTTCACCCTTCTTAACTCTGGAACCGTTGATTTTATAACAATTATGTATACAACATATTTTGTTTTAAATTTCATGTACAACATTTTTGTATATAACATTGTTTACGATAAAGCATAGTTTTAGAAATATTGACGAAAAACTTAAAAAAAACTACTAATTTACTGGTTTCTCTCCCATCTCCCTCCCAAACCGGACGCCCAAAATGGTGTAACTTTTTACTGAACAATATGTGGACCATATATAACATTTTGGTGTTGAGGAAAACTTTTACTTTGGATGTTTTGGTTAGGCCTTTTTTTGGACCAGTTATACTATACTACCTCCGTAACTTTGGAACCATTCATTTTAGAAAGATTATGCATAGGACCTTTTTTATTTCAAATTTAATGTAGAACAATTTTGTATAGAGGGTTGTTCATGCTAAACCGCATAGTTTTAGAAATATTGGCGAAAAACTTAAAAAACTACGAAATTACCGATTTCTCCCCCCTCTACCCCCCAAACCCGACGCTCAAAATGGTGCGACTTTTTCTGGACATTGTGTGGACCATATAGAACAATGTGGTGTTGAAGGATAACTTTCACTTTGGATGTCTGGGTTATGCCATCTTTTGGATCAACCATACTATACTATATCTAGATAGAAAAAAGGTATTGACATGCGGTTTTCGGTATTATGTTGCTAATTTGGTCTAATTTTGTAATACAGGATTAAAAATGCATACTTGTATTTAATGTTGTTCTGAAGCTATTTCCTTGTGGCATTTTTATAATTACGTATTTTTTATGGGAAATAAGCCACAATTTTACTAAAAAATGAATTTATTAACGTTTCGAAGCCCAAATCGGGTTTCGTTGTCAAAATACAAAATACTATTAAAATAAAGTTAGCAACAACATGTTTGTTTTATTTTAATAGTATTTTGTATTTTGACAACGAAACCCGATTTGGGCTTCGAAACGTTAATAAATTCATTTTTTAGTAAAATTGTATTTAATATTCTCCAAAGAAATCTAGATTTCCGAAAATAATTAAATAACGCCTCCTAGCTGGCATATTACTTATTAAGCTATTTCAAAAACAAGACACTTACATTGAAGAAAAAGAGATTTCAAGAAGACCAAGTATGCAAAATTCTATTTAGCAGAACCGGACTTATAGCCATTTTTTCATAAGAAGGTTCCCACTTACCCCCACCTCTTATTTGCAAAGGTAGACTTAAACTTGTAAAATCAAATATGCGCAGAATTTTATGAAGGATACGATGATGGGATTTCCAGTGCCCTTTCATTAGACAAATTTTGATTTTGTAATTTTGGATATTTAATTACGCCCTCTAGCGGTGGACCTACAATTATGAAAATAATTTCCAGGCTTTTCCCGAGTCAACTTTTGTTATAAATATATTTTTTTCTCAAAGCTGTACTATAAACGGTTCCTGAGATATGGCCGAGAGCCATTCTTATTGGGACACCCGGTACAAGCTATGTTACACGCTAGAAGTGACTTCTCAAGTTTTACTTCTAGACCAGGGCGCATCTGTAAAAATAGTACATTTGGACGTTGAGAGGTGACTCAAATTTTTTTGCAGAAATTGCTTGAAAATAACTCAATTAATAATATTTGAGTTATCCTCCCTCTCAAAAAGGTCCGGAACATTGTTTAGATAATCAAAATGTCAAAAAATGAAGGAAAAATTCGATTTTTTTCTTCGTTTTTTGATTATAACTTCAAGAGTATTCATTTCCGAGAAAAGTTGTATTGACATAAAAGTTGTGTAATTAAATTTCCTACAATATAGAGTTGGTTTAGAATTTAAAAAATAGTCACCCTTGTTGCAAAATAGCAATAATTGGGAAAAAACTATACAAAAAGAAGTATTCGCATTTACGTTTTTCAACCATTTATGCTAAACTTAGGACCTTCAAATTTCACCCAGAAAAACTATATGATACAGTTAAACAATACTGTAAATTTCATTAAGATCGGTTCAATAGATTTTGCAAAATAAATATTGCAAACCAGCTTTCGCAAAAAAAATTCATTTTTTCAAACTGGTACAGGATTGAAAATAAAGCAGATAGTAAGTTGAAATTTTTTTTTTTTGCTTATAGAAGTGTACTGTACCTTTCATTTTCAATTTGCAAAACTAAAATCGATTAACCACCACGGCGTCAGGAAATTTTTTAAATAAACATTAATTATTGGTGTTGCGCGCAGGACACCGGATAGTTTGCTCTGATTGGGCATTCCAATGACCTTTGATAATTATTGATACATTTTAATTTTTATTACATTTCGATATAAATAAATAAATTTGTTTATTGCAAAATAAAAACACATACTCTATCCTTTGAAATAACACTTTTTTAGCAAAAACTTCATATATTTTAACTTGAGAATAAATGTTTATTATTTTTAAACATATACAATTGTTTAAACAATATTTCACAAACAATAATAAAATTAGTTTGATTTATGTGGAATTAAAATATTAAAATACAACAAAATATAGAGTAAGAAAATAATATATTAGATGAAGATTGGAAGAAATTTTGGTGGAAATCAACTTCATGTGAATCGAACACCGCTGTCCTGCGCGTAGCACCAATAATTAATGTTTTCTTAAAAAAATTCCTGACGCCGTGGTAGTTAGTCGATTTTAATTTTGCAAATTGCATATGAAAGGTACAGTACACTTCTATACGCAAAAAAATTTCAACTTGCTATCTGCTTTATTTTCAGTCCTGTGACATTTTTAAAAAATGATTGTTTTTGCGAAAGCTGGATTGCAAAATTTATTTTTCAAAATCTATTGAACCGATCTTAATGAAATTTACAGTGTTGTTTTACTGTACTATATTGTTTTTCTGGATAAAATATGAAGGTCACAAGTGTAAGCATAAATGGTTGAAAAACGTAAAACGCGAATACTTGTTTTTGTATGTTTTTTTTTCGCAAATATTGCTATTTTGCAACAAGGGTGACTATTTTTTCAACTTTTAACTAATAGACTACAGGCCCATGTCCAAAATGGATGGGTCATATGAACCACAAGGTGACGTATATAGGACGATATAAGAGCATAAAATAATAAGATTCAGCGCTATGCCGTCACTTGTAAGCAGTCCAACTGAGTGCTGGTGAGAATTCAAAAGTGCAGGTAGAGTGGGTACATTTTGGTCATATATTTTTGTACGGCATTTTTACCATAGATAGATCCATAAAAAATAATAAGAAAGCGCGCAGTGCCGTACAAAAATGGCGAGCCACAAAGTTGGTAAATTTTTTTGATTTTCTGACAATTTCCAGGGTAAATTTGGTCATTTGATTCTGTACGGCATCAGTTTCATACTGTTTCAATACAACTTCTAATCCATTATTCCGCAACGCCGTACAAAAATCACGCGACAAGGGGAAAAATCGAGAGTTGCAATCCCCTCTCTTTCCGTGGTCCGGGGGGTGATTTGAAACAACATAAAACTAATTTATTTTGAAAGTATTTTATGCATAGATGACATTATTTTACATGCCGTACATTTTCGTTGGTCCAAAGGTTTGTAGGAAAAAAAGCTCAAGGAAAAATCCACAGAATGAAATGTACGAAAAATTCATATAACGAAATGTAAGGTGAAATTTATGACGATATTTTTTTTATGCGGCATTTAGATAGTTCATTTGTACTTAATGCAATAATTTATAAAAAGTTAACGCCGTACAAATCTGAAAGTTCATATTGATAAAAAAGTAATAAAAATATTAAGGAGCAACGTTATGTTACGACGCTTAGCATTTGTAGGCATATTATCTACACCTGCTATAATACTGTACTGTGTGCTAAGTAGTCGTTTTCTAGTAGTAATTTTTCTAAAAAATAGTAGTTGTTTTATTTATTCACATTATTACAATGAAACAAATCAATTATATACATGTAACAATAATGCTTGAAGTATATATTAAACCAAAAATTATACAAAACTGTTGATACTGGGATTTACAGTTTCAATTCTTGGATATTATATACCTACACACCCTTTCACTTCAGTTAGACGTCATAATGATTATATTATCAATAATAATTGTTCTCTTCAAAAATATGTTAATACCGTACAGTATCAAATGACCATAAAATACTATGTACCTTTAAAATGGTAGCGTCATTATCATCAACCTAAAAGATATGGTGTGCATTGAAATGTACGGCATCATTTTTTCCTAATTTATTTATCTTAATACTATTTAAAACAAAGGATAAATGTATAAAATTGCTATATTTTATTAATCTATGAATATTTAAACTGTGGCAATATTTTAAAAAATTTCTGTTTTTGTATTTCTCTATAATTCTTTTTAGAACAGTTTCTTTTGAACGGCAATACTATATAACAATTATATTTTACAATATAATGTTAAAGAAAAAGTTGCCGTACAGAGTCAAATGATATTTTTAGCTTTATAAATCAAGTATACCATCAAATTAACATAAGTATTAATATACATTCAAATGAACAATAATTTTTTGACGGCATTATTTTTAATAGTACTTTTGAGTGCTAAATAATGTTTTGGAACCGAAGCCGTACTTTTTCAAATCACCCCCCGGACCACGGAAAAAGAGGGGATTGCAACCCTCGATTTTTCCCCTTGTCGCATGATTTTTGTACGGCGTTGCGGAATAATGGATTAGAAGTTGTATTAAAACAGTATGAAACTGATGCCGTACAGAATCAAATGACCAAATTTACCGTGGAAATTGTCAGAAAATCAAAAAAATTTACCAACTTTGTTGCTCGCCATTTTTGTACGGCACTGCGCGCTTTCTTATTATTTTTCATGGATCTATCTATAGTAAAAATGCCGTACAAAAATATATGACCAAAATGTACCCACTCTACCTGCACTTTTGAATTCTCACCAGCACTCAGTTGGACTGCTTACAAGTGACGGCATAGTGCTGAATCTTCTTATTTTATGCTCTTATATCGTCCTATATACGTCACCTGGTGGTTCATATGACCCATCCATTTTGGACATGGGCCTGTAGTCTATAATTTTATATTGTAGGAAATTTAATTGCGCAACTTTTATGTCAGTACATCTTTTCTGGGAAATGAATACTTTTAAAGTTATAATCAAAAAACGAAGAAAAAAATCGAATTTTTCCTTCATTTTTTGACATTTTAATTATTTAAACAATGTTCCGGACCTTTTTGAGAGGGAGGATAACTCAAATATTAATTTGAGTTATTTTCAAGCAATTTTTGCAAAAAAATTTGAGTCACCTCTCAACGTCCATCTCAAAACAGATGGGCCCTGGACTATTCTCAGGGTCTTCAAGCTTTAGTTTTTAACTGCGACCACGGCAACCCAATCTGCAAGAAATTCCAATATTTAAACTGTAATGGGATTTTCTTCTTGTAGTGCCTATCCGTTTCGAATGCTGGCAGCCATCATGGCAATCTGTACTTTGCACACTGCTGCTCTGAAAAACGGGAAATCCTTCGCCTTCCTGGTCCATGTATTCCTTCTACTTTTCCCTCTAAGATTATGGTCTCTCGCTGTTCCTCTTGATGTGACTGAGGTATTCGATTTTGGCTGCTTTTTTGTGGTCAACAGCTCTTTTTCATTGTCAACAAAACACTCATTCATTTACAAAAAATCCTTTATAAAAGGTATATTTGTTAAAATCCCTAGACAGGGCTACATCAAAGACAGAACTAGTTTTCGATCGGTTGACCGATCATCATCAGTGCAATCCTAAAATGTGTACAACCAGATAAAATTATGCAAAGTATTTAAAATGTTGACTAAGGTTATAAAAAGTTATAGGTTATACTCACTTAGAATCTACATGCAAGCCACCAAAGTAAAAATAACAGGGTAAAAACCCTTTACAATTGATCCGTCATCGGAACATATGACAAAGATGTGAATTATAACATGGATGATTAAGATATCCAATGTTTTTCACCCGAGGTACCAATGAGCTCTATCTGACAAGTTCACATCATGACTGTACGGAAGCAAGTGATTTTGATAACGGAAATTCTGAATAGTGACATGACAGGAATGACAGTTCCACAGGAAGTTATAATTTCCCTGTTGTTTTGTGGTATTTATTGTAAAATTTGTTAAATTAATAACAAAAAAAAAACAGTCGTTCCCACTGTGGTAGATAGTCTGTAAAAATGGAAATAGACTTGATGTAAATGTTAAAATATTGTAATGGAGGAAGTAGGCAAACCACATTATACATAATACAGAAAACTTGATAAACATTATCAAACCCTTTATATGTGATATCTAGGGCTTAGAAAAGCAGTTGTATCTGTAAAAATATTAGTACATTTGGACGTTGAGAGGTGACTCAAATTTTTTTGCGGAAATTGCTTGAAAATAACTCAAATAATATTTGAGTTATCCTCCCTCTCAAAAAGGTCCGGAACATTGTTTAAATAATCAAAATGTCAAAAAATGAAGGAAAAATTCGATTTTTTTCTTCGTTTTTTGATTATAACTTTAAAAGTATTCATTTCCGAGAAAAGTTGTATTGACATAAAAGTTGTGTAATTAAATTTCCTACAATATAGAATTGATTCAAAATTTAAAAAATAGTCACCCTTGTTGCAAAATACCAATAATTGGGAAAAAAACATACAAAAACAAGTATTTGCATTTTACGTTTTTCAACCATTTATGCTAAATTTAGGACCTTCATATTTCACCCAAAAAAACTTTATGATACAGTAAAATAATACTGTAAATTTCGTTAAGTTTTCGTTAAGTCTGTAATAGATTTTGCAATCCAGGTTTCGCAAAAAAAATTCATTTTTTCAAACTGTTACAGGACTGAAAATAAAGCAGATAGCAAGTTGAAATTTTTTTTGCTTATAGAAGTGCACTAAAACTTTCATTTGCAATATGCAAAACTAAAATCGATTAACCACCACGGCGTCAGGATTTTTTTAAATAAACATTAATTATTGGTGCTGCGCGCAGGACACCGGATAGTTTGCTCTGATTGGGTATTCCAATGACCTTTAATAATGATTGATACATTTTAATTTTTATTACATTTCGATATAAATAAATAAATTTGTTTATTGCAAAATAAAAACACATACTCTATCCTTTGAAATAACACTTTTTTAGCAAAAACTTTCTTTGTTCATATATTTTAACTTAGAGAATAAAAGTTTATTATTTTTAAACATATGCAATTGTTTAAACAATATTTCACAAACAATAATAAAATTAGTTTGATTTTTGTGGAATTAAAATATTAAAATACAACAAAATATAGAGAAAGAAAATAATATATTAGATAAAGATTGAAGAAATTTTGGTGGAAATCAACTTTATGTGAATCGAACACCGCTGTCCTGCGCGTAGCACCAATAATTAATGTTTATTTAAAAAAATTCCTAAAGCCGCGGTAGTTAATCGATTTTAATTTTGCAAATTGCAAATGAAAGGTACAGTACACTTCTATAAGCAAAAAAAAATTTCAACTTGCTGTCTGCTTTATTTTCAGTTCTGTAACATTTTGAAAAAATGAATTGTTTTTGCGAAAGCTGGATTGCAAAATTTATTTTGCAAAATCGATTGAACCGATCTTAATGAAATTTACAGTATTGTTTTACTGTATCATATACTTGTTTTTGTATGGTTTTTTTCACAATTATTGCTATTTTGCAACAAGGGTGAGTATTTTTTCAATTTTTAATTATAGGAAATTTAATTATGCAACTTTTATGTCAGTTCATCTTTTCTCGGAAATGAATACTTTTAGTTATAATCAAAAACGAAGAAAAAAATCGAATTTTTCCTTCATTTTTTGACATTTTGATTATTTAAACAATGTTCCGGACCTTTTTGAGAGGGAGGATAACTCAAATATTATTATTTGAGTTATTTTCAAGCAATTTCTGCAAAAAAATTTGAGTCACCTCTCAACGTCCATCTCAAAACAGATGGGCCCTGGACTATTGTGTGTTTATTTAAAAGTTATCAATTATATTAGAATAATTGGAAGTTGTTATAGTATGTGTTTAACTTTTTATAACCTTGATCAACATTTTAAATACTTTGCATCATTTTATCTGGTTGTACACAATTTAGGATTGCACTGATGATGATCGGTCAACCGATTGAAAACTAGTTCTGTCTTTGATGTAGCTCTGTACAGGGATTTTAGCAAATATACCTTTTATAAAGGATTTTATGTTTTTGTAATGGTATACAGCCAACTACAGGAAATTTTTCCTCGTGGATTTACTCATTCATTTGACGATAAAGGCATATTTCGAAATCCTCAACTTAAATACAGGTGACGTTTGTGAGAGCCCATGACTCAACTCCGTACAACAGTATAGGAAATATAATAACAGTAATGGGGATAGTTGGTACAAAAATACGGTTTTAAAAAAATTAGAAGAAGTTTTATTCCGCAAACAAAAAATGTTGTATCACAGATACAAGTAACATATCAATACAACTAAGTCATAACTCTTTAAAAACAAAACTTTAGATCTTAACTCTTAAACGGAAAATATCAATTATAAAAGACATACAAACTATAGAAAAAATATAAAAATCACTGGTTTGCATTGTGTTGTTGCTTCATAACTAACATGCAAACAAATATAGATAGATTACCACTCCTCATCTGCTTCTTCTGCTACCTGAGCTTTTCCAAATTCTCCCTAAAATTAAAGAAAATATTAATTTTTTGATATTACCATAACAATATTATATCTTTCTATAAGATATATTATAATATATTACAATTAGAATACCATAATATAATAATAGATATAATTGATAATAACGCAAGAATCTAAAATTATGGTGCAAGTTAAGTGATACTCAAGGAGGCCCTATCTATAAGTAGAGCTTGGGTAAGCTGGAGCTTAAGATCTGTTGGTGCAACCAGGCATTAAATACTTAGATTTTTTACTTTATATTATAGGACTAGCTCTCAATTGTTAAATAAGAGCAAGTAATTTTAATTTTTTGTTATTGTTTATTATGTATTTACCAATTTTGTACCTACTAGATCTTATTTTGAATTGTTTTTTAATTTGTGTGACAATTTAATTGTATCATGTACTAATGGATTTCGGTCCGTCAATAAATAATAAATAAATAAATTACCACTCTGAATGTGAGCGGATCATAGCTTTTTAGTCCAGGGAAGATTATTCTCAGGACTTTGAATAGTCCAGGTGTCATGACAACTTTTTTAGTTATTATAGACCTAGGGCCGGTTGTTCGAACGCTAATCAACAATGATCATTATCAAATAATTAATTACTGTCAATGTCAACTTTGTTTGGGTTGTTAAAAAGTCTGCGGAGTCTATAATCAATTAATATAACAATAATTATTAACATAATTAATAATAAATCTCATAATTGTAATTAATTATGTTTTCAGCAACCCAAACAAAGTAGACATTGACAGTTTTGGTGACAGTAATTAAATATTTGATAATGATCATTGTTGATTAGCGTTCGAACAACCGGCCCCTACAGTAGGAAAAATGATAGAATACCCATGCGTCATCGATGATATGCATACGAATCAAATCAAAAATTTCTAGTCTAAACTAAGTTAATACTGTAAAAAAATGGATGTGACTACTACCCCACCATACAATTTTTCACTACGTAAATGTGTCAAAAATTTTTTGTGATGTTATTCTTTTTCTGATAATACCTATATATTTATTGGTAATAAATGTTACTTTTACTACCGTAATTAATTGTTTGATATAGATTAATAATACAAAAATAATGAGTAAGCAAATATAGTATTATGAATTTCTCCATGTTAAAGTTGCCGGACGTAAATAGTAACAGGAATTTAAAAAATGTCCTTTACGCCAGCTGCATTAAGTGACTTAAATGAAAGTAAACTTAATGAATTCAGATCATTTTGGTATCCAGATCATTTTCCAGACATTATCAGCAAATAAATGTACATTCGTAAAAATATGCTAATCTGTAATTTTATACACTATGATTGAAGTCAGAGTAATATGTACATGTTTGGCAAACTCATAGACAGAAGTTAACCATATTGACAGATGATTACTTACAAATGTTATTGACTTATTTTAATTAAATAAATACTTAACAAACCAAAATACAATATAATATCAAAATATATTTTAAAAGAACTGAGTTTATTTAAGTAAATACGACTGATTATTAAAATTTATAAACTCTAGCGAACCTAACCCAGTTTCACTGTCAAAGTGACAGAAATTGAATCTGTCAGATTATAGTTGAATGTTTTTCTGAAGAATGACATTAGAAGTACAGAAATCGTCAAGTGTGAGTTTAAATTTTCTACTAAATTAATATAACTACGTTGAACAATTGTATCGCCGTCTCACTCTGTCAATTATAAATATGTAACTGCGTATGTCTTGGATAACGTTTTTGCTTTGTAGATAACACTTAATATAATCTATCTCTCTCGTTTGTTATTTATAGAAAAAGGCAGCAAATCCAAAATATGTGCTTGATATGATCGTTCATATTCTGTTTTCTGCCAAAAGTTCAGAGCCGTCTTTCAATTATGAACAATTTAATGCAAAAAGAGCGATTTTTTTTTCGATTTTTGCACCCCATTAAAAAGGTAAATATTCGACAAAATTGCAAAATTTGATTTTTTGTACACTGAAAAAGCTTATGGCAATTTTTAAAAGTTAAATATTCAATTTGTTGCTTCGAAAACTGCAAAGTCGTTATTTGTTAATAATAGCAATATTAAAATTAAACAAGCTGATAATGCAAGAATTATCATAACGAAAACTCTGTTTATTTACGTATTTAAATTCATAATATGGAAAATTTCTATTATGAAAAGTTGTTTAGTATTAAATGCTATGTTTTAATATGCAATTATATCCTAATTTAAATATTGTAAACTATAAAGGTACTCTACTCTCGAGCGAAACTCATATTTTTTGACATACCTCGAATAAAATTGATAAAATTTATATGATGATTGCATCTTAGATTTTAGACCATGCAGATTTTTTATGAAGAATAACTTTTCTTCGTAAAATTAATAATAAAAGAGTTATGAATGAAAATAATATTGGTATCCGTAATTTGAGAAAAATTTTCTATTTTTTTATCTTTAGAAGGACGTACAAGTAACTTCATATTAGAACATAGTTTTTATCCCCTAAAAAGGGGCTGTATCACAAAACGTTTTCGGAATCAATATTCCATCATCAGTGTTATCACAGGTTTACATGCTTTAAACCACCAAAATGTACGGGTAAATTTGTGAATTTTTCCTTGTGATATTTTTAATATTAAAATTAACCCAACTTTGGTATTTCACCCAAAGTTGGGTATTGGGGTACTTAATGAAGCCTAAAAATTTAACATTGATCCATCAATAGGATTAAAAAACTCTTGGTAGGAAAAAGGTAGGTTTTCTTCCTATAAGTTTCCAAAATTAAAAAAGTTGTCAGATACCTGAATTACTAACAAGTCCCGAGCAGGTTCTTTTTTCTCTTGGATCCCTGGAGTTGAATGTTTATAGATATGTCTTAAATTAAAAGTAGATTTTTGTCAAAACTTACCCCACGGATATCAGTTCCTCCAAACGAATTACTGTCATGATACGATGACTGAGAACTCATGTCACCAAACCAGTCTGGAACTTCTTGTCCAGCTTGCTTCAGAATAACAGCTAGAGCAGGTGCCAGAGCAGAATCGCTGGAAGAGTCGAAAAAACTGGTAGCTTTACCCTTATTTCCTATAAATATGATTTAATTAGTTTTACAGTAAAAAAGTAAAATGTTGTTCAAATTCGGTACTTGGCAACCTCAAAATAAAAATTTATATATGAATTTTCAGCCTCGAAAATGCTCGGATTTTCAGATTTTAAATCTGAACCTTTCAACTTTAGAGAAAAATGGCAAAAGACCTTTTTGTTTAAAAAAAGTTTAAATAATTTCTGCCAAAAAAACTTTTGCACCACGCCCTTAAGATTTGTTTAACGAGGACATTTTTTTAACAGGAATGCGCAAAGAAACCGAATCAGATACATTTTTCCCATGGGAGCAGTCTCACAATCTGGACTAGTACCGCCACTTTAGTAAGATTCATCATGGCATGTTGATTCCTGGCAACTTCCCTCCATCTTCTGACCCTTAGAAACTTTAGGTCTTCTTCCACATACGTTTTGCATTGTTGGTTGGGGCAACTTAACTAACTTAGGTGGGATCCCAAAGTCTATCATTTCATTATATAATGCGGTTCTGTCATTCTTGTCATGCATTATAGAACATTATCAGACTGCTTTTAAGTCGATGAAGAGATGGTGTGTATCTATGTTATATTCCAAGGACTTTTTTAGAATCTGCCTATGTGATTGAATTTAATGTATTGAACAACAATATCCCTTGTACAATTTTAAATTATAAGATTATTGGCATTTTTATGGATACACTTTGTATGTATTTAAACTTATTGTTAAAATGTTTTTCTAAAAAAAAAAATTATATAGAAAAATATTACTTACCGACACGCCCTGTTCTTCCGATACGATGAACATATTCATCTTTTGACTTCGGCAAATCAAAGTTGATGACATGCTCTATACCTTCTATATCCAATCCTCTCGCAGCAACACCTGTTGCAACAAGTACATTACAGATCCCTTTCTTGAAATCCCACAAAGCTTGTTCCCTTTCACGCTGTAGACGATCACCGTGGATACTGGTGGATTTCATTCCATTTTCAGATAAGAAACTTCCTAAAAAGTCAGCAGTCCTCTTTTGTTCAACGAAAACAACAGTCCTCTCACCACCATCTGCAAAATAAGAATATTTCTATATACTGCTGCAATATATAGAGTGAACTACTATTTATTTGGCAATATTCATCAGAATTCGTGAACATGCGTCAAATTTAAATACCAAGAGGACAGAGTTTAACGACACATTACGTCCATCAAGTTAGCCGAACAAAGTCAGCAGAACACAGTTATTCTTATGCCATAATTAAGTGTAAATAAAATGCAAATTTAATGTTACAAGAAAAAATGTACTGCTCTTTTTTTTAAAAAGTTATCGAATGTTCTGCTAACTTGATAATCAAGCTAGCAGAACAGTAGTTCAAAAATTGATAAATAGTTTATAATAAATGAATAGCAGAGTATTCTCTGAATTAAATTCAAATTTAATGTTCCAAGAAAAAATTTATTGCTCTATTTTTTAAAAAGTTATCGCATGTTCTGCTAACTTGATTTCAAGCTAGCAGAACAGTAGTTCAGAAATTGATAAAACATTTATAATCGAACACCACGCTCAACTGGGACACGAGTTACCATTAAATTTTAATCCTTAGATTTTTTAAGCACATGGGAAGCTGGTATTTGTATAAAAACATAAATTCTTAATAGTGGTACGGAAATCCTTTTTTTATTGCCCAGTCGGTGTTAGTCATTGTATTTTATTATTATCGAAAACCTTGCAGTAAGAACTTGAGAATTGATAATTGAATTTTGTTGAATTATCAGAAAGGCCACCTTTACACAGTCAATATTATTGAAGCAATATTGACGAATAATAATAGTACAAAAACTTCAATTGTGCAGTGAAGGAGGATGGATCTACATAGAGTTTCTAATCGCATCTGCTTTTGGTAATTATTGGTAAAACTCTTATGGTTTATTAACTTATTGCTTAAATTTATTGTTGGAACATTTCATTTGCATTTAATTCAGAGAATACTCTGGTATTCAATTATAAATGATTTATCCATTTTTGAACTACTGTTCTGCTAGCTTGATATCAAGTTCACAGAACATGCGATAACTTAAAAAAAGAGCAATAAATGCTTTTTTGGCACATTCAATTTGCTGAACAATTTTACTTCTTTAGTAATTCAATTTGCATTTAATTCAGAGAATACTCTGATATTCAATTACAATGATTTATCAATTTTTGAACTATTGTTCTGCTAGCTTGATTATCAAGTTAACAGAACATGCGATAACTTTTTAAAAAAGAGAGCAATAAATTTTTTCTTGGAACATTAAATTTGCATTTAATGCAGAGAATACTCTGGTATTCAATTATAAATGATTTATCAATTTTTGAACTACTGTTCTCTAGCTGTTGATTATCAAGTTAGCAGAATATGTGATAAAAAGAGCAATAAATTTTTTCTTGGAACATTAAATTTGCATTTTAATAACATTTAATTATGGTATAATAAGAACTGTGTTCTGCTGACTTTGTTCTAACTTGATGGACATCGACACGTTGGGACACGTAGATGTGATCTAGCAAAAGTCACCCCAGCAAAAATGACCACAATGTGGAAGGACTGTCAAATTTCAAGAGCGTTAAAGATGAGGTTGATCAACTGCTTAATATTCCCAATACTGACCTACGGATGTAAATCTTGGACTGAGAAATTCGGAAAGAAGAAAGATAGATGCTACTTAAATGTTCTGTTGGAGACGAATGCTACGAACTCCTTGGACTGACCATAGGACAAATAATTCAATTTTAAGAGAACTAAAAGTTAGCCAACAACTCTCCAGTAAAGTCCATCTCCAACAATTAAAATACTTTGGACATCTTATTAGAGCAAACGCAGAAAACATGGAAAGACTCATTATACAAGGAAAGGTGACAGGCTGAAGATCTTCAACAAACAGAAATCTTTGGAGAAGGATAATACACGATATCACATCAACCACTACACTCCCTCCGGGGGGTCAGGATTGGAGAGAGAGAGAGAGAGTTAATACCATAACATCAAATTTTGATTAATTTGTTATCATTGAAAATGAATAATAATTATATATTTTATAAAATAATTTGAAATTAATTTGAAATCTTTAAATAAGCTGGTGTCAAATTTTTGCTTGGCCGCTGAGATACCCAGATTTATCCCCAATTGAATCGTGTGGGACATGATAGGTCAGGCTATTTAATTCAGAGCATACTCTTCAAGTTTTAGGAGCACTGCGGGAAGGGCTAATTAGGGCACGGAACGATGTACCCTAGGAAAACCATCTATCAATAAAACCATCACTGAGATGCATCAATACATTAGTTATTAATTGATTTAGGTACCTACCCTAGTTGTTTATTTTATTAACCTGTATAATTGTACAAAGTGTATTCAAAATATCGAGGGGTTCGAGCGAAAACCCGTTAAATACCAAAATTATGAATTCCGGAATTTTTATTTCTGCTGTGTTAAAAACAAGTCTCCTACCACTGATAAATATTATTTGATATTAACATTTTTAAGCACAATAACTAATAAAAATCAAACACGGTAAAAACCGTTAACTCTTATTTTTAAATAACAGCAAACCGATACTTTACTACCAAAAATACTTTTTTTTAAACATATTTATAATGAGATTCCGCTATAATCATTTATTCTCTTTTTCCTGTGTAAAGTTTCTAATTTTATTAGAAATATTTCTAAAGTTAAAAATTGATAATTAATTTTATCGGAGATGAAGATTACAAATTTGTTAATTTTGACAAAATATATTCATGCGAAAATCATTTTTCCTGCGAAAACCCAATAAAAGATGGCTTAAATCGAAAATTAAATCGGCAAACGAAAAGAAAAAAAGATGGTTAGCCCCGATTTAATATTTCCGATCTCAGCTCCTGTGCCCGCAGAAATAATTTCGTTTGTATATGTGCCATGGACGTGCTTAAGCGTCCATGGCACCAAACCATAGTCATATTTTAATGCGCGTTAAGAAAGAAACATAACTTAATGATTTACTTACTTTCACTCAACATTCCTTTTAGTTTCCTTATTTTCTCCTTGCCTGGAACTTGATAGAAAACTTGTTCAACATCAGTGGAAGCACTACCAACGATGCCAACTGCTACGAAAACGTAGTTAAGCAAAAATTTGCCAGCAAGATGCTGGATTTCTTCGGGGAAAGTAGCGGAAAACATAAGCGTTTGGCGCTCACCCTAAAAAATCAAATATTAATACAATGAAACAATGCCTTACTTACAGGATAACTTACAGTGGCAGGCATGGTGGCGTGTCCCAACATTTGTTCTACGGTTGGTAAGAAACCCATATCTAACATCCTATCAGCTTCATCTAACACAAAATATTGAACACTGGCAAATGAGAGATGTCCTCTAGTGACAAAGTCGTTTAACCTTCCCGGTGTTGCGACCAAAATATGACACCCAGCCTAAAAAGTAGATGACAATAAGAACAAGAAAACAATGGAGCGTGGCAGATGGGTAAGCATAGGTTTCTTATCATACAGTGTGTCTGCACATAACTTAGAACCATATGGGAAACTTTTTATTTATCAATTTTACGAAAAAAAAGTTATTCTTCATAAAGTGCTATACATGGTCTAAAACCTCACGATTCAATCATCAGATATCAAATTTTATCAACAGTATACCAGGTATGTCAAAAAATATTAATTTCGCTCAAGAGGAAAGTACCTGTATATTTCACAATATCGAAAATTGTTATTAAGAAAAGTTATTTGGAATTAAAAATTATAATATGCAATTACGTTCTTCAATTAAAATTTTTTATTGAAATTTTATTTCAAATTACGGATACTCAACATCATTTTTATTATGAAAACTCAGTTATTATTAACTTTACGAAAAAAAGTTATTCTTATAAAAAGGTCTACATAGTCATAGTCTACAACAACTAAGATTATCCTAAAACATAAAATAATCATTATTTAACCAATAAAAACCAAATGTTGTTTACAATGTTTTTATATAATTTTTGACAATAAGGGGTAGTGTACACCCCTAAAAATAATCAACGCCCTTGAGCATGATATAGATATAGAATATGAAGTACAGGGTGAGATGATCCTAATCCCAAATTTTTATGCAAATCGATGCAAGCTAAATTCTTTATATATAGCTCCAACAAGGGTGGTTTTAAGGGTTGATATATTATCATATTATAATAAAGCATAAGACAATCATTATTTAACTAATAAAAACCAATTGTTGACCATATTAAAGTCTAAAATGTTATTTTATAATTTTTTATAATTAGGGGTAGTTTTCACCCTTAAAAAACCATAGGCGTACAAAGACTCAAAATAGAAAATAAACTAAAGGGTGAAATGAGCCTAATCCCAAATTTTTGTACAAATCGATGCTGGACGAAAAAATTGCGAGGTTGTCATTTTTTCAGCTTCATTTTCTGGCCTAAAGTGTTCTAAAAAATTGTTTTAAATGTAAACAAATATTTAATACATGTTTAACACAGTTGAATAAAAGAAAATATTTAAAACGAAACAACCCTGAATAATCCTGCAAAAAAATTATCATTTATTACTCCCTAGTGCGCCCCTATTAATTGATAAAAATATTTACAATTACATAACTGGTAATACTGTCCAACAAATTTTTAAGGGTACTATCCGTTGCAAGATAATTCGGATAGAATTCCAACAAATATGTACTTTTTGTACAATTATCTTGCAACGGACACGATACAAAAAGTACATATTTTGTCGGAATTACATCCGAATTATCTTGCAACAGAGAGTACTCCAGTTGTCGGACACACCAGAGTTTAGAAACCTCTATATTTACGAAACGGCCCCCTTGCGAAAATTTTCCGTATTAGAAAGTTGTCTGACTTGACATAACTGAATAAAAAAAGTGCCCGGAGGTAGGTATAGGTAATCGATTTTGACAAGAGCTATGACCTTGATTATTGCATTCATGAAGATTCTGACCAATAGAAAGCTACAGAAATAAAAATTACAGCGATTATTTCATTCATAGCGATTCTGACCAATAGAAACCTAAAATAATAAAAATTACAGCGATAATTTTTGATAATTGCCCGTCGTCAAGTATTTTACATCAGATGCCCTTCGTTGCTACGCAAAAATACATTCAGGGACATCAACGACAATTAATGTTTTACAACTTGTCACAGAGAACAACAAACAGGTTTAGCAAATATTTAGGCAAAGATATCAATAAAAAATTAGTTAAACTGATTTAAAAAGGCAGTTTTATTCATGAAATAATCTTAACGAATTACTCTCGAGCTAGTAAAAATCATCGATTTGTTTTGCCCTCGTGACACTCTGACAAATTAAAACTGTCAAAATGACACTCGGGATACAAATCGATAATTTTACTACTGATTTTACTCTTGTAATTACTACTGATTATTTTATTCTTCGGAGATTCTGACCAATAGAAAGCTACAGAAATAAAAATTTAAGTGATAATTTTTGATAATATCCCATCGTCAAGTATATTACTTCAGATGCCCTTCCTTGCTACGAAAAAATACATTCAGTGACATTAATGACAATTAATGTTTTAAAAATTATAAAAGTGATGAGTTTCAACCATCAAATATTTATAACAACTGTGTGTTTAATTGTACTGTTCTTACGATGTCAGTTGGACCAGAAGCATTTTTGGGGTCCCGTCAATAATTCTACGAAGAGCATAGAAATAAAGATAAACCATATAAACATTTGCTTGCTTCAAAATTGATCACTCCTTGTATTAGTCCACATGGACGCGGGTGTGGCTTACTACTTTCTAACGTATCTTATTGGGCAATACTGAAGAGTAATTGGTCAAATTGTTCGGAAGTGCTTAGGCTCAAATCATATCTTTATCTGGTCAAAATACCTTCTCATGTTTCAAAGGCGGCAAGCAATATAAACAATAAATAAACAGTGTGGTCGTCATAACTTACAATTATTTTATTTTTATAATACATTTTTTGTCTCATTTCTTTAGTACCTAAAAAATGAATAAGCACATTAAATTGCATTTGTAAGTATTATATACTTTTAATGATCAATTTTAAATTTTATTGTATTGTATTATACTGAAACTGTATTGTTTATACAGGATGTCCCATATATTATGCGAGATTTAATGACGTCAATTTGCTCAGTCCGCTGATTGGATAATGTAATTAATGGAATTTTTCATGTTTCATATTTTTATTTTTTCCATATTTTCCTTTGTATGTGTCCATGTCTAAGAGCCATATATGAGGAGAGGGAGTGTACATTGATTGAAGACTCTTGATTTTAGGTATTGGGGTTATTTTTTTTTCTTTAGAATAAAAGACAGTTTTCCGAGTGATGCCCAGGCCAATCTTATTATTTTTTTTTTATTTCTTCGGTCTGATTTTTTTTATTTAATTTAGTGATTTGTCCTACAATATCTCTTTTACTTGCTTTATTCTTGTTTGTCCCACTGTAATTATTGGTTCTCCTTGTTGATTGGTCATGGCTTTTGTTTTACTGTAAGCGATGTTCAGTCCCATCTTTGTCGATTCACTATCTAGTGCTTCCATCATTCTTGGTAATTCTTCACTATTTTCTGTTTTAATACAATATATATACTTACAAGTCAAAAGTGACATTTGGAAAAATTGTGTAGCTCATGTTCAAGTAAAATAAAAATATTATCTTGCTTTGTCACCAATATTAATGTCTTCTTCTTCTTTTCCTTCTTCTTCTTCTTGTGTAGACATGACTGTCTGTTTTTCAATGTGGCTCCAGTAAGTTGTCATTCCATCGTTTTCGTGGTCTTCCCACTTAGTTTTGGATCCCGCGTATGAAAAAAAAGTTGATTAATAGCAAGCTGAAAATTTTTTAATAGCTTAAGGGTGTGTAGTTGGAGAAACTTTGATATATGGGAACACTGGAATAGGGGAAGTTTTAATTGTGGAACAGGTTAAAAATTTGGAACGGCCAGACCACGAAAACGGCACATGTATTTTGTCCGACAGAACAGACTTAAACTCTCCGAACAGAGATTAAACTCTCATGCAAAAATCAGCCTACTATTTATCACCAAATGGGCGTTTTAATGAGTGGAACATGTAGAATATGTCAAATGACAGGAATTATGACAGCTGATAAATAGCAGTCTGATTGTTGCATGAGAGTTTAATCTCTGTTCGGAGAGCTTAAGTCTGACCGTTCCAAATTTTTAACCACAATTAAAACTGCCCCTGTTACAGTGTTCTCATATATCACAGTTTATCCGACTAGACACCGTTTAAGCTATTAACAAATTTTCAGCTTACTATTAATCAACTTTTTTTTTCATACGCGGGATACAGACCTAACTGATCGTCTTCCTATTGGGGAACCGTCTCTCGCCATCCTTACTACTTTGTTTTTTGTCATTTGGCTCATGTAGTTGTTCCATTATACTCTTCTGCTTTTTACCCAGTTATTGATGTTGTCCACCTTGCATATCTGTCGTATATCTGCACTTCTACCTCTTCCCATATCCCATCGATTTTTCAAAGTATTTTCATCTCTGCTGTTTCTAGCATTCTTTCTGTCCTTTCTGTATCAAGTCGTGTTTCTGCCGCGTATTTATGTCATTATTGGTCTGATAACTGTTGTGTAAATTGCGCCTTTCACTTCTTTTCCAATATTGGTGTGTTAGTTATAAACACGACAAGTGTCGAATCAAGTTCTGAACACACGGACAGTGATATATTTCAACTTGTCAAAAATATGTCCTATGTATAGTATTTTTACTACAAAAGCGATATTACGTAGGTCAAAATTTTTGACGTAAGAGAAGTGTCAAAACATTAGAATGTGAATTTTCATTATTGCCATGTTTATTATAAACATGGATATAATGAAGAGTCACATTCTAATGTTTTGACAGTTCTCTTATGTCAAAAATTTTGACCTACGTAATATCGCTTTTGTAGTAAAAATACTGTACGGTAGTAAAAGTGATCTCTTCATTAGTCATGAATTAGACAATTCGACTGGAAGAGGAATTGTTCGTTTTCATGTATTTTATGTGTATATTCAAAGTGTAGTCTTATTTCTTTAGTTCTCAAATTTATTTATTTATTTATTTATTTACGGGATTACCCCCATTACAACACATACAGTATAAAATCAATCTCTGTAATATCTACTAAACTAGAGTAAAATAAATCTTAATTACATACTTATTAAACAAAAACGAAATATTAATAGTTATCCATTACACATATTACATCTATTACACAAATCAGTTCAAATAAACAAAAAGTACCTGTCAAGCTCTTTTAATCCGATTCTTAAAACCAGCCAAGGAGACACCAAACATTTCCAAGTTATTCTCGTTTATAATTTTTAGTGTTCGCTCAATGGGCGAATGCATACCATAGTTTGTCCGATGAAAAGGTATATAAAACAAATCAACATGTCTGAGACTTCTGGAGGGAACATATAAATTAATAGATTGGAGAAGTTCAGAACAACAAATTAAACCATTTATTAATTTAAACACAAATACCAAATCAGAGTTATCTCGTCGAGTTTTTGATAAATTCATGTTGAGTGTTTTTAAAATATAGGTATAATCATGATTAGTAATGCGTATGTTTAATTTGTATGCACAATATCTCAAAAATTTATTCTGCAATCTCTCCAACGTAGTAGAATGAGCTTGGTATTGTGGAGACCATACAATAGATGCATATTCCACTTTAGAGACAACCAAAGCATAATATACCGTTCTTAAAGCCCCTACAGATAGTCTCACACAGTTGCGAATGATAAAGCCCAAAGATTTTGATGCATTTACTGTTACACTATTTATATGTTGCACAAAACGCAACTGCTCATCAAATGTGACTCCTAAGTCTTTTATTGTTTTAACATAAGACAATTCATTTTCATTAATTGTGTAAGAAGTATCATATTTTTTATTACCTCTATAAAAGCTTATATAACAGCATTTAGCAACATTTAAATGCAAAATATTATTCTCACACCAAATACTCAACCGGTCTAAATCTTCTTGAATTAATGTTACATCAACATTTGAATCTACGGATTTAAATAATTTCAAATCATCTGCAAACATCAGGAAATCGCAATTTCTAAAACACTCTGATATATCGTTCACAAATATATTAAATAACAAAGGTGAACAGTGAGCTCCTTGGGGTACTCATGATGTCACATGAATTATATTTGAATTAAAACAACCTACTCTCACCTGCTGTGTGCGATCTCTTAAAAAGCTATTGAACCATTGTAAGGATTGATGACTGAAGCCAAAAGCATTTAATTTTCCCAATAACATGTTATGATCTACTCTGTCAAATGCCTTGGAGAAGTCAGTATAAATAGTATCCATCTGACTTTTATTCTCCAACGCGTTTAATATTTTTTGTTCAAAGAGTACTAAATTTGTTACCGTTGATTTATTCTGAGAAAATCCATGTTGATTGTGTATTAGACGCTCTTTACAATAAAATTTTAATTGATCGTGCAATAGTCTATCAAAAAGTTTTGGTATAGAGGATTGTTTACAAACGCTTCGATAATTTGTTATGTCTTGTTTATTACCTGATTTAAAAATTGGACAGATATAAGAGTGCAAGGATTAGTTAGTGAATATATACAGTTCTTTAGAAAGTAATCGGGAATACCATCTGGACCACTGCTTAACTTATTGGGTAGGAAATGTTGTTGAAAATATCTTTCACTGATATTGAAAAATTAGGTATAAAAAGATTGTTGTTTCCCTTTACTTCCAAGTTATTAATATTTGATTGTGGCGAATAAACTGTTGAAAAAAATTGACGGAAACAGTTTGCAATCTGTTGTCCGTTTGTTGCTATAGCATTACCATAGTACATACTGTTTGGTAAATCATTTGATGCTCACTTACTGTTTACAAACTGCCAAAAGTACTTAGGATCACTGCATAAATTATGATTTACTTGATTCAGATAAGTGTTATAACATTGACTTGATAGATCCTTACACAATCTCCTAAGTTCTGAAAAAATCACATAATCCTCTTGATTACAGGAAGCTAAATAATTTTTATGAGCAATTTTTTTCTGTACAACTAAATAACGCAAGTTGGCATCAAACCATTTTGGATAACTAGAAGTTTTAAATCTTTTCACCGGTACAAACAATGATAGTGACATATTAAGTATGTTGTAAAATTCTGTTAAAGCATCATCAACATTTGACAAATTCAAATGGTCTTCCCAAGGTATCATTGAAAGATAGTTATTGAGACCTTCATAGTCTGCATTTACAAAATCATGATAAAATTCAGTATATTCTAATGACTTACCTCGATGTTCACACAAACTAATATTGTAAGTGTAACTTATGTGATGATAACTATTTTTAAAAATCGGATCTGAGGCTTTTGCTACTTGTAAATCACAAACATTTGTAAATATTAAGTCTAAAAACACATTTCTTTCATTTGGAATATTAATCATCTGGAAAAAATTCAAGTACCCATAAAACTCAGCTAAGTACAATGCATGTGAACCTTGAGGACAATTCACCAAGACACCTGATTCATTGTTATCCCATGAAGCTTCCGGAAGGTTGAAGTCTCCGAATATATATGTCTTATGATGATTATACCTTTGGGATATATCTTCGACTGATAAACAGTGTTGTTCATATATTTGTTCTACGGATTTTGGTGGAATATATACCCCTCCAATTATAAAATTTTCTTTACCAAATGAGCATAAAAGAAAAAGTTGTTCAATAGATTTGTACAAGGGTTTCAGCACAGTTACCTTAATGTAGTCTTTAACAACAATCAAAATACCTCCTCCTCTTGACTTATAACTATTATCACGATCACATCTAAAAGTTCTATATGAAGGTATTTTAATTTCACTATCTAAAATATCCTCGTGTAACCAACTTTCAACAAATATAAAAATGTCATAATCAGAACATAAAAATATAAAAATGTCATAATCAGAACATAAAATAGAACTAATCAGATCTTGAATTTTTGTACGAAGTCCTCCGACGTTCTGACAATAAACTTGTAATGGGGATGAGATTAGTTTTTTCCTTCTTTCTTGAATGATTCAATTTTTGGTACACCATTTCTGTATTTTATGGCAATGTCTTTTTCGCCTTTATTTTGTCTGTCTTTTAATTCTTTCCAAGCTTTACTGAACATATCCCTTTGCATATTTGTTTGATCACTATTTATTTTGATTGTTGAGTTCTGTAGTCTTTTCTTACTCCTTAAAATGTCCTTAACAACACCATTATTGGAAAAAATAGCTCTAAGTGGACGAGACTTACCACCCGTGTTCTTTCCTACTCGAACAACCTTCACTAAATCCTCCAACGCTTCATCTTTTCCCATTTGTTTCATAATTTCCTCGACTTTGGCTTTGTCTTGTTTTATCCTATCTTCAATATTCTCAGAATTCAATTCGGGAACATTGAATAACATAATATTGTTAGATTTTACAATTCTATCATTTATTTCTATGAACATTTCCTCAAATGGCAAACCTGGCGCATTGGAGTTGCATTTCAGTTCATCAATAGTCTTCCTTAGATCACAAATCTGATTATCCTTTTCGTGTAAGGATTTTTCATTGGCACACTTAAGTTTCTCTACCTCAATCTTTAGATCTTCAACCATAGACTTCAAAATTGGTACTAACAGTAAACCTTGCTCACAATCCTCACAGAAATATTTTAATTTCCTAGTATCTGCTGCCAGTTGAAGACATCTTACTTCTGTAGCTGTTATACTGGCACAATTAATATGTATAGCCCTCTTACATCCATCACACTTGAAAGAAGTCTTATCCTCTGCAGCATCTTTCTTGCATAACAAGCATTTGCCCATATTTGAATATTCAACAAAATGTCAAAAATAAACCCTTTAATAAAGATAGTAAGTCACTTCACTGGTATATGGTAATTACTTATCTATCACTATCAATTTGTCCTAATTGCTTCAAGTTTTTGTTTAAAAAAGAAAAACTAAAGGTACAAACTTTGCATTGCAATTATTGCAATTTACAGACAAACAAATTGTTTTTCCAAAAAAGAAAGATGATCTTCAAATTCCTTGTACTAATTCAGCTTATTTGATATAACTTTAATAATTAATTGTTGATATTTACTTGTAAAACAACAGTTTTTTAGGAGCAATTGCTAATTACATCCATCGAGGTTGATTTCTAATTTTAAACTGCACACTAAAATTAATAAGCATGTTAAATTTCATTTGTATTATGTATTTTTAATTATCTTTGGTGTCAATTTCATAAAGAAATGTGAACAATTAACAACATTATTACTGTTTAACAAATATTGAACCATAATTTAAAAATAAAAGTTTACTCATTAATTTCTATTGCGCCGCCTATGTTTTACAAACGGTGCCGACAATCGGTGTCGAATTTTGTTTTTATACTGGTCCAACTGACATCCTAAGAACAGTACTAATTTGTACTTACATTAAAACTGTCAAAGTGTCACTTGGGAAAAATTTGACTTATGTAACTTTGACTTATTTGTATTATGTAAATTTGACTTATTTTTGACTTATGTAAATACTTTGTATATTGACATCAATAAACTGAATTGAATTGAATTGATAATTTTAGAGCTCTTATGCAATTACTATTGAAAATTTCACGTAAATTGATGTACTAAATCGGTATGATTCATAGTTCTTGTCAAAATACAATACATTCCTCTAATCATTTTTTTGAAAGTGTGGATCCAAGTCCTACAATCCATTGCACCGATCAATGCATTCCGTCCGTAGCCCGTTATCCAGAATGCTATGCTTCCAAAAACATGATATGAATAGTAAAAAAGTACTACTTACCAAAACGTGATTTCTTTGGTAACTAACGCTAGCACCGCCGTACGCAACTACTGCTTTGACAATTGAATTGTGGGCAAATTTCTTTGCTTGTTCAAATATCTGAATTGTCAATTCTCTAGTTGGTGAAACTATTACCACTCTAGGTTGACAGCAGTTACCGTCCATAACAGGTCCCTCTTGACTAGTTAATAACTGGTTTATCATAGGTAAAAGAAAGGCAGCCTGAAATAATGAAAAAGAAACATTAAAACGCAACTTAAAACAATCCATAGCTCCCCTAACACAGGGGCAAATTAAAAATTGGCAACGTGAATAAAGGTCATATAAAATATCTGAGGGTGTTTGTTTAAATAGTAATAATTTAATCAAATTATAACTATTTAAAATAATTGTATTCTTGCCGCTATACTATCACTGTTATATCTATAAATCGGCCCTCTATTGGACAGCTTGGCAGTGTTGTCACATCTAATATGACAGTTTCTTCAAATATAGACGGCCATGAACAATCTCAATTTTCAGTTTTCAAAGAGCCAAAGATAAATGATAAAAAATAGACCGACCATAGATCAGATTTTTACTCTAAGGCAGCTGCTTGAAAAAGTTTGGGAATTCAATAGAACTATCTATAATCTTTTCATAGATTTACGACAAGTGTACGATAGCATTAAAAAGGATTAGATGTGGAATGCAATAGCAGAACTTTCAGTTCCATAAAAAACTTATCCAGCTTGTTAAGATATGCGTAAATGGCTGTGGATACAGAGTACGGATAGGTATGGTCGAAGCGAAGATCATGCATTTTATCAATGAAATTCGATATTTTAAAGATATTCCAGAAGCGGCTACAGATAAAATGTTTTAACAACCTATTAATCATTCAGCATTACCCGACGGATATTAGTACAGTTAAAATAATTAAGGCGATAACCGGACAATAATGATTTAATGAGTGAAATTTAAGGTTTTTTTACTTTAATGACAAAAAGAGCAAGCCCATTAGCAGAACCCAATTAAAAATTGTTTTGCACATCATATCTGAAACATTATCTGGTTGAAAAATCTTATTTTTGTTGGCAAAAAAATATATTAATTTGTTTGGACTAAATTACAGTTGTGTTTATCTTAAAAATGATATGTTACTATCAACATTCATACAGTGTTGGCAAACTGAATTTTGTTATTTTGGGTGTAAATTCTTTCCACGGATCTCTCGAGGGTACAATAACAAACTCTCAGAATCGTTTGAAATAAGCAGTGGCCTGCAACAAGGAGATGCACTGTCACCTCTCCTTTTTAATATAATCCTGGAGAAAGTAGTAAGAACAGCACAAATTAGAACAGAATTACTGGTGCTACTTCGGTATGCGGTCTACGGCAGAGTTTCTAGTTTGGTATGCGGTCTACCGTCTGATATGCGATCTACGGCAGTTTAGCTGATTCGGCATGTGGTCTACGTACAAAAACAAATTAGAGAAACTATTACAAACTTTTTATTTATTATTTATATATTATTTTATTTATTACAAACTATTACAAACTATTACAAACAAATTTATTATATTACTTAAAAGTTAAATAATCTTTGAAAAACTTATTTGTAGGGTCAACTGACAATACATAAACATTTTAAATGGTTTATACATATACATCTCTAACATCGTGCAGAAAAGCGATAAACTTATCTTCTACATTCCTTCGTAGAAACTTCCACGCAACATAATCCAAATGGGACTGCAAAGTACTGACAGGAACACCTCTCATTTTTTTCAAAATCGTAATTTTACCCTCCAACCAGGATCTTTCTATCCCTTGCGTATGTGCTCCTGTTTGTGGGTTGACATAATTTTCCTGGTGGTTAACGTTAAGTGCACGTAGCCTAATTGGCGCAAATTGCCGTATGCTGGCCATTCGTCCGAGTGAATTACTGACCCAGCTTCAACTTCCCTTTGTATGATGGGAACTAGGGTCGCTCTGTCTCTTCGCTCAACATAAAAATATCGGACCTCCTCTTTACTCTTTAATCCGAAGACCCACGGACCGTCAATTCGGCGTCCATGATTCCGATTATTTTCTGCTTCAGCATCGCTGTCTTCTGATTCTGCTGGATGGTCTCCATTTAATATTCGTCCTCTGTTGTATTTCCTTCTGCCCGCAAATCTGGCTTCGTCAATTTGGATTGGGTCTTCTTCCGTACCTCGAAGCTGTCCACGGCGATTCACTGACATCACAGAGGAACAGACTTCTCGACACATGCTGTACCAGTCCCCTATAGCTTCACTTCCTCTCCCCGTTACTTTCATTACTGTGTCAAAATCGAGTTCCAAAATGAACATGAACATCAATTCCAAAATTTGACATAAAGTTAACTTGCAGTTAATTTTTCCATTTAAGTCGGTGAAATGGAAAAAACGGTTGCCATGCCTAACTGATCTTGTGGTCTGGCATCCTCTCCTTGGACAGCGAAGAACTGGTCTATATTCACCACCCCGATCTCGTTTCCGCTTTTCTTCCATTTCTGCCCCACATCGGTGGCACGGCTCAGCGTCTTCAACATTTTGTAATAAACTGTTCGCTCGTAGAGCTACTGCCTCTGCTTCGCTCGAAATGACAGTTTGATAAAACTCTTTTAGCAACATTTTGTTTGCAACTAAATCAATCTTCATTTTGGGGCTCATTTTATACCAAAATAGGTCATTAAAGGTTTTAGTATAAGCACTACGTAATTGACCAATAATGAGTTCGTCATAATTTCCCTAATTTGTTTTTGCATTCCTAATTTAGCAGTAATGAGTTTATTTCAAAGATTATTTACTTTTTAAGTAATATAATGAAATAGTAATGAGTTTGTCATAATTTCCCTAATTTGTTTTTGCATTCCTAATTAAGTAGTAATGACTTTATTTCAAAGATTATTTAACTTTTAAGTAATATAATAAAATAGTAATGTTTGTAATAGTTTCTCTAATTTGTTTTTGTACGTAGACCGCATGCGGAATCAGCTAAATTGCCATAGACCACATATTAGACGGTAGACCGCATACCGAAGTGGCACCGAATTACTGACAGTAAATGGACCAAAATTACTACTACCATTGTTTATATTTGGTCAGCCCAATAGGAAAATTTATTATGATTCAAATTGAGAGTCACCACACGTCCCCACAATTTCTGTCATGGTCGCAACGCCAAAATGCATAGACACCAAGTTGGATACGATCCTATTCATAACACCCCAACTCGCATACATATTAAGAAAAATAAATATAGAAGAGTAGGTATATTTAGAAATTGAATTAATGATCTCATGCTATTATAAATTATATTTATACAGGGTGTCCAGAAACTCTACCGACAAACGAAGACAGGAGATTCCTCTGATAATTTAAATACAATTTAACCCAATTCACCTAGTCCGAAAATGCTTCCTAATGGAGCTAGAGCTCTTTGAAGATGGCGTCATGTAATTAGTTCTTCTTAAATACCTCCAGAATGCTTCTATTTAGAAAAACGAAAATTGGTATGCATATTTAGTTTCCAGAAATGAATCGATTCCATCCATTGTAAGTTTATAGTACCTGTCATAGGCGTCCGTTTTGGGTAGGGCAATGGTTATTTTATCGCCTAACTTTTTTGTCTTTAATTTTTAGGCTTCTTTGACTCTAAATTATTAAATTGTGAGGTATTCTAGTACTAAAAGGTACTCTTATTTTAAGTCGATAGGATACACGGTTTTCTAGAAAAATCAATTTGAAAATTTATTGTTCTTTGAATTCCAAAAAAAAAAAGATTAAAAAAAACTATTTAGAAAGATGAAAACTTTTATATTTATTTATATTTTCATGGATTTCATTAATGGCGAATTTCTAGTACCGGTCATAGGCGTCCGTTTTGGGTAGGTTAAAAGTTATTTTATAGCATAACTATATTGCCTTTAAAAATATTTTTGACACTAGATTATTCAATTATGAGATATTCGAGTACTAAAAGTTACTTTTGGTTTAAGTTGGTAAAATATCGTTTTTTTTTTATTTTTTTCGATTTTTTTTTCAAATTGCCATAATAAAAACTTTTAAATCGATTTTTCTAGAAAACGGTGTGTCCTACCGACTTAAAGTAAGAGTACCTTTTAGTACTAGAATACCTCACAATTTAATAATCCAGTATCAAAAATGCTTAAAAGTTGAAGACAAAAAAGTTATGCGATAAAATAACTGTTGCCCTACCCAAAACGGACGCCTATGACTGGTACTAGAAATTCGCAATGGATGGAATCGATTCATTTCTGAAAAGTAAATATGTATACAAATTTTCGTTTTTCTAAATAGAAGCGTTCTGGAGGTATTTAAGAAAAACTAATTACATGGGGCCATCTTCAAAGAGCTCTAGCTCCCTTAGGAAGCATTTTCAGACTAGGTGAATTGGGTTAAATTGTCTTAAAATTATCTGAGGAATCTCCTGTCTTCGTTTGTCGGTAGAGTTTCTGGACACCCTGTATAATAGCATGACATCAGTAATTCGATTTCTAAATATTATATTCTTCCATTTTGACGTTGCGACCTTGACAGAAATTTAACCGTTTATTTCAGAAAGGGGTCAAGTGACAAATCTTGACAAAATGAGTACAAAAAATTAACTTTTTTTTTTTTCTTAAACAAATTAACAAGATACATTTTTAAAAAATACAACACTTTTTGACAAATACTCCAGGTTGTTAGGTAGAATTTTTATTTTATATAAAGTGACTGTTGAATGTAAACAGTGTGTAAACTTGATTTTCTCAAAAGTAGATACTTGTGACTTGACCCCTTTCTGAAATAAACGATTCAATTGTGAGGACATCACTGGTGACTGTCTCAATTTCCTATCAAATCAAACATATTTACCTATTGGGCTGACCAACTATCACCCTATATAAACAATGCTACTATCATATGCGGATGACATTGAAATTATGGGAAACACAGTCACCAATGTGAAGGAAACTTTCAATAAATTGGGAAGTAGAGGCAAAGAAAACTGGTTTAAGGGTAAATGAAGAGAAAACCAAATACATGTGCATTAACAGACAAAAGGGACGAGATAGAATAGGGCAAAATGTTACGATAGACCCATATAACTTTGAAAAAGTGGAGAGTTTTAAATACCTCAGAGCAACAATCACTGCAGGTAACAATATCAAGGAAGAGATTAAAGGGGGAATTCAGGCAGCAAACCGATGTATGTATAGCCTCCTCAATACTACTAAATCTAAAAGCCTAACATGAGCATCAAAGATCAGATTACAGTCGAACCCACTTATTGGAATAGCCTTCGTGCCAAGAAAAATTATTCCTATAGCCGGGATATTCTAATAACCGATCATTAGTGGCTAGTAAAACCGTTTTCGGGACCTCAAATTTCTATTCCTGAAACCGGGATATTCCTATAACCGGTATTCTTATAAGCGGGTTCGACTGTATATAAAACAATGATTAGACCGGTACTCATGTATGGCTGTGAGATTTGGACTCTGACCAAAGTAATTGAAAGAAAACTTAGATGTTTTGAGAGAATAATCCTCAGAAGAATCTTTGGACTTTATCACGACCCTAATAGCAACCAATACCGAATGAAAACAAATGCTGAGATCAAAGCAGATGTATAGGGTGAGCAACATAGTCCAAGAAAATAACGTCTAAGATGGGCTGGCCATGTCCATAGGCTCCCAAATAACCCCCTTGCCAAGCTGATCTGGAGAAAACTCCCACAAGAAGAAGACCCAATATATTGTCCCTACTATTTCCAACTATCGAATGTGAAAAATAAGTTTTTTCAGATTCGATACCTTGCCCTCGCATTATATGTGATACATCTTGTGGCAAATTCTCGTTATTGTAGCTTGATTAGGAGCGCGGAAATATGCTGTTTAAACCATCGAATATGAACATTTTTGTAGATATTAGGGTAAAATTTGATTGATTCCCGCGCATGCGCACACCGACAGTATGGTATTAGTTGTTATACAGGCTCCGATTGGGTGTTGAAATTTTGAAATGATCTGTCAATAATTGTTCAATATGGAGGTTATCGGTAAACAAAAATATTGTATATTAGTTTTTATTGATGTGCGGACAGAAATAAAATCAAATTTATAATAATAGTGACTTTTTAAATAGTTTTGAAAAGCCGCAGGTACGTAATTCTAAATGTTTCAGTTGGAAATACCTAATAGTTTCAATACCTATCTATTTGGAAAATGTAAACAAAATAATGTAGTTACCTATTAGTAGGCAATGCTTTAATAATTTACATAATCTGATTACGAACAAACTTTCTACAAATCTTCATCTCATATATCGTTTTCTTACTCTATATTTTGTTGTATTTTATTTCGACAAAAATCAAACTAATAATTTTATTAAATTCATATAAATTTATGGTGTAAATGTTTAATTTGTGTATATTCCCACATTACGTATACAAGAGTTTGGTGCAGTTTGAAATGGCGTCAACTTTTGTAGGGCGCGGTAGACGTGAAGTGGGTTCAAGCCCCAAGCAAGTTATTATTTTTTTATATTTTTTTTATAGATTTTATGATTGTAAGTATATTATTATATAATTTTTGAAGATATTCTTCTTTTTTGAAAGTGGTAGATAAGAAAGTTAGTTTGATTTTTAAATAAAATAAGTACAAATAACCTTTTAAGTATATTTACTTCGTTTAAATTACCTATTATATAATAGAAGAATATCTTCTTACGTACAAAGTACACACACAAACTGACGAAAATGGTTTTATTTGGTTGACTGCAAACTGACGAAAATGGTTATATTCAATACTTTTGTTTTGTATAAATATAACTTAAAGGTATATTTGTACAACGCTAAATGTCGAATGTGTCACATTTGTCAGTTTGTGTTGTAATTTATTCAACAGCTATTCAGTTATAATCTGTAAACTGTCGAAAATGCTAAACTGCTGAGAAGAATAAAATGCAGATGTTTACAATTTGTGCGAATTTTGTTTCAGTATTGCTTCCAAGAAATTCTTGTGAGGCAGTTTATGATTTTATTTTAATGGATTTTCATTAATTATTCAGTTATTCGCTATTATACATTCGCTACGTTGAATCATCGGACCGAAACAAATCTTTGATTAATACAAAAAGCAAAGGAACGAATGTGATTTTTTGGAAAGAAAAAAATGATAAGCAGTTCAAAGGACCCCGCATAAACCTTATGGAAAATAGGTCCCAGTGGATTTCGTTCATACTTCGGGAAAATACTCTTTGAAGCATCCTGATAAAAAGTTCTCATGAGCACAACTCAATCATATGAAGGATTTTCAAGATATAGAGGTCCAAACTCGGAAAATTTTAAGATTTACGGGTTATTTCAATTCCGTGAGTTACTGGTTATTTGGCAACATGTAGAAGTTTGGACCAAGGAAAAGTACTAGTAGTCTAGGATTTTTTCCTGGCTATCCAATGGCGACCTTTACTTTGACCTTGACCTTCAACGGACGCCATCTTCTAGAGTTTCGATGGTTTTAGGCATTAAATTGATATAAACAGATTACTCGTGGGTTTTTGGGATCGCAAAACACGAATATGCAATAGCCATCCAGATGACGTGGTGGCCAGGGCCACTGCAAGGGACGTCATCTTCTAGAGTTTGGATGGTTTTCGGCATTTAATTGATGCAAATGAATTACTGGAGGGTTTTTTTAGGTCGCTAAACACGAATATGCCACCAGAACCGACTCCCGGAGCATCTGGAGTTGAGGGTCTTTGGTACTACATTGATGCAAACGGATTAGTTATAGGTTTTTGGGGTTGCTGAACACGAATACGTGATCACATTGTGCCATAGGCACAATGTGATTCGTGAGTCAGATCTGATGGTGTATGCATGTTCAGCAACCCCAAAAACCTATAACTAATCCGTTTGCATTAACGTAGTACCAAAGGCCCTCGAAACTCCAGGAGCCTCTTTCATTAACCTTGGAAATCAGGTGCTAAGGGAGTCGGTTCTGGTGGCACATTCGTGTATAGCGACCTCAAAAAACCCTCCAGTAATTCATTTGCATCAATTAAATGCCGAAAACCATCGAAACTCTAGAAGATGACGCCCCATGCAGAGGACCTGGTCACCACGTCATCCGGAGGGCAATTCTGATGGCATATTCGTGTTTAGCGATCCCAAAAACCCATGAGTAATCTGTCAATAATTAATCAATTAATCAATAATTAATCAATTGAATGTCAAAAACCCTCGAAACTCTAGAAGATGACGTCCGTTGAAGGTCAAGGTTAAAGTAGTAAAGGTCGCCATTGGACAGCCAGGAAAAAATCATAGACTACTAGTACTTTTCCTTGATCCAAACTTCTACATGTTGCCAAATAACCAGTAACTCGCGGAATTGGAATACCCCGAAAATCTTATAATTTTCTGAGTTTGGGCCTCTATATCTTGAAAATCCTTCATACGATTGAGTTGTGCCCATGAGAACTTTTTATCGGTATTCTTCAAAGAGTATTTTCCCAAAGTATAAAAGAAATCCACTGGGACCTATTTTCCATAAGGTTTGTGCGGGGTCCTTTGTTATCAATCTAACAAGGATTAAACATTACATACAAAAAATATAAAAATTTTCTCATTTGTCAATGCGCTGATTTAGGAGCCTCTAAAAAAAAAGTTATTTTGCTCTCCTGAAAAATACCACTTTTCACATTCGATAGTTGGAAATGGCAGGGACGATATGGTCAAAATAACAATGGGACTACCCAGTTACCCAACTATCATGGATGACCGTTCATGGAAGTGAGTTGTGCAGTCAGCCAAGACCAACCCCAGGTTGTAGTGCTACCAGAAGAAGAAAAATGATAACTTACCGTTTTTCCAGATCCAGTTTGTGCACAACCCATCAGATCTCTTCCATTCATTATTATCGGCACAGCATATTTCTGAATGGGTGTTGGTTTGGTGTAACCAGATTTTTTAATGTTCTCTAATAAATGGGGTCTCATACCTGATGATTCAAAAGATGTAATCGGTTTAGGAACGTTTTCACCACTAACCTAAAAGGAAAAAAAAATCAAACAATCCAATTGACATTCTAAGGTTGAGATTCAAACACGTATTGAATTTTAGGCAGAGTAGAAAAATATAAAAGACAAATCGAAAAAAAAAACTGTTTAGCTATCTGTTTTTTAATAAAATAGAATTTTTTTATACAGATTAACCGAACAGTATAGAATTATAAATACTTACATTGACTTCAATATCATCCAATTTGACAAAATTAATACCGGATGTTATTGTAGAAGTAAACAGATCTTCATCTCGTTCTGGGGGTATATAAATTTCACGTGGCTTTTGTGGTTCATCCGTTTTATCACCACCACCACCACCACCATAGTCATCGTTATCATCTCCTCTATCACCTCTACCTCCACCTCGTCCTCCTCTGCCACCACCTCTACCACGGCCTGGAAATTAAATTTTGGTTTAAAAAGTTATTATAAAAAGATTAACACATCAACGAGATTTGTGGTTCACAAATTAATTCAAAATTTTCTCTTAACACAACACAACTTTGGAATAGGAAGATGTAGGAAGATAATCCAGATGTAATAAGACATTAGTAATAGAAAACTTTTTTTTCAGACAGGGATGCGTCTTTCTTCATTTCTTTTTAACATAGCTGTAGAACTGTAGACTATAGACTATGTTAAATACCTTCAAACTAGATTCTGACACAAGAGGGATACAATGGAGGTGAACTACACGCCTAAGCAATCTAGAATATGCCGACGATATCTGCCTATTAGTACAAAGGTTAAAAGATGTGGCTAACCATTAGAAACACTTTCCACTGAAGCCAATAAAATATAGTCCAAGATACGATATAAGGTCGATTTGCACCGATCTGTTTAATGGATAAAAATTATTGGATATCGACGGCAGAAAGGCAGGACCTCGTAACTGAAAAACATGAGTTACTTCGGTTTTTGCTTTAGAATAAGTGTATAGGCACCTATTAAACAGCGATTACAGCTGGAAAAATTTCAGGAAGGCTTCCAGAAGGCTTTCCCAGTTGTAACCACTGTTAATACGTGCTGATACACTTACTTATTCTAAAGAGAAAACCGAAACTTATTTTATACAAATTTTTCAGTTACGAGGTTCTGCCTTTCCGCCGTCGATATGTAATTTAGCATGTTAACAATTACAAAAAACAATGGTTGCCGGATCTAATCTTGTTCTAGCTGTAATTAATTAAGAATTAAAAAATGACATTTTTTATAAATTAAAAAAAATGACCTGGGCAGATATTTCATATTTTTTAGGTAATTCTAAACAAAAAAGACCTTTCGTAATTTTTCTCTAAAGTTGATCGTTTTCTAGTTATAAACAATTGAAAACTGAAAAAAGAACGAAAGATGACGATTTTCGAGGCTGAAAAGCGTAAGTATAAAATATCAATTTTGAAATTACGAAGTACCTAAATTCAAGTTCAAACTTTATTCTATCAGTTCTTGATAAGTCTTTCAGACTTATTTCATTCTGAAATATTGTTTTTTAGTTAGAATAAAAATATGTTTTAGAATAAAACATAACTAAAATTCTTATTGAGACCTGATAGAGAAAGGTTTAAACTTCAATTTATGTTTATGATTACAAAAATGATATTTTTTACTTGTGTTTTTGAGCCTAGAAAATTGTCATCTTTCATCCTTTTTTCAGTTTTAAATTGTTTATAACTCGAAAACGATCAACTTGAGAGAACAATTACAAAAGACCTTTTTTGTTCAGAATGATCCAAAAAATCTGAAATATCTGCCCGGGTCCATTTTTTTTAAATTCATAAAATAATTTAATTGTTTGTCATTTAAAACAAGATTAGATCGGGCAACTCTTGTTTTTTGTAATTGTTAACATGCTAAATTACATATTCAATAATTTTTATCCATTAAACAGATCAGTGTAAATCGACCTTATATCAGATCCTCTACTAATAGGTTTGAAAATCAATATTAGTAAAACTCAGTCCATGAGAATAAATGCGTCACCCTCCTTAATTTCTTGTTGTACTATAAATAATATAGACAAGGCTTAAACGGCGGGTTCGTCGGAGAAAATATTCCCATGAGATTTTTTTACATAATCACGTTTGTAAGACATCCCAGAATAAGGTTCAAGAAGTCGCCCACGGGAAAAGTGGGCCAAATTTTTTTTAACAATTTTTTTTTAATCATATTTCAAAAGTTAATATTTTTGGCCCGGACAAATTTTTTTAGGTTTTTTTGGACCATTCTGGACAAAAAAGATTTCTTATAATTTTTCTCTAAAGTTGATCGTTTTCGAGGTATAAACAATTGATAATTGAAAAAAACGAAAAAAGGCGATTTTCAAGGCTTAATAACTCTGTTAAAAGTTATTACCATGAAAATTAGAAAGTGACTAAATCAAAGTTCAAAGCACCCCCTACAAGATCCTGGAGAAGTTTTTGTCATTATTTTATTACTAAGCTGTTATTTTTAAGTAATAATAATGAGCGCCTGCACGTATCAGGCGCCCGTCTATGGTGAGTGCAAGAGAGATGCCATTCCGGCAGTGCATCTTACTCGCACTCACATTTACAGCTACGTCAATACGATCTTACGGCTTATTATTAATAATTAAAAATAACAGCTTAGTAATAAAATAACGACAAAAATTTCTCCAGGATCTTGTAGGGACAGCTTTAAACTTTGATATAGTCACTTTCTGATTTTCATAATAATAACTTTTAACAGAGTTATTAAGCCTTGAAAATCGCCATTTTTCGTTTTTTTCAATTTTAAATTGTTTATACCTCGAAAACGATCAATTTTAGTGAAAAATTATAAGAGATCTTTTTTGTCCAGAATGGTCCAAAAAACCTAAAAGAAAATTGTCCGGGCCAAAAATATTGATTTTTGCAATTTGATTAAAAAAAAATTGTTAAAAAAAATTTGGCCCACTTTTCCCGGGGGCGACTTCTTGAACCTTATTCTGGGATGTCTTACGAACGTGATTATGCAAAAAATCTCATGGGAATATTTTCTCCGACGAACCCGCCGTTTTCGCCTTGTCTAATAGTAAAATCCAACTTACCTCTGTTTTCATATCCTCCATAATTTTCTTTGTTGGAATCGCCATAACTGTCTCCGCCATTTTCATCTCCGTAGCCATTACTGTCGCCATTTCTACTAAAACCTAATAAATAAAATTTAGACATTATAATAATTTTATTATGATCTTATGATACTACACACTGTGTAAAAAAAGTAATTCAACATGCGAATAATTCCTGACAGCTCTACAAAAAAATGGAAGGGCTAATAAATCATATTTTTCTGATTGTAGAGCCATATATCAATACTAAAAAGTGTGTCAAATAAAATGTTACTTATTTTTTAATGAGAAATCCAAATCTGCAATAAAAAAATGGGGGTTTCTATATAAAATTTTAAAGTTACCACTACCACCCACCTCCAGGGGCTGGGATGCACAGATTTTTTGGTTTTTCATTTGGAGGTGTATTTCGAGATATTAAACCAGTTCCTTAATTTGCCTACGGTATCACGATAAATCGTGTTCTGGATTATAGCGCCGTCTATCCACAATTCGAGAAAATATTCCGAATAAAAGTTGCTTACTTTTACGTACGGAATCTAAAACTGTAATAGCAACAGATACTCCCCATCCAACTCCCAGGGGTGGAGTGGAGCAGTGGCGGCTCGTGGTAATTTAAAATGGGTGTTCAATTAAGGAATGTAATTATAGACACGGTGGGGGGTTTTGGGACCTCGCCCCTTTTTTGTCTAAAGGACACTGCACACATCTTATGGAATATATAACTCAAATTCAATAAAACTGACATAAATAGATTCGTCTCAGTTTAACGGTCATTTCGTATCATTGCGCCAACTCTTAATTATGATTAATTACAAAATTTTACACAATCGATAAGACCGGATAAAATGTAACGATTTTTTTAACTTGGTCGTTAAAGTCTATTTTATATTGATTTCCTATACCCAGAATCTAATAATTGGCGAACATCAATATTGCCAATATCTGAGAGTTGCATTTCATTTTTTAAATGAATTTGGGAAGATCCGTGATTTTTAATTTTTGTCGATAAATGAGATAAATCCCGAACGCCCGTTTTTGTCCACTCTGAAGAAATAGTTTCATTTTTCGAAAGTACTAAACATGGAAAACAAAACAAAGAATGTAGTCTATCACACGTTTAAAGCAACGTTTAAACTTTTTGTTTTTTATAGCACATTCTTGTACCAAGTTTATCTCCGGCCGAGGTGGACCATTATTTTTTATAACAAGTCGATTTTCAAAACTATTTGCATTTTCCTTTATAAAATCCACTGAATAAGGCTCCATCATAAAACTATTAATATTGTATTTAAGATTTAACTGTATTTAACTTGAACCCACAACAGAAAATTCCAAACTGTGAACCGAAACCAGAGAATGTTCTCCGCCGAAACGTACCACTGGTCTCTGGGTGCACTGCACAAATTCTTACTATTTTAGATAGGCGAAATGCTCTTTCACCGATTTTAAGATTTCTCTTTCTAATACAGGCGTAGGTTAGTACTGGCTGGTTCAATTTGAATTCTGCACCAGAGCACAAGTATCTGCACTTGTCACGTGCATCCAGCGGCGCGGCGTAGAGCAAATAAATATGATTACTAAATAAAGTTATATTTTAATTTAATGATTCTATAAGATTAATAAAAATATTTTAATATTTATGAGATTTAAAAAAACTGTATTTTAATTAACTTTTATTGGGTGTTCACTGCACAAGTGAACCAATGGAGAAACCGCCCCTGGAGTGGAGGGTCGCTTTTGATGCGATTCGATAGGTTTTTGTTAACGATTGAAAACCTATTTTGTAGTTTTTCGATCCTATGTACATTTAACGTGCGAAATGTTTGACCGTTTGGTACTTTTGGGACACCTTGTATAATTTTCGTGTATCAGTATAAACGTTGGTATAAATAATAAAATAGAATAAAATATATGTTAACAATGAATGAAATGATAAGAGAAATACAAAAAAAGTACTTAGAAAATAATTAAATGGGAAGAGACCGAGAGGTAGGCCTAGAATTCTAGAAAGAGATGAATTGATGGTATTAACCAGGATTTGAAAGACCTAGTCAAAAACAAAATACATGACAGCTCAGTAAACAATTAAAAAAACATATAATATACCTCCTCTTCCTCTTCTATCTCCACCTCCTCCTCTGCGATCTCCACCGCGGCCACGATAGCCGCCGTCACGATCACCTCCTCCTCTACCGCCCCGTCTTCCACCTCCTCTACCGCCTGAATATCCATTTTCACCACCATTGTTCCAACTGTCACCACCGCCATTGTCGTTCCAATCTCCATCGCTGATCTCTACAGATTTAAAACCTCTTCCTGCTGAAAACTTCTTACCTCCTTCTGTTGCCACACTAGGTGCCTGTAATCAAAGTAAAATTGCTCAGTAATAATAATCATCGTAATATGGATATTTGTGGTATGGAGCACTAGTTTGGTGGTCTAAATGCCAACAAAAGACCACCAGAAAAAAGCTGAATAAGCTTCAATGACAAGCATGCTTAATCATAATAGGAGCATCATACTTAAGAGCACACAGTAGCGATCAACAGGTAGCAACAAATGCGGTCCAAGATTGCGAAAGTTCTGCGAACTTTCAAAAGTGAGGCAACAGTGCGTCGGTAATTCGACACTGACAGTGACGTTTATACTATCAAAAACAATAATTTTTATACACATAGGAGCGAAATGTTGCCAAGTCAGTGACATTCGATTTCTTGTTATAAAAAAATCGATTTTTAGTAGTTCCAATGTGACACAAAATCTAGGCACAGGTTAAAAAAAGTTTATTTGAAGAAAGTGTATTTTTTTGTCTTTCTTAATGGCGGTACAGGCTCCTTTTTTCAATATTTTATTTAGTTATAGAGTAATTTCCACATACTAACATATTTCTGAAATTGGTCTCTGTACCGCCATTCTTTATTATATTACGAATATGTGTGCCAAATATCTCGACAAAATATTCAAAATTAGAGCCGCAATATTGGAACGCGTTTGTTGCTACCTGTTGATCGCTACTGTTTGCTCTTAACCATCTATTACATAATATGAAGGATTCAGGGGAAAAACATGGTAAGCACCACTTTGCTAATTTTATAGGAGTGCGAAAAAACGCTTCAAAACATATTATGAAAACTGCTATACTAATTGGTAGTAACACCAAAAATCACATAAAAATGACAATCAAATGGACTTTTAGTTATTTCCCTGGATGGCTGGTGGTTCTTTCAGGATCAGGTTCTTTCCCTGTAGAGTTTATACATTGTGTAGGAACCAGTTAAGCACTGGTTTCCTCGAAAGCGGTGCCGACAACCTGCGACCGTAGCACTGCGATGAATTACGTCAGATTACGGTGAAAAATTCAAGGTTCTTCACTGCGGCAATGGAATGTGCAAGCTCAGCAAGCAGTGGCTTCCAACGCATCCTTGGAAACCACCGCTATTATTTTGCATGGTACAGTTTTTTATGATGTCATTCCTCGCAGTGTTACGATCGCAGGTTGTCGACACCGCTTTCGAGGAAACCAGCGCTTTAGACATACAGTACAACCTGCCACATCCGGACCTCCCCATATCCGGACGGTTCTGCAGTTCGCATTTACCGAAATCTACCGAGAAAGGCACTCCTGCTATCCCGCACCCTCTCATCCCGACAAAAAAGAACTAAAAGATGGCGAAATAAAGTCTTTTTTGCCCTCAAGATCTTTCTGTAAGCCAAGGTAACTATTATAGAATCTATAAAATGTGTCTATCGACGAAAGTTATTGACGGCGTTCATTACTGGAATGTATGAAGGAGAAAACGGTTCAAAGACTATGAAAGAAGTGGTCTTGATATCAGGGTTTTTTTCATATCCGGATCGGTCTGTCGCCACATCGATCTGGATATGGCTGGTTTCAGGTTTTACTGTACTATATTTTTTTTTAAGTAGTTTAGTTAGTGCGTACTGAACTACATTTATAATTGCCATATAAAGGTGATTGTGGGTATACTCCCCATTCACTTCCTAGTGAAAGAGATGGTTCTTTCAGATTTTATATACAAGGTGAGTCATGAGGAACTGTACATACCACTACCTCGTATAGAGGCTCCTATGGGGAATACCAAATGACCATTAAAAAGTGTCTGCTCCCATTGTTTAATAATATACAGGGCGAGTTTCACAATTTGGCAGAAATTTGTATTCGTCATAATTTTTGAACGGTCAAATCGATGTGTCTTATTTTGGTCAATCGTTACACTATTACCACCTAATCATCTGATTTATTCAAACTAGAAAAAAATCAGGTCCGGCTTTAAAAAAGTACAGTAGAACCCCGCAAATCCGAACTAATTGGGGGGACAGTCTGTTCGGATTCTGAAAAGTTCGGATTATCCGAAAGTTAGCCTTAACTAGTAGTTCAAAGCTTTCATTGTGATTTTGAGTAGCCAAACGTTCTCGCAAGAGTGTGGACAATATGGTTGGACTCAAGTTGACTACGAGAGAACCAAAGTAAGTTTGTGTTTAACCTTTATAAACACTTTATAAACCTATATTATATTAAAGTATAATATTTATTTTTAAGAAATTTTAAATGTCAAAGTCCTAGTAATCCTACATTGTCCAATTTTCTGGCTTTACTCTGTATAGTAAACATATTTTTAAGTTTTTGTCTTGAATTTTTAAATTTTTTTTCACTTTCCGTTGGTTCGGATTTGCCGAAAGTTCGGATTCGCGGGGTTCGGATTTACGGAGTTCTACTGTAGTTCGTTTTGGTATTAGAAAAAATTTCACCCTGTATACAGTTTTTGAAAACTCTACTAATAATTTTACAATTTAGACAAATAGGCAATTAAAATGGCATATTTATTTTTTCCCCACGCAATTACTTAATTTTTTATAAAAAAATAAAATTTGACTATGAATTATTAAAAGTTTGGTAAAGTGAATCATAAATTTAAAAAAATTAACTCTTATCACAAAAATTAATTTTTTTTAAACAAATATTTAATTTATGTTACCACCCAATCAACTGATTTATTCAAACTAGGAAAAAATCAGGTCCGGCTTTAAAAAATTAGTTCGTTTGGGTCTTAATTTCACCCTGTATACGCTTTTTGAAAACTCTAATATGAATTTTACAAAAAGACAAATATCAGAATTACTTAATTTTTTATAAAAAAATCAAATTTGACTATGAATAATTATAAGTTTGGTAAAGTGAACCATAGATTTAAAAAAATTAACTTTTATTACAAAAATTAATTTTTTTCAACAAATATTTCATTTGTGTTACCACCCAATCAACTGATTCATTCAAACTAGGAAAAAATCAGGCCCGGATTTAAAAAATTATTTCGTTTTGGTCTTAGAAAAAATTTCGCCCTGTATACGCTTTTTGAAAACTCTATATGAATTTTACAAATTAGACAAATAGGCAATTAAAATGGCATATTTATTTTTCCCCACACGATTACTTAATTTTTTATTATAAAATCAAATTTGTCAAAATCGGAATTTTAAACTAAAAATGAAAAAAAAAATGAAATCACTGTTTAACTCACTACAAATTTTTTTTTCTGAAGTTTTTACAGCACATATCTCTTACCATTGTGAAGACTATGAAAATTGTTGTAGACTTTCAGTCTTCTTCTCGTAAAAGTTATGAATTTAAAAAAATAAAAGGTGCAGATTCGTGAATTGCAAAATTAAATCGCAAAAATTTAGTGAAAAAATTTAAAATTTATCTATTTGATCACGTCTATGTTAAACTATAGAGTCCAAAGAGAAGTGTTATGAGGAGTTTTAGATCTAGACATGTTATAGAAAAAAAAAATGGTGAAACTTTTAATTTTAAGAAAAACGCTGTTTAATTTTTTTTATTTTTATGGTAAAATTACGATTTTGACAAATTTGATTTTTTAATAAAAAATTAAGTAATCGGGTGGGGAAAAAATAAATATGCCATTTTAATTGCCTATTTGTCTAATTTGTAAAATTCATATAGTTTTCAAAAAGCGTATACAGGGTGAAATTTTTTCTAAGGCCCAAACGAACTAATTTTTTAAAGCCGGACCTGATTTTTTTCTAGTTTGAATAAATCAGTTGATTGGGTGGTAACATAAATTAAATATTTGTTTAAAAAAAAATAATTTTTGTAATAAAAGTTAATTTTTTTAAATCTATGGTTCACTTTACCAAACTTTTAATTCATAGTCAAATTTGATTTTTTTATAAAAAATTAAGTAATTGTGTGGGAAAAAAATAAATACGCCATTTTAATTGCCCATTTGTCTAATTTGTAAAATTCATATTAGAGTTTTGAAAAAGCGTATACAGGGTGAAATTGTTTCTAAGACCCAAACGAACTAATTTTTTAAAGCCGGACTTGATTTTTTTCTAGTTTGAATAAATCAGTTGATTAGGTGGTAATAGTGTAACGATTGACCAAAATAAGACACATCGATCTGACCGTTCAAAAATTATGACGAATACAAATTTTTGTCAAAATGCGAAACTCACCCTGTATATTATTAAACAATGGGAGCAGACACTTTTTAATGGTCATTTGTTATTCCCCATAGGGGCCTCTATACGAGGTAGGAGTATGTACAGTTCCTCATGACTCACCCTGTATACAAAATTAAAAAAACAAACGATATCTCCATGGAATTTGGTGTGTTTGATGAAGAAGAACATTGCATTTTCAAATATAATGGAAATCACAAAAAATAGGAGAAGCTGGAAAGAGAAAGACAGGGTGAGAGAATAGGCTGAAAGACTTCTTCTTTGTGTGCCGTGCTTGTTTCAACAAGCTGATGAAATGTTTCTCAGTCGGCAGCTATATAAAACAATTCCTCAACAGTTCGAGATGTCCATTGTCTAATGTTACACAGCCAGGACAGTTGTTTTCTTCAAACCCAGCGTTTTCCTTCGATTTTGCCGTAAGTGATCAACCGGAGTACCCAGGTCCTCTCATTATATGACCGAAGTATTGAACGTTTCTCATTTTTTTATGACATTGATCAATTCTCGCTCTTTGTGCATGGTCTCCAGCACATATTCGTTGCGATATGTGTACTGAAAGACTGCTAAAATAATTTTTTAATTTGTGCTTCTGTCCATTAGGCAGATAGTTTAGTCTGACATCTATTCGCAGTGTGCAAGTACTTGGAAGGGATACGCGAAACGATCGTGCGCGAATAGCGGAGAAATATTGCAGCTTTCTTAAATAATTCATATTTTCAATTGAAATTGTCAAATTGACGTACAATTCATACTTATTGTCATTTAAGAAGAAAAATTATATATTGCTCCACAGTATTGATATGATATGCAATTATTATATAAAGGTAAATTTAATTATTGTATTTTGCTTGCAGTACTGCATTTTAATAACTACTTTTATTTACTACATACAATTGTTTACGTTTAAATAACATAACCTAAATCTTATTTTTTCTTCTTATCATTTTTTTTTGGACTATGGCCTTGACAATTATCCAGTAACCAGGACCATATGATTGGCCAATATAATCAAAAGTGCAAATAAAAGTGCAGAGCGCAGAAATAGGTGTCGCTTTTCCAAACTTGCACGGTCCCAATATTGAATTAAATTACTTATATAGAAATTTTTGTTAACGAGTTTTCAGGAGTTCTTAAAAATTTCGACAAATAATTTCAAAGTTGAATTTAAAAATGAAAGCAAACCAATAAACTTTTTTGTTTTTGTGCTAATTTCAAATGTGCAAATGGATTTTGAAAATTTTAAGATACAGGGTGTTGTTTTAAGAACACAATGACTTTATATTTTTTGTTAATCCAGACTTGAATTTTTTTTGTGATTAGTAGTTGGGTAGTTTGGGTTCTAAATGAGACATATGTCCAGATGTGTACCAAATATCAAATAAAATATATACAAGGTGGTTCTAAAGTTATGGATCCCAAAACAAATGAGCAAAATCAATAAAAACCCCTGGAACTCGGTTATAAAAATCAGTGGTGCAATAAATGTACTACATATATCTAGAACCTTCCAGTGACTTCTATTCACCATTCAAGTATTTTGTAAGTAAGTTATTCATGTTTAGTTACATTCATTTTGTAAGTTATTATTGTTGTCTATTTAAAGTTGTCTAAAGAATTTTAAATTTTTCTCCTACCCAGAGCAAGGGCGGATCCACGACTGATTTTCGGGAGGGGCCATGAACTTTTACCCCCGGTCTGGGGGTAATTTTTAAAATTTAGGTTGCAATGGTGAGTTTTAAGGCACATTTCACACCATTGAGTACCATAAAGACATTCAAAACTTATCGTTTTTAAAGTATTATTAAAGTCAATACCGATTCCTACACATTTTTTCCGATCCAAATGCAGTTCTTTCAACAAAATTAATACTATTTTTCCCAATGCTTTTCCTGTCAGGCGTTCTTCTCCCTATTTTAAACCTTAACAATTCCCTCATTGCTAGGTCCAGCATCTTCTTCCAGAAGCAGAAGGCCGTCATCATGATTACCTCTTAGAGGAATAATTTGTTGACCTAAGAACACTATAGACTCTACTATTGGTCGTAGTCTTTCTCTATTTTCTTGTATCTGTCTAGACCTCTGAGTGTCTATCTGGTTAATGTCTGACTTTTGTGGGTTGGGATAACTTTATGGTTTTGTATGGCTCCGTCTTTGCCCATGACTTTGGCAAAACATGTTAAAAGTTTCGTGACAAGGCTTTGAGCTGTCATCCCTTTATTGTAACCACATTTTGTATTAGAAAAATAAAACGCAATACATACATACTTGCAAAACAATCCCTTTTTTAATGTGCGAAAGTACCAACTCCTTTGTTCTAAATGCTGGTGACCCAAGTAACGCTTAATTTTTTTATTTTTTGTGTGTACAGAATATGGAAATTGATACGATTGGTGGCTGCCAAAGTCTTTCTAACAAATGGCACTTTGTAAAACTATCAACATTTTGATTTACAAAACATCCTATATCATTATTGAAGCTTCCGTTACTGCTTTTGTTCAATTATAGTTCAGAAGACATAATATATGTATACCCTGTTTTGTGCATATATAAGTACATATGTGTTTAAATCTAAAAATATTTGAACTGCAAATATTTAAACTTCTATTTTTTTAAATTCTGGGAGTGGGCCATGGCCCCCTCCCTAGATCCGCCCTTGACCTAGAGCTTCTTATCTTGATACAGTTAATTAACTTCTTGCTTTAAACTGGATATTACAATCCAATAATAAAAACATTTGTTACTCTCTTCTCACTGACCTTGAACCCAACTGCTGTAAATTTAGTAATTAACTTTTTGTTACATTGGTCCCCAAATTTTTGTTATTGAAGTGGCTGCAGGTTACTATGCAAACAAGCTTACTCATAGTTAATATTAATTGTAACTTAAAAGTAAACAATTATTATTATTTATCAAATGTAGTATAAGCAGTATAACATACAGTTTATCAGCAAAATTAGACTGCATCAATTAAAACAAAGGTTGAAAAATGTTTATTTTTTTTTAATTGTAATAGCTGTTATAGATTAATACTTATAAGTAGATTAGATAAATACACAAGTATATTTCACTAGTCATGAGTTCTCCAATACCAAGAATGGAATCCTGAATGTTTTCAAGATGTGTCACAGCCTAATTCCAATTTCCAATACTAACTGATGAAGAGATGAAGCTGTTGCTATATTATTAAGGGCATAGGCCTAAAATTTCGGCTCCAGTGCTTTTTAAATGTATTATTTTTTTTTTCAAATCCTGAGAAAACTAATAAATATTTTTGAAAAATTTAAACACAGAATAAAAGATTACATTATTACCGAGCCGAGGGCTGAAAGTCCTTTAGAATAAACAAAATGATTCTTTTGAATAAGATAATTGAAATTAACCCTAAAATAAGGGTCATTTGTTAATTTTATGACGCTCATAATATATTGGGCATTTTTGTCCACTCTCGTTTATTTTAATGGTTTCCCCAATTGAGTACCTTCCACATTAGTATTGAGCTTGATAGTGTAGCGTAGCAGATGGTTGTTATAATTTCCAATTCTTAGTTAGACCATTTTTCATCGCTTGGTTCATAAATTTTACGAAAGTCTTGTGTGTTTATGTCATATAATAAATCAGCTGGTTATTGTTTGTATTTTGATTTGGAGTGTTTTAGTAACAAAAAATTAAGGTAAATTGTTTTTTCATTCTCATTACATGATATACTATTTAATTTTTGAGCTTTTCTTATAAGGATGTCAAATACAAAGTTTTTGTCTGCAAAACAACTGGAGGAGGAAGGAAGCGGTACATATTATGAACTGGGAAGAGAGTGATCCAGATCCGTTTGAAGATAGTGGTAGTGACTGGGAAGAGGACAATTTGGAACTGAATCCTCTGGCTCCGATAGCAGTCATAGTCATGGCAATAAACAGATACAAGTACGCCGCAAGTTTACATTGAAATATTCTCCAAGACATAGCTGAAATCCTCAAAATTTAACTAAAGGAGATGATGCAAATATGACCCAGAAAATGAAGGGGAAGACTTGTTTCTACTGTCGGAGCAAAAAAGACACATGACCACCAACTATTGCAAGGAGTGCAAAATTTGCAGAGAACACATTATGTTCCTAGATATACACAAATATGTTTGTTTCATAATTTTATGCTTTTGTTTTTATACTCAGAATTTTAATTGTTTTCTATAAAATGAATAAAGAATTCAAAGTAAAAAATATAGGTTTTTTCTATGGAGTAGTAAAATTTATGATATTTCCGTATTTAGGTTTGGAAAAAACAGTCCCGTATTCTAGGGTTAAAAATCACACTAAATTTATGTTCACCCCTGTAACTTATTAAAATAAACATTATATAGTAAACCCTGTGTTACCAACCACCTGCCAAAATCGGTCACCTGTACTAATGGCCAGTTTAAAAATTGCCCAAATAAATTATACAGTAGGCGCCACCATACTAGATATTAGTTTCATTTACTAAACGTTCCACATTTCGGTTTACATTAGGGTGACCAAACGTCCCGAAAAAACGGGATTGTCCTGTTTTTTAATGATTTGTCCCGGGGTCCCAAAAAAGTCTCTCGGGATGCCTAAATGTCCCGTATTTGCGTTAGGTTGATTTTATGTATCTGACTTATTTTCTTTTTTAATTCTTTTTCAATCTCGTCATTTGTTTTCACTCTTATTTCTCCCTCTTTTGTTACATTGTGGACCAGTATTGTTCACATTATTTTTCTTTCAAATTTCAGAAGGCTATCTTCCTCTTTCTTGTTAATCTTCGTTGTTTCCATCCCATATGTAACAACAGGTCTTATTAAGATCTTATATATAGTTTCATATTATACTTAGAGCCTTGTTTCTCAGCAGATTTCTATTCAATCCATATGTTTTTCTGCTTTTCAGAATTCTTTCCTCTGTTCTCTCTTTTCCGGTTTTTCCTATTGTTACTCCCAAGTCCCAAGTAGCTAAAGGTGTGTTGTTCTGTGTTATTAGATATTTCTGAGTTGTTGTATCATTCATCCTTCCCTATCGTCATGTATTTTGTTTTGTGCTGATTTATCTCTAGTCCTATTCTCTTCGCTTTCTTATCTAATTTTCCAAATGCTTTTATAATTGTCATCTTCGTCTTCGCTATGATGACTAGATCATCTGCATATGCTACTAGGTGAAGTTGTATGATCTGTAATAATGTTTTTGTTTGCAAAGTTTGTCCTCTGTATGATAACTTTCAATATCAGATTAAATAGTGTCGGGGAGATAGAATCACCTTGTTTCACGCCTTTTCGTCCGATTGATTGTATCAAAAGCGCTTTTGAAATCTATGAATATTAGGTGCGTTTCTCTGTTGTATTCTCTCGATTTTTGAACTATTTGCTCCACTGTACGTATGGAATTAATCGTCGACCTCCCCGGTCTGAACCTGTTATGATATTCTCCTAATATTCGTTCAGCACATGATTTAAGTCTCATGTTTAGTATGTTTGCGAGAATGTTATAATATGGTGTTTAATAAAATTATTACTTTGTAATTCTAGCACTCTTCCCGATCTCCTTTTTTATACAGTGATAAGCGCGCTAATAGCCGGCAAAATAACGCAAAAGATGGAAAACACATTAAGTTGTGAGATAAAAAGGAATAAAACTAGTGGCGGTGGGAGATTTACGCCCTGTTTCATAATCAACTTAAAGCGAACATTAACTAAAGTTCACTTTAACGTTGACATTTACCCATATGAATTGCATTGATACCATTGATAAAAACCTATAAAACATTCTACTTATTATTTCCCACCATTAGAAGAGTTTGGCAATTGTCACTGTGAGAGTGACAGTTTTAGTTAGCATACTCCTCTGATAGGTCTAAAGGTGGGAAACAATAAATAGAATGTAAGTTTAAAGGTTTTTATCGCTAAATCTCCCACCTCCATTAGTTTTATTTCTTTTTATCTCACAACTTAATATGTTTTCCTTTTTTGTGTTATTTTGCCGGTTATTAGCGCGTTCATCACTGTATGTAGGTAATATAATATCTGTGTTCATATCGTCTGGTAGTCTGTTTTGTCCATATTTTTAGCTGGTTTATTTGTTTATGGAATTCTCTTACTCCGTATTTTATTAATTCCACTGCTATTTCATCTTCTTCTGATGCTTTTCCGTTTCCTAGGATTTTAATATTTGTTTTTGTACTTCTGTAAAAATTTCTACTTCGTCGTTATCTTCTACGGCCTTACTTTTTCATTGCAGTGTGTTTCCTTCATAGTAAATAGCATTTTTTTGCAATATTATTCACATATTCTGCTGATGTTTGTTTTCAAATATGGTTTCTCCTTTTTGGGTTTTTAGTCCTCTTGTGTTAATGCTGGGCATATTTTTTGTTGCTCTGACTTTTTTGTAAAATTATTTTATTTTATGGTTTTCTCTGTCTTTTTCAATATCTATCCTCCAGCGAAACCAGTCATTTTTCTTCTTTTTATTTATTGAGTTGGCTTTGTTTCTCGCTATCTTGTATTGTTCCCTGTTTTGTTCTGACGGGTTGTTGATCCTTGTCATTCTGGCGGAGTTTTTTTAGTGTTCTCTCTGTTTCGCAGTTGTGATCGTACGTAAATTACATAGTCAAAGGTAAATTGAAAAGGATTTATAGGTCCCAAATTAGCTAAAAGATGTTATGTTTCATTTCCCATGTTTCAATCGCCCCTACCTATTTGGGTATCGCAAAAACCCTTTTGGGCAGCTTCCCCCAGTGGAGGTGGGGGTTTGGGGATTAAACCCCCTTTCCCCCAGGGCACATGAAAATATAATTATGAAGAATCTTAGGAAAATGTAACTTTTCTTTCACAAACAATACAAAAAAACTTCAGTGCCCAAGCCAACGCAGCTCCCCCTACAGAAACATTCTAGGTGCGCTACTGCTTCTTGGATGTGTCCCGTTTTTCCAAGTTTATGATTTGGTCACCCTAGTTTACATTCTGGAAATCATTCTCAAAAAGATTTTTTTAAAATCAATCCCATATAAATATAGTACTTAGGTTAGACTTGCCACAAGAAAACAGTTAAAATTTCATTTTTACTTGAGGACTGTGAGATTGACCATGAATATGATGAAACTGAGGAAAATCCTATGAAAGTTATGGAAAAAGAAAAATAAGGCTTGCATTTGACGTTTTTAAAACTACTTTTAGACCACAAAGAGGCCAGGAATGTGTACCTTGTCTTCATGCATATAAATAAAGGTGAAAATTTTGTTGAAACAGATATTTATAGATCATTTTGAACCTTTTACAGAGAGTCACAAGTAGCGTTACCAGGTGTCCCGATTTGCGCGGGATGTCCCTTTCAGGGGTCTGGGGACGCGTACCGATTTGTACCTGATCGGGACACTAAATGTCCCGAGATTTTCACCCACGAAAACCAATTTCAGGAGGACTTGCAGTGAATTTTATAACTTATAAAAACAAGGCACTCCTAAAAGCGGCAAGATCGAATGAAAAATATAATTTTAATGAAAAATAAATAATTTACTTAATCTACAATTTTTTTTGTAATTTCGTCTTATTATTATTATTATGTAGGATTAAATCAATGAACTGTCAATACGGATGGGATGGCCCTGTCCCATCCAAATAGTGAAGCGAGATTGCCACCAACATACAAGAAAGAGGTTCTAGAGAGAGACAAACAAGGTGCTGGAGGGCTGTGTAATTTGAGTTGCCTATATAAATGGACCCGATTGAATCCGTATTGACAGTTCGTTGAATGGACCTCATACTAGGTCTTTTCGTACAGGAATCACTGACTATCAGCAACTACACGACGCATGCGTGTTTCAATTGTGCGAACGCTAATATTGAAACACGCATGCGTCGTGCAGTTGCTGATAGTCAGTGATAGTTTCTGATTCCTGTACGAACAGACCTATTTTAACTTTAAGGGCTGATTGGCAGTACATATTTCAAAATTTTAATACTTTTAAATACTTTTTGTATTTACAGAGTAAATAGAGTACAGAGTACCATACTTGGTGTTTAAATCAGTTTAAATACTTTTCAGAATTGTTATTTGTATTTATCAAAACAAATACCTACTTTTCTAAAGTATTTGGGAGTTAAATAATTTTAAAACTATTTAAATACTAAATTAGTGACTGTTTTATATAAAGTGAAGAAGTCCTTGATTATGTTTTTATGTTACTTTAGAATTTTACTTTTATATTTCCCTGATTTAAGTTGATATAGGCAACTCAAATTACAGGGCCTGTCAAAGTTTCCAGCACCTTGTCTGTCTCTCTCTAGGACCTCTCTCTTGTATGGTGGCTGCATTAATTGTCTTGGTGCCTATTAGATTAAAACAGATTATATAAACACCTTGTAGTCCAGTAAATGAACGGGAAATACGGCGATACCATGTAATTTTCAGGATCAACTCTGAATTGCATGGAAATTTGGATGGCTTGTGCCGTTGGATGCTTTCACTCGGGGGGTGACAGTCACCCCTAGTTGGGGGGTGAAAAACCGCGAGTTTAAAACAAGTCCAGAGATGGATAAATTGACTAATTCTAAGCAATTTTAGTTCTATAGAATTTTAACTTAGTTAATACTTTTCGAGTTATTTATGATTGAAAATGTTTATTTTCCGACAAAAAAATCACATTTGCTGGTGATTTTCACAAATAACTCAAAAAGTAAGTATTTGATCGAAAAAAATATTCTTAGCAAAAATTTAGCATAATATAAAAAAATAAAAAAAATTGCGAACACGTAAAGTCTATAGACCCAGCAAAAGCAAAGTTGTAGCTCATGAAAAATACGTTCTTATTCGTCAAATTCAAGAGGAACAAGAGGTGGAATATCGAAAAATTGAAGGAAGCAAAAGAGATACAAAAGTATGAACATGAAATAGGTAAAAGAATTGCCGCACTGAATAAGGAAAGAGATGATGTCGAAGAAATATGGGGTGATATTAAAAAAGCAATTAACCACACGGCTGAGACTACATTAGGGACGAAGCAAATTACAAGAAAGAAGGACTGGTTCAATACAGAATGTAAAGAAGCAGTTGAAGAAAAAGTAAAAGCACGAAATCAGTGGATGCGGACTCACAAAAATGAACATAGAGACATGTACGAGCAAAAAAGAAAGGCAAGCAACAAAGTAATAAGAGAACAAAAGAGAAAATTCATGGATAGTCAGTTGGAGGAAATTGAGGCGGAAAGTAAGACTCAGAACACCAAGAAATTCTACACAAAAATCAGAGAACAGAACAGAGGTTTCAAACCAAAAGTAAATGGAGTTAAAAATAAACAAGGGCAAATAGTAACACAAGATCAACCATATATGAAAGTCTGGATGGAACACTTCAAGGAGTTACTGGCAGAAAATGAAACAGAAGAGATTACAGAAATGGAGGAAGAGTGGGAAAATAATGGAATGAAGGAGCCAACATTCGAAGAAGTAATTGAAATAATTAAAAATAACAAAAACGGAAGAGCACCCGGAAAAGATAACATAAACAGCGAACTCATAAAACTAGGAGGGAAACCGTTGCATAGGGAAATACACAAACTGATAGTAAACATCTGGAAAGAAGAAAAAATGCCAAAAGAATGGCAAACAGGCCAAATAATAACGATACATAAAAAGGGAAACCAACAAGAATGTCAAAATTACAGGGGAATAACATTACTGAGTACAGTATATAAGGTATTGTCAACCATAATACAAAGAAGATTACAAGAAGCAGCAGAGAATAAGATTGGTCAATATCAGTGTGGATTCAGGAAAGGAAAATCCACAATAGATGCGATATACATACTAAAACAAATAATGGAGAAGGCGAACGAAGCTAACATAAACTTAGAAATACTTTTCGTAGATTTTAAACAAGCTTTTGATTCCATCAAACGAAACCAACTATTGGAAATATTAAAAATGCTACAGGTACCGCTTAAATTAAGAAAACTTATAAAAATGACGATGAGCCATACCAGAGCGAGTGTAAAAACGCAAATAGGGGAAACAGAAGAGTTTGAAACAAACAAAGGAGTGAGGCAGGGTGATGGTTTATCCACAACACTATTCAACATGGCAATAGAATATATTACCAGAAAAATGAACAAAGGTACACTCAGAAATAGAGGAGGTCAAATTGTAGCATATGCCGATGACGTTGTGATAATGGCAAAGAGAAGAGATATATTAACGCAAATGGTAGAGGAACTCATTCAAGAAGGAAAAACAGTGGGTCTGAGTATTAACGAAAACAAAACAAAAATTTTAAGATTAGGGAAAAATCCTACTAATAGAGAGGTTAAAGTGGGAAGATACAAATTTGAAGAAGTAAGTAAATATAAGTACCTGGGAGTCATGCTGTCAAGTGATGGAACAAGAGAAAACGAAATAAAAGAGAAAACATTGGCAATAAATAGAGCATTCCAAGCCAACAAAAAAATGATAAAAAGCAAAATATTAACAAAAACTACTAAATTAAGGCTCTATGAAACGTTAATTAGACCGACATTAATGTATGGAGCAGAAGTGATGACAATGACCAAGACAGACGAAGAAAATTTGAGAAGAACTGAGAGAAAAATAATTCGGGCAATATTAGGACCAATAAAAACAGCAGAGGGTGAATGCAGGAGTCGAAGAAATAACGAAATAAATGAGGAATTGAAGGGACAAGATATAGTCAGGAGAATAAAGAGACAAAGATTGAGATGGCTTGGGCATGTATGGAGAGCAGGAGAAGAAGCGATAATAAACATAGTGACAAAGTGGTCTCCGGCCGGAAGGAGACGAAGAGGAAGACCGAGGTCCAAATGGCTGGAAGAGGTGAAGCGAGATCTAGAGGGCATGGGTATTAGAAATGCAGAAGAAAAAGCAAGAGACAGAAGGAGCTGGAACCGGATATGTAATGCAGTTTAAGAAAGAGAAGAACGGAGGACTGATCCACCTCGAAAACATGGATCTAGAGAGCCTGTAAAGGCGGCGCTACCCTCACGGGGGTGTTTTAGCCACTATATATATATTCGTCAAATTCCAAATCAAATATGTCAAGGTAAAATAACCCAGAAATGAAGCACTTTTCGGGAAAAACCAATTAAAACTTTTTTAATAAAGCTTTATTCTTATGTTTTAAAAAATGTCTAGCATCAAAATTAAGTGAATTATGCTCAAAATCAAGTTGACTGTTGACTCCTTTTTTTTTGTAAAAAAATCGTGAAAATCTTCCCCTAGTTAGCACCCCAAATGAAATTAATCTTTGCCGCTTTAGGAACAATTTACTTTACTTATGTATTTTTTACATGATTGAAAGGACCTGAAGAGTCACTAATCATGAGTGTATGCAAAATATGAACAGCCATATTTTAACCAATTTTTGTCTTACAGAAAAACAAAATGAATTTATCATATTTATAAAAGCAAAACCTACCTACTTTTTACTCCTTGAGATTTTTAGTATCCCTAGTAATTTTTAAGTTATTTTGAAAAAAGGACATTTTCCAATATTTTAGGAAAATTTTTTTTTACTACAAAACCAATTTTTTTCTAACTAAGCACTCCCAACCAGTATACCTTAGGTATCATATAAACAATACACATATAAAGTAAATGGTAAAGTGGTAAGGATTAATTTTATTTACGGTGCTAAATAGGCGATTTCCACGATTTTTTTTTTACCAAAAAAAGTGGCCAACTTTATTTTGAGCGTAACTCGCTTAGTTTTAATGCTAGAGACTTTTATATAAAACAAAATTAAAGATTTTTTTTATTGGAATTTGACAAATAAGAACGTATTTTTGATGAGCTACAGCTACAACTTTGCTTTTACTCGAACAATATTGACTTAGTTTAAAAATTATATAGAACAAAAGTTTTTTATTAGTCAGTTGATCCATTTTGAGACTTAGGGACTTTAAACGCGTGTTTTCTTTAACCCCGAGAAGGGGTAACTGTAACTGTCACCCCCCAAGTAAAAGCAACCAAAAACCCCCCAAAGTAAAAGCACAGCAAGTAGAACCTAAAACCAGAATTTCATGCAATTCGGAGTTGACTCTAAAAATTACACTCCAAATCGGTCATTTACTGGGCTATTGTTGTTTATTTGTCCCGATCTACAACCCTAAATCCCGATTTGTTTTTGCTTATGGTAGGGGAGCAAAGTATGCTAAATGTGCAGTCACTCGAGCGCTTTGGAGACCTATTGGGTTGTGAAGAGTAGGTCCTAAAACCAAAAAAAGTTAAGTAACGTTTTTCATTTTAGTGGGCGCTTGCCATTTTTTAATTTAATTTTCCATTTCCAACAATCGTTTTTTCCGATTATAACGCCATCTATGCATAATTTGAAAAAATGTTTCGAATAAAAGTTACTGATTTTGTCGTAAGAAATCCAAATCTGCAATGAAAAATGGGGACTCCTATTTAAGATTTTAAAGTAACCCCCACCCCAAATCCGTGGGGGGTCGTGTTTGGTGCCATTCGATAGATTTTTTAAAAATATTAAATAAGTGTATTTTACAGTTTTTTGATCTGATGTTCATTTCGCGAAATATTGCGGGATTCGTATTTAAAATATTAAATTTACCCCCCACCCCTCTCCGTGGGAAGTCGTGTTTGGTATCATTTGATAGATTTTTAAAAAATACTGAGTACATATTTTTTAGTTTTTCGATCTGTCATTCATTTCGCGAAATATTCGCTTTATTCTTGTGAAATTTTGGGACTCGCCCATTTCCTTACGCCCGGCTCAAATCGTCAGATTTTTGAAATATACTTTCTTTTGCATGTACTTAACTTACCTTATCTTAATCTGACAATTTTGAGTTTTTTTAAGGATAGATTTTTATTTTCGGGCCCCCCTTAACGAACTCCCCTGTGTTACGAGCCAATATATGGTAGAGGTACATCTGCAGGGTACCAGGTTTCTCCCCATATGATAATCTGACGCGCTCGAGTAACTGCAAAAATCCCCGCTTGGGCTCCCCTACCATTATGTACCGATTAAAAACAAATCGGACCTGGCAACACTTACTAGTCACAAGACATGTCACGAGAAAATAGAAACTTCTAGAAGAAAAGGCATTTGGACAACTTAAGAGGATTATGTTATAAAATCTACCTGAGTTCAAGGGTGGAGAAGAATTGCCATTGCCAAATACAAATTACAAAGAAATATTTGTATGATTATGAGTTACAAGGCCACTGTTTGTTGTCAAGCTAAAAAATTATTGGCGCCTACCATGTAAAAAAATGAAACCTACAATGAAGCAAATATCGGCTTACAACTGCAGCATTTAACATGAATAGATAAATGTAACATTTTTACCACAAAATGGAAAAGAAAAGCATTCTAGGGTTAATGTAAAGTTAGCATTGTAAGCAATATAAAAAACACATCTTTATACTAAAGTAACAAATAGATAATAATGTACAAAATTCATACCATTGTGGGTGCAGGGGCCGATCCAGAGTCATCATCCCAATCGTCATCCATGATTTACAATTTACTGGTTAACACACGTGTAGCAGGAAACTTTTTTTATATTCGGGATCTAAAATTAAAAGCACAAAGCACAGTGTAATTTTTCTTAACATAATACGTCGAATGTAGATATTTATTATTTAACAAAAAATATTCTTACCGGTCACATATATTTGAATATCACAATGGTAACTTTTTTGTGCTATTCTTAGATCAATTTACCCGGGAATGTGAAATGTGACTGATAAGCGTTTATACAAAAACAGGAAAAATCTTGACAAACCTAAAAACAGGAAGTGCGTTTAGGCAATTTTTAACGATGTAGCGTTTGGTTTATCTTCGACTCTCGTACATTTAATTTTAATTATTGTCTAGACGTATTAAATTATTATTAAGTGATTATATAAGATCTGTAATTAAATAAATAATATTTAATCTGTCTTTACTGATAAAGATAGTTGGATAAACAATGGCTGAAGTTTAAATATGTATTACTGGTGGCCTACATCTAAACTTAAATGACATTTATGACGTTATAGCTATAATTTATGTTTAAATTCTTGAATAATAACTATACTAAGTTTAAAATTAACTTTAAAATTAATAGCTTTCAAAATCTTTTTTTGTAAATTAGTTCTTCATTCAATAAAATTTATTTGATTGTAATTTTAAGCATATTTGAGGGACGGTTGTTCGAACGCACATCAAAAATGATCATTATCAAATATTTAATTACTGTCACCAACTGTCAATTTCAACTTTGATTGGGTTGGTAAAAACATAAATATTGATTACAATTATGAAATTAGTTAATCAATTATGTTAATAATTGTTATGTTAATTGATTAACTAATCTCATAATTATAATCAATTATGTTTTCAGCAACCCAATCAAAGTTGACATTGACAGTTGGTGACAATAATTAAATATTTAATAGTGATCATTGTTGATTAGCGTTCGAACAACCGGCCCTTAAATATGATAGACTTTGAAATTTGTCAATTTGCTTCCACACAGCTCTCATGTCAGCGGCGGATCTACGGGGAGGGAAAACGGGGAAATTCCACCCCCCCCCCTAACAAGGTTAAAATTTAAAGAAAAATATTGTTGAAACAAAAAATATATTATATTTATGATAGCTAACATGAAACTTACGCCACATACAGACAAATTTAACCCAATAAACACGCTAGTTAGGAAAATTAGGGGAACTTATTAATGCATATAAGTTAGTATTTTTTATGTATTTTAGGTTTATCTTTTTTATATCTTTTGGTTGGTGTTTCATTAGAAGTCCCCCCTAAGGCAAATTTCCCCTCTCAATGCAAATGTCTAGGATTCGTCACTGTCTCATGTTTACCTCCATATGGCAACAATCGACTTTTCCATTTTATTTTCTTCTACTTGTTTTTTCATTTTTGGTTCACTGTCAGTACCTACTTAATATTATTTGATATGACTAACTGCGGCGGACCCCTAATAACACGCTTTGAGGTAATACAAGCCATACAATCATCAAAAAATGGTAAAGCGACAGGTCCAGGGCCGTAACTACCATTGGGGCAACCGGGGCAGTGCCCCGGGGCCCCCGACCAAGGGGGTCCCGTGCATAGATTTTAACGAGGAAAATAAAAATATGTATTTTAAAAGCCGATTCCAACGAACTATTTTCAAATGACACAATTTTAAAAAGACCGCAACATTGTTTTAATTTTTCACTGGGAAAATTAGTCTTTTAGACTTTGCGGAACAGAATGCAATTGGAACAGAAGAAGGCCCCTGAGGCCTGAGCTAAGCTGGGGCCCCCGAGACCTGAACATAAAAATTTAAATTATTACTTAAGAAATTAGTTATTTCAGCGTAATAAAACCTAAAATGTCATTGGAAGAGGGGCGCCCGGGCTAAGCCGGGGCCCCCGAGACCTTTAGTAAACATATAAATTGTGACTGAGGAAATTAGTTATTTTGGTGAAATAAAAACTAAAATACAACCGTAATAGGGACCCCAGGTCCCAGCTACTTTGTCTTAATCAATTTACGCCAGACCACATCTTTGGTACGTGAAAGGAACCACATATTGAAAAGAAAGGTATACATAAGATAAAATGGGCACGTTAGGATCAGTTCCACCAGTACACTGACCAGCTTCACTGAGTGTGCTTGGCTCACACTGCAGGAGCTTAACCTTAAGGTGCTTTTAAATCAAAGTTAACACGAACGAAGGAACGAATTCGCAGGTGTTCGCTTGGTTATTCGTTCGGTACAAAATAAGACCATTTACATTGTAGCGAACGAACGCATTCGTTGATAATCCGTGCGCAATACAGATGAAGCTGTAATCATTAGCGCTGCAAATTTTATAGTTATTGCAGGACATGCTGAAAAAAAAAGACAGAAGAGAGTGTGGTGTTCACATAGGAGGGAAAATGAGCTTTCAAGGGGTTAAATATCAAACATTTTTCCGGACCCCCCCTTGCGCTGGGGGTAAATTCCCCAGACCTCCCGGTAGGGGGCCCGGGGTAAATTTGATCTACCAGATCACATTTGCCCGTGGCCCCCAACATCGTAGTTACGGCCCTGGACAGGTCCTAATGAAATCCCAAGTAAATTATACAAGAATAAATGACAATGACAAACCTGTGCTGATTATAGAACCATCAGTTTGTTAAGCCATTTATATTGAGCATTTTTCTGAAGCTAATACAAGCGAGAAATAACTAAGTGAAACACAGTTTGGTTTTCGTAACGGGTTTGGAACGAGAGAGACATTGTTTGGGATGAATGTACCTAGTTGCTTAAAGATGTCGTGATATATCTGTAGACATGTGCTGTTGTTTTATTGACTTCCAAAAGGCGTTTGATCGTGTTAAGCACTCTATATTGATCGAGGCTTTAAGAGACATTGACTTAGTCCTGGTCGGCAGAGACGTTCGCATAATTGCAAAAGACCCCGCAACACTCCTTATGGAAAAATGGTCCCGGTCAAATTTAACGACACTTTGGTCAATGATAGTTCTCAGTGAATAGATTAAAAAAGTCCATGGCACCTAGGTCTGAAAAACTACTGTTCTAGAGCTACAGCCTTCTGAAGTTCTTAAATTCAGGTATATACTCGGTTTACGTCAAATGCACTAATTCACGGTCTAGTGAATGAAAATAATATTATTATTGGAAGAAGACAGACTCATTTTCTTCACGCATATTTGCGTGTTGCATATGAATTCGTGATAAAAAATAAATGCATCGTATTTTAGTCTTCAGAAAACCTCCGAAAATTCCTCAGAAAACTGAAGAAGTGCGATAGAAAATGTGCTGCTAGATTGACATAAGAATGGTTCACACTTATCCAATACCAGCATAGCTTCAGTTCTACCTTATCTTTAGAAAACTACTGAACAGTGGCGGATCTAGGGGGGAATTATTCCTATTATAGCGGAATTCCCTCGTAACACGTTCCAGAATTAAAGAAAAATTGTTGAAACATAAAAAATATATTATTAGCTGACATGAAACTTACTACAGACATACAAATTCAACCCAATTAACTCGACTGTTAAGAAAATTAAGGGAACTTATTTGCACATGTTATTATCTATGTCTTTTATGTAGTTTACGTTTATCTATTTTATGTATTTTGAGGTTGATGTTTTATTGGAAGTCTCCCCCAAGGCATAGGCGTAACCAGGGGGTGGTTTTGGGGGTTATAACCCCCCCCATTTGGATGTACTTTGTGCTCTATACGCTTAAGACCAATACTATTCCATACCCCCCAGAGACCATCAACTAGTTGTAACCCCCCCCCCTTAGGATCATCCTGGTTACACCTCTGCCCCAAGGAAAATGTTCAGCCACGGCTACTAAAGCGCCTTCAGAAAACTGAAGAACAACCACAATAAGTGCTGCCAGAGCAGTACAAGACATCTCACGTTTTCACGCATGCAGAATAGAATGCCTCTAAATATGCCGACGAAACAGTAGTTTTTGCAAATAGCCTAGATTCCTAGATGGTTTGCAAAGAATAATGCCCCGCATATTAGATATGAGTAGAGAACATGGACTTGATCTCAGTACGAAAAAAAAAACAAAGTACATACATGGTAGTAAGTAAACGCAAATTATTAATTACAATCTTCTATTGAAAAATCGGCTTTATGTCATTTTCGACTATTCGTACGTTAAGATTTTACTGATTTCGGTAGATGCATCATATGTCGTGTTAACTATCCTGTCGTATCCAGTCTTTCGTTATAAATGTGTATGAACGGCTCCATCTCGTTCATTCTCGTTATGTGCCTAGCCACCCCAGCCTGCTTATTTTGATGGATCTACCATTACTACATCGATGCTTACGTAAAAACGTAAGAAGTCTTGTGCGGCTCTAACACCACTTGCTATTGTTCCTCAGTTTTTTAAAGGCGCTTCATTAGCAGTGGCGGATCTATACATTTTCCCTTGGGGGCACTTCCAATGAAGTGCCAACCAAAAGACATAAAAAATATATACCCAAACTGCTTAAAAGACATAGATGCCATAGTTCTCTTTATTTTCCTAACTGTCGAGATAATTGGGTTGAATTTGTCTGTCTGCATTAAGTTTTATGTCAGTTAATACTATGATACATAAAGAAAAAGTCAGTATCGTTGACTTGTTTCTTCCTTTTGGTTTTGTTTCGTTTATGATGACTGTATTGAAGTATATTGAACGACAAAAGAGTTTTCAAATGATACATTATTATCATATGATTCAGTTTAAAACAATTTACAAAATGACGCTTATTTTTGATAATTATATCACTAAAACATTTTACAAACTATGTATGAATAGATGCCTTAGCTAAGTCACCCAAAAATGTATGACTCTTTTATAGCTCAGAAAATAGCTAGGAAAAGAAAAACTGTCTTTTAAAAGTAATGGTATAAAACATGTTGGATACAATATTGTGTAAATTAATATAAAGTAGCATGGTCAGTAATATGAACTTGAACTTTTGTAATACAGGTTTTCTTGAGCATTTTCATAACAAAAGAATAAGCAATGCCATAACTGCAAATAAATTAAAAATTTAGTAAGAAAATACATACCTAATGACATAGGTATTATTTAGTACACAATATGGAAATGAAATCTATTATTACCTTACGAAAGCTTTAGAATGTTATGTTTGTATTTAAGAAAAGAAATAAATCGTTTATATTTTTTTAAGACGTGGTAGACCAAAGTTGCAAAATATTCAGAGCAACGTTATAAACTAAAATACATAATGGAAGTAAATTTTTTGCCACATTTTAAGCTGGAATTGCTTCTCGTCAAAATTTGCGGAGTATGGGACTATCTTTATAAAACCAAGACCAAGTACGAATACGTGTATTGGCTGTACTTTGCTTTTGTTAACATCTACTTGTCTATATACAATCTCATGAAATTTGACGACATGCTTCACGCTACATCGTTGGTAGAGGTCGTAGCAGCTGGATTCGTATTGCCGATAGCCCTCATGGGAAACATTCGATCCCTCTGCTTTTTCATATACAGGAAGGAGTTTTTTGAGTTGTTGACCACTATGGACGATGAGGTTTTTCAACCAACTGACCATGTACAGGTGGGGATGGCTAAGAAAATGCTGAAAGTTTATTCGGTTTTTAAAGTTGTGATGTATGGAGGATCTTTTGTTCCATCTTTTGGATGCGTTATTGGCAGAATACTTACAGGTGAGTTTTTTAATAAATTAATAGAAATATATATGTCATACTGGAAGCAACTGGAAAAATGATAGACGAGGACCGGGTAATATTTCTTTATACATATTTGTAGTACATAATACCAATGAGAACATGGAAAATATGCAGGATCATCATCAGCGGTACTATAGCACTACTTCAGTCTCGACCTCCTCCAGCCTATTTCGCCAGTCGTTTCTGTTTCTCGCCAACCGTTGCCAGTTTGCCACGCCGATCTTCTTTGCGTCTTCCTCCACACCATCCATCCATCTCAGTTTAGCTCATCTGCTCTACGTAGCTCATAAAACATGAATGAAATACATACATATTATCGTTATACATCAAATCTTTAACATATTAGTCAAAGTTTGGAAAGATAAATAAATAACGGAGGAATGGTGAGCTGGAACCATAATCAAAAGTCCACTGTACAAAAAGAAAGATTTATTGGAATGTAACAATTATTATTAGAGGGATATAACTCTTCTGAACACAATTTAAAAAAATATTCTCTAACACCCTATACAACCGTTTAAATAAATACGTATGTGGAAGAACTACTTGGTGAATACCAAAGCGGTTTTAGTCCAGGTAGGTCAGTACATACAAGAAAGAAGGCATTGAAAGAAATGAAAAACCACAAATCGCCTGGAAAAGACGGAATAATTGCAGAGATGCTGAAATATGGTGGAAAAGTGGTATCCATTCCCTTTTTAACAAGATATTAAAAGAAAAAAGAATCCCAAACAACTGGAAGAAATTCGTAACAATTATCCTACACCGAATAACCGAAATACAGGGTTAAACTTTTTCAATTTGAAGTTCCCATAAATATTGTATATTTTTATTCCTGGATTTGGTAGCCTTTTTGTTCAATTTTGGTTTGTATTCTAGGTTTCTAAATGATAATTTAGGTATTTCGGTATTTTGTTTAACATTGATTTAAAATAATAGATATCATTTTGACTTAGATCTTTTAAATCGTATGGTTTTGATGTGCATTTTCCTGTCTACAGCATTTGCTCTGTTCTTATGGCAACCACGCATATCTCCAGGTATACGCCCTCCACCTTCCTGACTATTATTTTTTTTAATGACGTAGTTAACCATATTCTGTTATGTGAGTTATGTTAAGTGTACAAAAATGTTTTCTAACAAACTTGGAGTCGTTGTCGCTGTTCTGATCTGATAACTGCAAATTATATTCAGGTGTCCAGTTTCTTCTGGACTCTTTTAACTTTGCAACCTTTCTCTCTTGTCTGAGAACACATCTACATAAATATTCGCTTTTTTTGCCGTGATCAGCTATTGCCAAAAAATTATTAAATAAATCTAATTATATATTTTCAGATAATTCCGATTTACATTTTCTGTTACATTTATCTTAGTTATTATTTTAGTTTCATACGGGTCCCAATTATTTCATTTTCGTTAATTTTGCCTTTTTCCTATTATATCCTTGGCCAGAGTTCCTCAGTTTCTTCAAGATATTCATTTTGCAATATGAGCTTGGATCCCTTTGTCTTTACCTTACAAGATTTTTTTTTGGGTACTGTTTTTTTCTTAGCAGACGTATCTAATGATTAATTTGTAGGTATTACCTTTAAGGCATGTAGAAGTTTCCGGTGTCGATGTTTCTTGAGCATGCAATCCACTGAGGTTCCTTATTTCTATCAGTTAAAGTTAATTCGGTCGTAAATGATATATATAATATGTTACAATGTTTTTACAAAAAATATTCGATAATAAAATTTTTCAATATTGTATTTTAACATTGGTTACAATGTTTTTTCTACCAAGTGATCCAAAATTGGCACTTACAGTGAGGTTATTTTGTTAATAGTATATTACTTTATGAGGCGGAGAAGCATGACTTTTCTTGACGCGCCCGATATTACGCGCCGAACGAAGTGAGGCGCGTAATAGAGGGCAAGTCAAGAAAAGTCGCTTCTTTGCCGAATAAAGTATACTATTTTTTCTTCAAACGTAGCAATTTTCAACCATAAATAGTACAATTCATAATAAGTATGCATCATTGCGGCCTGAAAATTTCACAGAAAAATGATTTTTTATCAAGTACCAAAATGGAAAGTGTTACCGAAGCGTCATGGGAATACATTCGATCAGCGCAGTAGCCCAAAAAGTAGCTAGTTATTTAAATTTAAACGATGCAAGCGCATACACGGGTCACTCTTTACGACGAACTTCAGCAACACTTTTAATTGATGGAGGCGGAAATCTAGAATGCCTCAAACGACATGGGGGCTGGAAATCAAGCACGGTTGCCGAAGGATAGGTATTTTATATAGAGGATTCAATAAGAAATAAGAACCATAATGCTCAAAAAAATTTAAACCCTCATGATTCGCCAACATCGGGAATGATTGCTGAAAGTTGTGCTCGACCATCAGTATCATCAACAATTACCAATGCGTATCAAGAGTCGAGAACATTTTTGCACGGTTTCAATTTTGAAAATGCCTCATTAACTAATTGTACTTTTAATATTACTATAAATAAAAATGATGTTTAATTGTTGTTAATGACATTTGTATTGTTGCTTTGTGACATGTTTCATATTGTTGCCATGACAACATTTTTCCCTCCGCCGCGCCGTAAAGAAATGGGAAAAAAAACTGCTGCCGGCGGAGACTGTAATAATGTTTAAAATCTTATGAATTGTTGTAGTACTTTATTCAATAATCATACTTTATAATTATATGTCATTGCTCTATTATCGTTACTTGACCTAACCCCTGCCATGAGGCCTCATGTCCTTGTCCTGTGTCATCGCTCTGTCAACAATCACTTCAAGTGATCTATGATCACAGGACTTTACATTTGTGAGCTATTCAGTCTCATGACATCTTTCCCTTCCTATAAAGCAGAGAACTTACAACAATAAACTCAGAATAAAATATTATAAAATACTAATACTACCTACGACTAACAATAATATTAAGTGATTACAAAACTAGTACATCTCGAAATCATTATATCGAGTTGGGGGTTTAATTACTCTTTTACCTCTGGTAGGAAACTGATTCGGTACTTCACTCTCACAGGCCATTGATGTTGAAGGTTTGTTACTCTGATTATCATCAAGATCATCTTCTAATTTAATGTGATGTTTAGGCGTATTACTAGATGGTCTCAAGTGATATTTATTTCTTCTTACCAATGTTCCATTTTCTTTCTCAATAACATATGATCTTGGCTCTTGTAAACATTGCCTGACCACAGCAGGTTTCCATTGCCCATCTTCCCTTATAACAACGTTATCGCCTTCACTTAATTCTTCTCTTGCAGCTGTATTTCTATCATAGTAGTGCTTGTACAATTTTCTTTTGTCATCCAATTTATTCTTTTCACTTGTTAGGTCTACTTGTTCTGGTAAATATTTTTCATGTAAGACTGGAAGTTTGCTTCTAAGTCTACGACTATTCAAGAGTTGTGCTGGGGACTTGTCTGATCCTAACAGTGGTGTGTTCCTATATTCTAATAAAGCTAACTGAAGATCACCACACTTTCTGAGAATATTTTTAGCTATCTGAACAGCTCGTTCCGCCTGCCCATTTGATCTAGGATATCTAGGGCTAGATGTCACAAATTTAAAATTCCATTCTCTAGAGAATTCTCTACATTCCTTAGAGCCAAAAGGCATATTGTCAGATACAATTTCCAAAGGAATCCCATGAGTGGCAAACATGGTCTTAAATGATTTTATTATTGACTGGGATGTTTTGGACGGCAACAGAACAATTTCAATCCACTTTGTGAGATAATCCATTACAATTAAATAAGATGCTCCTCCGAACTCACAAATATCAGCCGCTAGCATTTGAAATGGAAGTTCTGGAATTTCTCTTAGTATTAATGGCTCTTTAACATTACTTCTGTGATATTTCTCACAATCAACACAATTTCTAACCAAATCCACTATGTCCTTATTCATATTTGGCCAGAACAACACTTGCCTTGCTCTTTGCTGTGTCTTTGTAACTCCAAAGTGTGTTTCATGAAGAAACTTTAACATCCTAGGCCTTAAAGAATCCGGAACTATAACTCTGTCCATATAAAATATCAAATCATTCAATATGTAGATGTCATGCCTAATACTAAAATAATCTTTTACTACATAAGGTACCCTCGAAGAGCATGACGGCCACCCTTTTTCACAAAAATCTTTGATCAATTGAAGTTTTTTATCCTGTTTAGTTTCAGCTATAAATTCCTCTCTCCTTTCATCTGTTATATTTATTGTATGCACTATTTCTGTTACAAAAGCATCATCCTCTACCTTTTCCTTCACAAAATTACGAGATAACAAATCAGCTATTAGCATTTCCTTGCCTGGCATATATTCCACAGTTAAGTCATATTTTAATAATTTTACCTTCATACGTTGTAGTCTAGGAGAATCTACTTCAGCTATGCCTTTCTTCATTATCGAAATCAATGGCTTATGATCTGTGAATACCTTAACTTCTCTACCATAAATATAATTATGAAATTTAGTACAAGAAAATAGGATTGCATTTAGTTCCTTTTCAATCTGGCTAAATCTAGTTTCACAATCAGTTAAAGACCTAGAAGCAAAAGATACCGGTTTATGATTCTGCAGTAATACACATCCCACGCCATTTTGACTTGAATCTGTTTGAATTATTATTGACTTATTTTCATCAAAATTTGCAAGAACTGGTGGTGAGCAAATTAACTTTTTTATTAAATTTAATGCGTCTGTGTGACTTTTAGTCCACACCCAAAGTGTATTCTTTTTTAACAATTCTCTTAATGGGGCTGATACATCCGATAAGTTTGGTATAAAACTGCGATGATAATTGATCATGCCCAATATTTTTTGTAACTCTTTTTTATTATTGGGTTCTTTTAAATTAATTATAGCTTTTATTTTATCTAAGTCAGGTCTCATACCATTTTTATCAAATGTATTTCCCAAATATTTTACTTCAGACATTCTATATTGTATCTTATTAGAATTAAATTTTACCCCAATATTTCTAGCACGTTCCAATACTTCATTAAGGATTCTATCATGTTCTTTAAGACTATCAGCAAATATCAAAAGATCATCAAAATATATAAGACAGCCCTCAATATCACCAAAATTCTCTAAGTTAATTCTTTGAAAAAATTCGGGGGCAATATTTAGTCCAAATGGAAGTCTATCAAATTTCCAAATTCCAAAGGGAGTTCCAAATGCACAAACTCTACTGGACTCCTCATCTAGCTGAACTTGATAGAATCCCTCTTTAAAGTCTAAAACAGAAAAATAGCATTTGTTTTTTAACTTATTGCATATCTCTTCAATAGTAGGTATTAAGCAATATTCCTTTTCAAGCGCTTGGTTTAAATCTTTAGGATCCAAACAGATTCTTAACGTTTTATCAGGCTTTTCAACGATAACTAAATTGCTCAACCACTCAGTAGGACCCTCACATTTAGATATGATGCCACGTTTTTCTAAATCTAAAAGTGTGTTTTCTAATCTTTTTTTAATGGCTAAAGGGACCCTTCGTGGTGGTTTAGCTACAGGAACACAATTATCTTTAAGTTTTAGTTTACATTTTTGAGGACATTTGCCTAATCCAATGAATACATCACTATTTTGTTTAATAAAGGCACTTTTTGTTATGTTTAAATCTATGTTATCTACTCTTCGTATCAAATCTAAATCTAAGCATGATTTTAACCCTAAAATTGGTGTAAGGCTATCTTTAACTACAACAAATTCTAATAAATAATCAATATTTTTATATTTACAGACAAGTTTTATTGTACCAATAGGAACGACCTTAAAACCACCATATGTTTCAAGTATGACTTTAGTTTCTTTTAAATCATTAATTTTGCAAACTTTTTGAACAAAACCATTAGGCAAAATGTTAACCTGTGCCCCTGTATCTATTTTAAAAGGTATATCAACATTACTAATTTTTAAATTTTCGATCCAGTCTTTATTATTTTTATTCTTGATTTCATTAACAGTGATTGATGATATCATAAAATCACCTACCTCGTTATTTTCACTTTCTTCCACTTGTACTTCTCTCACTAACCTGCTATGATAACACACTTTATCGAAATGGTTATTTTTACCGCACTTTCTGCACTTTTTTCCATATGCTGGACACCTCCTTGGCCCATGGACTCTCCCACAGTTTCTGCAGCTATATTCATCTCTAGAATTTGCACTCCTGAATGTTTGGACTGAATTTTGCCCCTGCTTGGCTTTACTCCCAATTGATTCAATTTTAACCTTCTCCAAGCTGTTCTGAACTTCTTTTATTTGAGCTTGGGATATTTCATGCATTTTACATATTTCAATAGCTTTAGCCAGATCTAAATTAATGGTCTTTAACATGTTTTGTTGTGCATCCTTACTATTAGTGCCTAATACTATTCTATCTCTTACCATTGAAGATGCTTCTGCTCCAAACTCACAATTTTTTACTTTGTTTTTTAAATCTGTTAAAAAGTGGTCAAACGGCTCTCTTTCTTCTTGAATGCGGTTGTAAAACACATATCTTTCATAGACCACGTTTTTTCTAGGCGTGACATAAGACTCAAATGCTTCCAATACATCTGCTAGCTTGCCTTTTTGGGCCTCCGTTAATTCCAAAGTGTTATAGATTTCAATGCCTTCTTCTCCAATTAGATTGAGTAAAATTGCTACCTTAACGTCATCACTTTTACCACTTTTTCCAGAGGCCATCAGATATATTTCAAAACTTTGTCTGAATCTTTTAAAATTTTCGGCCACATTTCCTTCAAATGACAATGTATTTGGTAACCTCACTTCCATGATTTTGGTTTATTTTCCACTAGACTGCGCCATGTAATAATGTTTAAAATCTTATGAATTGTTGTAGTACTTTATTCAATAATCATACTTTATAATTATATGTCATTGCTCTATTATCGTTACTTGACCTAACCCCTGCCATGAGGCCTCATGTCCTTGTCCTGTGTCATCGCTCTGTCAACAATCACTTCAAGTGATCTATGATCACAGGACTTTACATTTGTGAGCTATTCAGTCTCATGACAGAGACATCAAACTTTGACAGGATCAAGTTAGATAAGTAATGTCATCATTATTTGACGTTTGAAGAAAAATATCTTTATATTTACATAAGATAGGATAAAAGTTTTTTTTCTTCAAACGTCAAATAATGATGACATTACTTATCTAACTTGATCCTGTCAAAGTTTGATGTCTCCGCCGGCAGCAGTTTTTTCCCATTTCTTTACGGCGCGGCGGAGGGAAAAATGTTGTCATGGCAACAATATGAAACATGTCACAAAGCAACAATACAAATGTCATTAACAACAATTATACATCATTTTTATTTATAGTAATATTAAAAGTACAATTAGTTAATGAGGCATTTTCAAAATTGAAACCGTGCAAAAATGTTCCCGACTCTTGCTACGTATTGGTAATTGTTGATGATACTGATGGTCGAGCACAACTTTCAGCAATCATTCCCGATGTTGGCGAATCATGAGGGTTTAAAATTTTTTGAGCATTATCGTTCTTATTTCTTATTGAATCCTCTATATATCCTTCGGCAACCGTGCTTGATTTCCAGCCCCCATGTCGTTTGAGGCATTCTAGATTTCCGCCTCCATCAATTAAAAGTGTTGCTAAAGTTCGTCGTAAAGAGTGACCCGTGTATGCGCTTGCATCGTTTAAATTTAAATAACTAGAAAACTGTCAAACAACTGTAACCAGGGAGACGCAAATCTCACCGACGACTTAATTATTTTAATTTCTAACATCTAGACGACTTTGATAGTTGTCACAGTTAATTTCGAGTAAAAATTGCGTATAAATTGTACTATTTATGGTTGAAAATTGCTACGTTTGAAGAAAAAATAGTATACTTTATTTGGCAAAGAAGCGACTTTTCTTGACTTGCCCTCTATTACGCGCATCACTTCGTTCGGCTCGTAATATCGGGCGCGTCAAGAAAAGTCATGCTTCTCCGCCTCATAAAGTAATATACTATTATACCAAAATTGTCCAAAATGAAGGTTATCCTTTATATATGTCATTTAAGCCATGTTGAAAAACATTGTAAGTGGGGTTACAATGTTTTCATATCAGGTGTCGATATCAAGTGACGCAAAAAATATTATAAAAATACAGACAGTACATTAAATGTACTGTCTGTATTTTTATAATATTCGATATCGACACCTGATATGAAAACATTGTAACCCCACTTACAATGTTTTTCAACATGGCTTAAATGACATATATAAAGGATAACCTTCATTTTGGACAATTTTGGTATAATAGTATATTACTTTATGAGGCGGAGAAGCATGACTTTTCTTGACGCGCCCGATATTACGCGCCGAACGAAGTGATGCGCGTAATAGAGGGCAAGTCAAGAAAAGTCGCTTCTTTGCCAAATAAAGTATACTATTTTTTCTTCAAACGTAGCAATTTTCAACCATAAATAGTACAATTCATACGCTTTTAATTTTACCATCAGGACTTGGAAAATAGACTCATAGACTCATATTACTCATTATTATAATATAAACAGAAGTTAAAATAAAAATAAAATGGTATTAAATTAGAAATAAGAAATAAGGTTCTCCTTAAAAACTGTCTTCGACCTTCGGTAAAATATCAGATTTCAGCAGCTGGGCTGTAATAAATTTTCAATTGCTGAATTCATAACAAAGTGGTCCCGCATTCCGAGACATAAATATTTTATAATAAGTCCAATTTCACGGTGATGTGGTGTAATAGTACAGTCAATAGTGCACTAAATGTTGTAAATGTCGTAAGTCAAATTGGGAGAAGCACATTATTAATACAATTAGTGCGTTAACATAGGCGTGGCCAGTTCTTTTTAGTATGGGTTCCAATGCTAAAAAGGAGCCCTATTCCACCCATATTTTTTTTATTTCCAACAATGATATTTTCATATATTATGCAAAACAGTAGGGTACCTATAATATACAAATTTTTTGAAATTATTATTTAAATTCAAAATATATTTGGAATAGTAAATTTTTTAAACGAGTAGCGTTTGTCTTTATGTTTAAATTTTTTTAATCTGTCAACTACATTATATTTAAAGATAAAACAGCTTATGTTTCAATTCGATTCAAAGGTGATGCACCATCCTCATACATACGTTTCTGTATGTCAGGACGTCTTCAGTGTGGCTACATGGACACCTCTGAGTCGAAACGAAACCAAACTGTCTATTTAAGAGGATGGGTACGTATTTTCGGCTGCAATGCTATTCAAATGGGGATTCATTTTTTTCGAATCCTGAGAAAACTAATAAGTATTCTTGAAAAATTTAAACGCAGAATGAAAGATTACGTTATTGGCGAGGGCCGAAAGTCCCTGAGAACTTCTATAATGTTTATTTTAATAAGTTACAGGGGTGAAAAACTAAGAGAAAATTTAGTGTGATATTTAATTTAAAATATCTCATTCAAAATAAACTTTTTATTTATTCTAAGGGACTTTCGGCCCTCGGTAATAATATAGTCTTTCATTCTGCGTTTAAATTTTTCAAAAATATTTATTGGTTTTTTCAGGATTCGAAAAAATGAACACAATGTCCGTGGTAATATTTCCAAATCTATCTTTGTCATACAACTATGGAGACCTGTAAGAAGGAGTGGAAACGCAATGCATCGTTTGTGGGCTAACTTTTCAACCTCTAATTCAATTTTCAGCAATCGCCGCTAGAGGCGCAAGTGTTCGAATAGGTGCTACAAATACATTAGCTCTTATGGACTTATTTAATATTTAACTCATTTTATTTTTGTTTTTAGCGTAATTAGACATTAATTTATTGGTGAATATATGGGTAGCTGAATATGTTTTATGCCAAAAATAAATTATTTTACCCTTATAACATATCCACGTGTGGTAAAAAGTGTATTCTTTTTATACCATTGTAGATGGAGATGTGACATCAAATTTAAATTTGTCATTACTTTAATATGTAGGACAGCTTATTTTGAAGCGGAAATATTTTGTCACATTATCTAACTGCCACATTTATATACTAATGGTATTTCAACTGCAAATTAATTTTTTAATATCTTTGTAACTGATATCAAAAAGTTTGTTAGTTGAAAAAATTGACTTAACTGTACGTAATTGTTTTTAAAAAGTTTAAAAAGTTATTTAAATAATTTGAAGTTTATTGATCAATTTTTTTTTAATTATTCTTTTTATCAAAATTTAAACTGCTTTTTCTTTTGAATACTATCATTTATCTATATTCTGAAAGCTTACCTATCAGATGTTTAAATTTAGTTAATAAAAATATATGTCTATAAACTACGCAGACGATAGTCTGACTTTTATAAAATTAATGTTAATTTTTGTGAAATATTTTGTCTCAAAAAATGCATTGTTTCGACAGAAAAACTTTCCAAGATCCTCCTACTATTATCACTATAATTTTCAGGTTAAAATAAAAACCAATAATAGGCACAAATTTTATTTACACCGAAGGAAATAACATACAAACGAATAGGTATAATCCATGAACGTTATAAATAACATAAAGACAAATATTTATAAAAAGTCTTTATTAACTTCATTAAGTTCCCTTTTGAATTTTTTATCGGAACGATAACTCGATATAAATCCCGGTACGAAGCAAGTTCTTTTAGTGTAAGCTTTCTTGGCACTCATATTTAAATAATATTAACCACCAAAACCAATAATCTTATATTAACTACGAATAATTAATTATTTTCGAATTTTCACATTCACTCCAATGCAAAAGTAGCATCTATCTCTACGCCACCGCCGCCCTAGCGAGAAACCAAGCAAACAGGCAAAATCATGTACAAAAATTTCAAGGCTCGATTCCTCTCCTCTGTCTAGGTCTCCATACATACAACGCACTCAATCGAATAGAATATTGTCAGCATACTGTCAGTCAGACAGTGACAATCAGTGACAATTTTAAATATTTGACATGGCATCGGGAATATTTTGAGTTGTTGATTAAATAATATTGATATATAGTGTATTTGATAAATAATTGATTTAAGACGTGATCTTAATAAAAAGTTATTTATTGTGTATAATTTGTGGAAGATCCAAGCAGAGAATACATCAGGATAATGTATTCTGTGATCCAAGAATTTTGTTGTTAAAGATGTTCAAAATTGTAAGCATTCTATAGTAACAATATATTATTAAAAAATCACTTTTCTCGATTGAGTATTAGTTTTTGTTGTACATATAAATTATTACAATCACTGAATACATAGTTAGTGAAAAAATTATTACATTATTTATTAACTGAATTACATACTAATTTGCATTTATAAAAATAACAGTTATCCAAGAACATTCAAAAGCCATCTCTTTAAATTAATGATGACATTTTCAAGTAGGATGACATTCTACTAATGTTTACATATTCATACCAGTGTGAATTTTACTACACGTAATTTGCCATGTAGAGACAGAAAAAGTAGGGATACCCGTAAAATATTTGCGAATTATGTACCGATGGCCTTAAGCAGAATTTCAAAAATAATTCTGCGTATCGGACGCTCGGTAGCGACATCTATTAAAGAGAAATAAGAAGTCGCAGATCTAAACAATAAATCTGAAACTTCTCGTGGAACCACTTTCTGGTAACATCCTTAATCTCTGCCTGTTACTATTTATAAGGCAATGAGACGACGAATAAAGAAGACGAAATGGAATCTACAATATGCAGTCACATTCCGTCTATTCGTCCAGGAAAAATTCCAACGAAAGTTAATTCCTTGTACTCAAAATATGAGTAACGTAAAAGATTAAAAAACAGCTGATATGTTTAAGTTCGGTTCAGAGGTGATGCACCATCCCCATACGTACGTTTCTGTTTTCTATTTAAGCAGAACTATTTTCATAGTTTCAAGACGCAAATAATGACTAATCCAGGGGCGGCCCGTCAGGGTAGGCAAGGTAGGCGCCGCCTAACCTCTTCAAATGTACAATAATAAATTATTTATTAATATAAATTACTTATTTCAAAACTGTAATTTATAAATTTTGATACAATATTTAAGTATCTAAAAATCTAAAATAAAACAAAGCTTAATTCATCTCTGAAGTTGTAATAATTATTGTACGCTCCCCGCAGCGTAGCATTACTACGACGCCGACGGCTTTACCCTAGGGCAGGCTCTCTAAAAAGTAGCCGAACAGAATTCGCATTTGTCTCACTCTTTACGCTAAGCACAGCGGCTGTATTGTCGCTTGCCTGGCCTGTATTTTCGGGCTGTAGGTAGGCTAGATTTTTTTGAGCCTTTGACATTGGTTGTGCCGAGCTGCATCTCGGAACTGCCAATTGCATGTTTTAGGATCTTGACTACCAATTCTGAAAAAAACGAAAAGTTCGAAGTTTGTCATGAAATTTGGTATGTGGGGTTAGAATAATATTTCTAACAATTTTTCCAAATAACTTTTTGCGATATCTCTAACGCGAAACAAAATATTGAAAATTCGTCCTATTTGTGAATTCGCAGTAGGCCGCGTTTAAAATTAAAATTTCAGTTGACTATCTTAAAAAGTGTAAACCATCAAAATGAATGACTGCAAAATTTAAAATCTGTATTTATTTTGATAGCCGAAATATAAGGGTGTCTTCATCTTAAATGCGACACACTGTATACAGGGTGTTTGGTAAAGAATGGGCTATAGCTTAACACTAGATTCCTGAGGTTAAAATATGTCGATTTAAGCTACCTTACCTTAGTACGAAAGTTGATAATAACCGAAATACAGGGTGTCAAAGTTAAAACTTTTATTTTATTTATTCTTGAATATTTCCTAACAGACATGGGATAATAAGACAAAATTTGGTAAGCGGGGATTTTTTGAGACGAGAAATCTAAATTAGCCACCAAAAATGATGTATTATCCAGAGGGCGCCACATACGCCTTTCAGCGCTCATTTAATGGGTTCAATTTTTTTATTACCCACTCTACATACTTTCTAAATAAAAAATTTTATTCTGTTAATATTCTTACTTAAAAAAGGTATACCTACTACATTCATCTCGCTAAACTCAACGAAACGCATTTTAAATCTGCGAGGCAACATAATTTTTTGCATATCATTGTAGTTACAGTTACACCCAAAAAATAACTTAAAATCATAAAAATTTACAAAAATGTATCTCAAATTTCTTCAAATGGTTTCAAGTTTATTTTTCGGGTCTAACTACAATGATATGCAAAAATTATGTTGTATCGCAGACTTAAAATGCGTTTATCTCGAAAACAGTTGAGCTTAGCGAGATGAATGTAGTATACCTTTTTAAAGTAAAAATATTAAGAGAATAAAAATGTTGATTCAAAAACTACGTGGAATGGGAGATAAAAAAAATTGAACGTATTAAATGAGCGCTGAAAGACGTATGTAGCGCCCTCTGGGTAATAGATCATTTTTGGTGGCAAATTTAGTTTTCTAATTCCAAAAAACCCCGCTTACCTACCAAATTTCGTGCTGTTATCCCATGTCTGTGAGGAAATATTCAAGAATAAATAAAATAAAAGTTTAACTTTGACACCCTGTATTTCGGTTATTATCAACTTTGGTACTAAGGTAAGTTAGCTTAAATCGACCATTTTTAAGCTCAGGAATGTAAGGTTAAGCTATGGCCCATTCTTTACCAAACACCCTGTACCTATACAGGGTGTTTCATTAATAATTGTCCATATAGTAACTGGAGAAACCTTCGCACAAAATACGAAGATTTAACCCAAAACACTTAAATAAAATGTGGTTCCTTACTGAGTTACAGGGTGTTTTATCTAAAAATTTAAAAACTATTTTTGCTCAGCATTTTAAAACTATTTGACGTATCCTTTTCATACTTGGCAGAAAGTTCAACTACTAGATAGCCTACTAAATTATGATAAACAAAAGTTTCTAGCTACTACCAGAGGCGTACGACAGGGGATGTTGAATGGTTGACCCTTCTCAAATTCTACGCCACTGAAGGAATTACTATTTTAGTGCCATTTTTGGATTCTCCAATATTTTCTAGGTAAATAATATACTCTTCATTGGTAACGATAAAGTCATTAGTTTTCGAGATATTTGAAGTTAAATATGAAAGGGCACAGTTATTTTGATTCATTTATGATATGATTCATATGACGAAAATTTAAAAATTATTTGTACCCAGTACTTTAAAACTATTTGGCGTATCCTTACCATACTTGGCAGAAAGTGTAGGTACTGTATACCCTACTAAATTAAGATAAATAAACGTTTCTAGCTTCTACCAGAGGCGTACAACAGGGGATAGTGTCTAGTTGACCCTTCCCAAATTCTACGCCACTGACGAAATTGCTATTTTAGTGTAATTTTTTGCTTTTACAATACTTTTTATGTAAATAAAATACTCTTCATTTGTAACGATAAAATGATTAGTTTTCGAGATATTTGAAATTAAAAACGATGCGACACAATACATTAATCAAAATAACCGTGTCGTTTCATTTTTAACTTCAAAGATCTCGAAAACTAATGACTTTATCGTTACGAATGAAGAGTATATTATTTTCACAGAAAGTATTGGAGAATCCAAAAAAAGAACTAAAATAGCAGTTTCGCCAGTGGCGTAGAATTTGGAAAGGGTCAACCAGTCACTTTCCCCCGTCGTACGCCTCTGGCAATAGCCAGAAACTTTTGTTTAACACAATTTGGTAGTCTGTATAGTACCTATACTTCCTGCCAAGTATGAAAAGGATACGTCGAATAGTTTTAAAATGCTGAGCAAAAATAGTTTTTAAATTTTTAGATAAAACACCCTGTAACTCAGTAAGGAACCACATTTTATTTAAGTGTTTTAGGTTAAATCTTCTTATTTTGTGCTAAGGTTTCTCCTGTTACAATATGGACAATTATTAATGAAACACCCTGTATAGGTATTTACATATTATTATACACTATATGTGTCGCCTACCCGGATACTGAGGTCACGAGCCGCTATTGGACTAATCTGGTGCTAAATCGTAATATTGTTGTTGATGGAATGGATATTGAGCAGACTGGATCTTATACGTACTTGGGACATGAAATTCGGTTGGGAAGAGATAACCAGACGTGCGAGCTCCCAAGGAAAATCTTTGACCAGTGTGTGTTGCCTGTACTCACTTATGGAGCCGAAACATTAACACTCACAAAAAAGGTAGTATAAACAATAGGGTGGTGCGAAAAAAGACAAGTTGATAATTGCGTGTCGCTATAGTGCGGAAAAGTTGCGATTGGTAATTACAAGAAAAACAAAAAAGAAATTATTCAAATCGGACTTTATCTTCCGATCCCGCAACGGGCCTAAAGTTAATGAAAAAGAATGAAATTTTACCTTTTTTTTTTTAAATTATTATTCAACTTCAATGTACGTTTTATTTATCGCTATAGTAAAATTTATTTACAGTTTGCATGGTTGAGTAAAAAAAAATACTTTTCCACATTTAACGAATATCTTCCGATCCCGCAAGGTCAATCAAAATCTATAAAAAATTGAAATTTTTGATAATTTTGATAAATTAGAAAATATTTAGTTATCTCATTTTTCTGTTACATTGTGAAGCTCTTCGCTTGTTTAGATATTTTATGACAATATTTAAACAACCCAGAACTCACAACGAGGAGGTTGTTACACTTCTAGCTCCACTCACACCCTTCTCTCCAACCAACCAATGAGTGTGTGTTTTTTACATTATTTACATATGTACATTTCTTTTTGATCTGTTTGTGTCTAGCTTTTAACGCCAACTCTGTATTGTGATTTGGTGATCTGGCAGCATGTACCTTGATTAAAGTGTTGCCCTGGTGAATCCATTTCTTGATTATTGCAACTCACATACATTAGACATTAGACGATGCTTCCGTGACCAACTTTACGCACTGCTCGACCTCTTGCAGGTGGCAGGGATAGTTTTGTGCATTCCAGTCTGGCATGATGTAATGCAGGAACTTATATTTTATTTGAAACACTGCGAAGAACTGGTGGATAAGATAGTTTTGCAACATTCCAGTCTATTATTTCAGTGTAGTCCTGCGCTTCAAAATTTAAAGTAGGAGGAATGAAATTTCTAATACCTTAGGACTTGGCTTTAATCTGTCCTGCTTTTAACTCTCTCCAGAGCCCTAGCTCTCTAATGTGTTTCCTTTCTCCCTACTACTTGAAATTTTAAAGCACAGGACTAAACTAAAATAATAGACTGAAATGTTGCAAAATTATCTTCACCACTTCTGTGAAGAATTTCAAATGAAGATCTAAGATTAAATAAGTCCTTGCATGACATCGGGCTACATGTAAAAAACCGTCCCTGCCACACTCAAGGTGACGAGCGATGCGTAGAGTTGGTCAAGGAAGCATCGTCTAATGTCTAATGTATGTGGGCCCCAATCAAGAGATGGATTCATCAGGGCAACACTTAAATCAAGGTACATGCTGCCAGATTTTACCACCAAATCACAATACAAAGTTAGCGTTTAAAAGCTAGACACCAACAGATCAAAAATAAATAGTAAATATGTACATAGTAAATATGTAAATAATGTAAAAAACACACACTCATTGGTTGGTTGAAGAGAAGGGTGTGAGTGGAGCTAGAAGTACAACCACCTCCTCGTTGTGAATTCTGGGTTGTTTAAATATTGTCATACAATATCTAAACAAGCGAAGAGTTTCACAATGTAACAGGAAAATGAGATAACTAAATATTTTTTAATTTATCAAAATCATACAAAAATTTCAATTTTTTATAGATTTTTATTAACCTTGCGGGATCGGAAGATATTCATTAAGTGCGGAAAAGTATTTTTTCTTCAAACGTCAAATAATGATGACATTACTTATCTAACTTGATCCTGTCAAAGTTTGATGTCTCCGCCGGCAGCAGTTTTTTTTCCCATTTCTTTACGGCGGAGGGAAAAATGTTGTCATGGCAACAATATGAAACATGTCACAAAGCAACAATACAAATGTCATTAACAACAATTAAACATCATTTTTATTTATAGTAATATTAAAAGTACAATTAGTTAATGAGGCATTTTCAAAATTGAAACCGTGCAAAAATGTTCCCGACTCTTGATACGCATACGCATTGGTAATTGTTGATGATACTGATGGTCGAGCACAACTTTCAGCAATCATTCCCGATGTTGGCGAATCATGAGGGTTTATCCCATCGACGACTTAATTATTTTAATTTCTAACATCTAGACGACTTTGATAGTTGTCACAGTTAATTTCGAGTAAAAATAGCGTATGAATTGTACTATTTATGGTTGAAAATTGCTACGTTTGAAGAAAAAATAGTATACTTTATTCGGCAAAGAAGCGACTTTTCTTGACTTGCCCTCTATTACGCGCCTCACTTCGTTCGGCGCGTAATATCGGGCGCGTCAAGAAAAGTCATGCTTCTCCGCCTCATAAAGTAATATACTATTTTTTATTACTCAAGCATGCAAACTTAAAATAAATTTTACTGTAGCGATAAATAAAACGTACATGGAGGTTAAATAAAAAGTTTTGAATAAAAGGTAAAATTTCAGTTTTTTCATAATCTTTGGGCTCGTTGCGGGATCGGAAGATAAAGTCCGATTTGAATAATTTCTTTTTTGTTTTTTTTTGTAATTACCAATCGCAACTTTTCCGCACTATAGCGACACGGAATTATCAACTTGACTTTTTTCGCACCACCCTAATAAACAAGCTTCGCTGTAACTTAGAGGTCTATGGAGCACCCGATGTTGGGTGTCTCCCTGAGAGACCGCATCCCAAACGAAGAAATACGAAGAAATTTAATGTCACAGTAGAAGGAACAATAAGAGCTACAGAAATAAAAGGTACAATTATAACATCGACGTCGCAACTTGTGGCGTATGCTGACGACATAGCATTAATTAGCAGAAACCTGAACAGTTTAAAGGAAGAATTTACGAAGTTATGCAAGGAAGCATCCAAAAGGGGTTTAAAAATAAATCAAAACAAAACAAAATACCTAATATGCTCAAGAAAAAATCCAGTTAATGTGACAAGTTTAAATATTGGCGAATATGAGTTTGAAAAGGTAGAACACTTTAAATATCTTGGAGTCTCAGTTAATGCTGTTATCATTAGTTCAATATGACCATGCCAATGGCCATTAGTTGTCGAGGCATTAAACCAAATAAAAAAAATACATACACTCGTGATTAGTGACTTGTTCAAGCCCTTTCTACTACAGCCCTTTTATAAATAGGCACTTTATACCGATAAAAATCACAGAGCATATAAACAATACATAAGTACAGTAGCTTGTGAAGCGGTAAGGATTAATTTCATTTGGGATGCTAATTAGGGGATTATTTTCAACAGTTTTTTTTTACCCAAAAAATGGAATCAACTTTATTCTGAGCGTACCTTGCTTACTTTTTATGTTAAATTTTTTTTTAAAAAACAAGAATAATGCTTTTATAAACATTTAAACAAATTATGATGAGTTTTCCATGAAAAGTGCTTCTTTTTTGATTATTTCACGTTGAAATATTCAATTTGAAATTTGACGAATAAGAACCTACTTTTCATTAGCTACAACTCTGCTTCTACTGGGTCTACAAACTGCACACATACACCTTTTTTTTTAATTTTTTAAAAGCTATATTTTTGCTAAGAATATTTTTTCGATAAAATACTTACTTTTGAGTTATTTGCGAAAAACCGTCTAAAAACGTGTTATTTTTTGTTGAAGAATGAAGATATTCACTTGTAAATAACTCGAAATGTATTTACTTGATGAAAAAACTCTATTGAACAAAAGTTGCTTAGAATTAGTCAGTTTATCTACTTCCGGACGTATTTTGACGGTATATTTTTTCACCCCCGAGAAGGGGTGGACTCAACCGTAGAGCAAAAACACACATTGGCACAATATCACTTTTTTTTGACATGTTAGCTATCTTTATACCAAATTTCATGTCAATCCAAGCTCTTGTTTCAAATCCAAAGGTTCTTTAAAATCCGGAGATTTTGCAATATTTTACCGTGAGTTAATGGACAATAAGGCCCATCGGTGGGTAGAAATTGAAAAAAAAACGTACCATACCAAAATATTTACCAGCTTCTAAGCAAAATTTGCTTGCAAAATTGATCACCAAATTGAGGGAATGATTAGAACATGAAATATAAAAATACCTTTGAAGATAACTGCTTAATTTGTCGTGAAGTCGGTTGTATTTTTCTGATATTTGACAGAAGACAAAGCAAAAAACTGAGTTTAATTGGAAATCATAAAATAACCATTCTCTTTTTTCTTGTCTCAGTTAACCCTATTTGATGTTTTTAACATTGTGTGTTTTTTTTTAATTACTGCTTAAATAATTCAATATTAATTAATGCATTTGTGTGGGATGCGGGCCCCATCAAGTGCCCGGGCCCTAGGCGGTCGCCTAGTCCGCCTAATGGTTAATCCGGCACTGCGTGTGGTCAAAATAGGAAGAGATAAATCACCAATCGACAGAGGAATGTTGTGACAGCGCAAAAGATGGAGTGACAACCTTCCATAGAGGTATCAATCCGCCAATGAACAAGCACAATTGCTTATAAAGAGGAAGGACAAGAAGAAGAAGATCACTGAAGACATTATTTTATACCTATATAAAACTGTTTTCTGATCTTTTCCAGGTAAACCCGAAGAACATTGCGAATCTGTAATTAACAGTAGTAGAGGAACCGGTATGTATATCTTCCAAGCGATAGCTCTTGGTATGATCTCTGCGGTGAATGTTGTAACAAATTATTTTATGGCAGGCTTTGCGCTCTTTGTTGGCTTACAATGTGACCAATTGTGCTATCAATTGATTAATATGGAACTCGTCGAGGATCATAGTATTAATAAATTCGTCATTCACCACCAGCGAATACTAAGGTAACAATCTTTTCATTATTTAGAAGTAAATATATAACAGCAGGGAGATACTGCAGGTATGATTCCAATTCCATGTTTCCAGTTCCATCAAAATAAGAAAACGTAGCAAGATATTTCTGACAACAGACTTGTCTGAGTATAAGTACATAATGACATTTTGCTTTCTAAATCCCAATTTGGTTATTTTATTACTTTTTTTTTTTGTTTTTAGGTTTGCTGGAAATTTAGAAAAACTATTCAGTATCATATACTTTACGTTCATTATAATGTGCTTATTAGCGTTTTGTATGACGTTATTTATGATTTCAGTTGTAAGTATCCACATGATTTATATTATATATACCGCTACAATAAAGATCTATGGTTTTTTCCGTTTATTGTTATTAAATTTTTACTGTTTGTTTTTACAGTCGGACAAGTTTTCATATCAAATATTTCATTTGCTGTTTTATCAATTGTCTATATTTATTATGCTGTTCATTCCCTGTTGGTTTTCAACTCAACTGACTATAAAGGTAAGACATATCTTAATTTCTAAAAAAAACCTTCAGTTTTAATTACTACTTTAAAATACGGTAAATAATATTCTAATACAATACAGCAAATCAAATTTTAACACGACCTTCAGCCTGCAGCTACCAAGACGTTATTCTTTGTATCATGATCAAGACTACCAAGGTACCAAGGTACCAAGAGGCTGTCATAATAATTATTATTTTACTTCTACTTCCGTGAGCAGCGTTGTCAGCTGATTGCTGTCTTAGAACAATGAAAAATTTTAATACATAGGTATATGTATAATATTTTCAGTTCATTCTAAAAAAATATCCTTTATTTACATATGTACATGCATACAGTCGAGTTGATACACATTTTATTTAAAAAATTGATTTTGAATGTGTAACTGACGTTCAAAATCGCCGGTCACTTCCTGCGTTGTTTCAGAGAGAACGATACTTTCTACGGAAAAAGTACTACATAATAAAACATTTTTGTTCAAAATTATCTCAGCTACATTTCTCGTCTTTGTTTTTGTAGAGTGAAAAGATTCCATTTGCTGCATATTCCTGTCCTTGGACTGGAGCTTCCAAAAGTTTTAAAAGCGAGTTGATGATATTCTTACTTAACTGCCAAGAACCAATTCAACTAAAAGCAATGGACATTGTAGATTTATCTTTGGAGACCTATATGGCGGTAAGTTTTCTAGGAGTTCTTAATTTTTATTTTTAGAGAACATCATCCAAGATTTAGCACTATAATTTGTACTAACATTTTCTGAAATTCTTCATAGTACCATAGTACTGACCAAGTGACGTGTATTAGTTGCAATGAACTTGGAGTGAGGTGTATAAGTTGGAATGAACTTCCAAGAGATGATCCGATTATTGCATTTCTTTTGAAGATCATCCTGACTGGATTTGATAAGCTCACCTAAAGATGGATTTAACCTTTTATCTGAATATAAAATATTGGGCATTCTACTTCCATTCTCTTCCACATTTCTTCTGTTCTTATTGTATCCTGTCTGGTGATTTGTAGACATATTATTGTCATAAAGTCATTGGCCATACTTCCGCTCAATCTAGGGTAATATTCATCAACAAAGGTACTCTGAAAGATCCTTATTTTGTTTTCTTTGGTCAGAGTGTTGTTCCATATCACCCCATGGAGTGCTTTCGTGGCTTATTTTATTCTTGCTATTTTCAGTTCTACTTATATCTTTCATACAAGTACTATCTAGGCTTATGATTGAGTCTAAATACTCAAAAGCCTTACAACTCTTAATGGTATCTTCTTCTAAATTTAAGTTCCAATCTGCAACCTCTGATCCAATACATAAGTATTCGGTCATACTCATTTATCTTGAGTCCCCATAGACCATATCCATCCTTGTTAATTTGCCCATCATATATTCCATGTCTTGTGCAAAAATGTCACCTGCGAAAAGTAGTGAATGTAATATGAATATTTTCTTATACTGGTATGCTAATTGTTCCGCATTTTCTAACTTACTTACTTAATCCAGAACTCGCCTACCTTTCGGTGTGAGTTATTACGGAGTTAGGTTCTCCGTCGTTTTCTTCCACATTTCCTTCCATTTCCTTCCATTTCCTTCCATTTCCTTCCATTTCCTTCCATTTCCTTCTATCCATGACCAATGCTTTTGTTTCCTCCCATTTTATTCCTCTTTTGTCGGCCGCTTCCCTCACTTCTTCTGTCCACGTCTTTCTTGGTCTTCCTCTCTTCTTTCTTCCCATATCTCTCGCTTCATATATTTGTCTTACTATTCTCCTCTTCTCAGTAAATGTCCGAGCCATCTAAGTTGTCCTTGTTCGATTGTTGTTGTAATTGGGTGTATTTTCAGATTTTCTCTAGAGGTTTGATTTCTAATTTTATCTTTCCTTGTTTTCCCCTCTATTGTTCTCAAAAATCTCATTTCTGTGCTTATTAGTCTATTCTTTTGCCTTTTTGTTAATGCCCAAGATTCACAGGCATAGGTTAGAGTGGGTTCCACAATCTTTTTTACTATTTCCGTTTTTATATTCTTAGGTATTTCTTTCTTTTTTAAAAAGTTACTCTTAATAATATTGTACAGCTTACCACTCTTTGCAATTCTTTCATTTATCTCATCTTCTAATTTTCCATCCCGGCTTATGATTACCCCCAAATACTTATATCTGTCTACCTGTTCAAGTTGCTTGCCATCTACTTCTATTTCATGTTTTCCTTTTTGTCTTCCAATTATCATTGTTTTTGATTTTTCTTTGTTTATTTTCATGTTTCTGATTTTTAGCTCTTCATACAGTATGTTTATATTTTCTTGTAATTGCTTTTCTGACTCCCCAATGATCACCAGGTCGTCTGCGTAGCATAGTCCTGTTATTTGTACCATTCTCAACTTCCAATATGCTACATTGTATTTTCTCCATTTGTGTTTGCATTCTTTTATTACGTGATCTAATACTAGGTTAAAGAGTAGTGGGCTCAGGACACAACCCTGTTTTAATCCAATGTTGCTGTCGAATACTTTTGATTTTTCATTTCTTGTCCTTCATGTCCTTCATGAAACATACATGTATTTCTTTTTCTGTCTTAAGAGCTTTTTCTATTACATATTTGTCTTATTATGAAAATTTGATCGTTCGTCCCTTTCTTTTCTGAAACCACTCTGGCTCTCCTCAAAGGCGTTTTCTAGTTTTTCTCTTAGCCTGTTTTCTAGTATACTATCATAAAGTTTTCCTACTGAGCTGCCAAGTGTTATTCCTCTATAGTTTGAGCATTCTTTGCTATCTCCTTTTTTATACAATGGTGTTATAATGCCTATCTGCCAGTCTAGTGGTACTTTCTTTTCATTTTTAGCTTGGTTCATGATGTTTAGTAATTCTTGTTGTCTTTACTCATTCATGTATTCGACCATTTCTGCAGTTATATCGTCATGCCCCGGTGCTTTTCCCATCTTGATTTTGTTGATTGCATTTGTTAATTATTTTTGTGTTACGAGTATATTTCCTATCTGTTCCTGTTGCTCTTGTGGAATATGTTGATTTTTGTTTTGTTCTGTCTTATCTCCTTCTACTTGTTCCACTTCAAAGAGTTCTTCAAAGTATTCTCTCCACCGCATTTTCTATACAATCTATTTCATACTTCTACTTTTTCTTCCTTTCGTGTAGACATGACTCAGTCTGCTTTTTCAATGTTCCTCCAGTAAGTTGTCGTTTCAGCGTTTTCATGGTTTTCTCAATTATTATCTTCCTATTGGGGAACCGTCTCTCACCGTCCTTTCGACTACTCTATCTGTTGTCATTCGGCTTATATGGTTGTTTCATTCTACTCTTCTGTTTCTTTCTCAGTTATTAATGTTGTTCACCTTGCATCCCCTTTGTATATCTGTACTTCTAGCTCTGTCCCATAGTGTCTTACCATCGATTTTTCGAAGGGTTTTCATCTCTGCTGTTTCTAGCATCCTTTTTGTTTTTCTTTTATACGTGACAACATAATTCTTGTTGAATATGAATCATGTTTTTCTGAAGTATAAATTATCGTTGTCTAATATTGTAAAATGACGGAAGATAATTTTTTTAGATATGATGATATGTTGTAACATAGATAACAATTGATATTTTGTTTTAGATTGTGAAATCGTCCTTTTCTTACTACACCGTACTAAATAACCTTATTTTTGGCGAAGAATAAAATAGCTGATTTTAATATTTTCTCAACGAATAGTATAAAAATAATCTTGATTATATCTTTGGTTTTAACCAGGCACCGCAATAAAAGAAAAATGGATTGAAAAGCACGAAGAGAAAATACCTCACAGTAGTCACAGTTGTTGTAAAATTTTATTATAGGATATATATTTTTAACGATAAGGATATTAAATAAATTTTTAATACGATATTTTTCTTATTACATTACATTCTAACAATTTCACTCCAACTAACGTTGGGAGCCAATAGCCAATTGTCTTGGACTTCGATTAGCTCTATTCTTTAAGGTGTACGTCTTGTCTTAAATGCAAATCTGAAAAATGAGTGTGTCAGGAACAAATAAAAGATTAAAAAATCATATTTTTTACACATTAAAAATGAATTTTGACATTAATAAAAAAAAAACAAATCCTGCCCTAAAGCTGTACCTACAGAATGTGAAAATAATACTGATGGCAAAATGTATGGTTGTCTTCATGTAGTTGGATAACTTGTTGGCTTCATTCAGTTGAAAAAATATCTCATTGGCTTCATGCAGCTCTCAATATAGCATTAACTGCAGTTGTAGTTGAAGATTGATGGATAAATGTCAGCTGAAGTGTCCATAGAAGCAGCAATGTTCCTGCAGTCTACTATCTTATAATTCCTGGTAATGGCATACATGCCAGGAAATAGTTAGGTCATTAATGCCTGGTTGCACCAACAGATCTTAAGCTTAGGACGAAAATAAAATTAGGATTTATATAATATAATATAATAAGGATAAAATAATATAATAATAGAATATAATTATAAAGGATAAAATAATATAATAATAGCTGAGCTGAGCTAAGCTGGAGCTTAAGATCTGTTGGCGCAACCAGGCATTAGATGACTTTGTTTATGACTTTATTTACTTTTGACGAAAAGATAGCCACTGAGTATGAATATCTAAAGGAACTGATTGGTCCCATCATATTTTTTTGCAACTTGCAACCAGAGTTGCTGCATTTAAATCTTTACCTTGATAATAAAAGTATATTAATTAATCCTAGTGGATCGAAGATTTGTGCAATGGTGGATAGAATGGATAGCTTAGAAATTGTATTTATGATTATTTCAATAGATACCTTGTACGTAAGAATGTACAAGCTGGGATTCCACGGAAGTCCCAGAGTTTTGGTGTTTTCATTTAAAATAATATAAAATGAAGCATTTTGATGTTACTTCGATTCCTTGAAGAACATTTGGATCATTTGAGACCTGTGTCCCGCCATTATTCGCGATTCAACTCGTTCTATTTTGTTGTCATTGGTGATTATTCCTCCTATATATTTAAATTATTTAACCAGTTCGAAGTTATCATCGTTTATAGTAACATTTTACCTTATTCGCATTCGTTGTTGTTTTGAAAGACCATGTCTTTTGTTGTGATCATTTAATTTTAGACCGACATTCAGTGCAGCTTCTTCAAAGCTGGAGAAAATATCCTTAACTTTTAATGTTTTTTAGATCATGACCAGGTAAACAATATCTCTCCTAAACAGATAAGCTGTGGTAAACTCTTAATATAGCTAATATAAAATATATTTTACGCCTAATTCTGAATAAAATGTTGTTAACCTTCTCAAAAAGCCAGTGACCAATTATAAGTAAACATAAAACATTACTTAACCGTGAATGTGCGTGCTCTCAATAACCATACACCATTTTATTTGTTCTGTTTATTTGGTATTATTCCTAAAGCAGAATCTATTTATAAGCTCTAATTATAAACCCAAACAATAACATAAATAACTCTGGAAGATGTGGTAATTAAAAAAAAGTATGACCACAAACAACACCAAATAAAATTGGAGGAAACAGGCCTTCCAGTTCGGCCTCCCAAAATGGTTTGACTTTCCGGCATCATTTCAAAAGCTCAGTGAGTCGCGTGGGAGAGCTTTGCGAGATGCGCCGCCATCATCCTCGCCACGTGGGAATCCGTTGGAGGAGCTTTAATCGCCTTTTGGAGCTTTCCAAACTTTAGTTTGGCACTTTCAGCCGCTCCATCCTGTCCTTAAGGGCTGCCGCGATCGCGGGAGTGCAACAGGAGGTCGCGCGCGACGCGGAATGTTGGAAAAACTTTGGGGATGTATTTTTTAGGTACGCGAAAAACGAAAGTACGCCGAATGGTGTTTTTTTAAGTGAAGGAAAAGTTCTATGGGACCTGTGGGACATCGGAAGTAAGTTGGATGTTCTTTTCAGACCACTCTAAATTTCTAAATAAATACATGGCAAATGAAAAGTTTAAATAAATATTTGTTATGCTTTAATTTTCTCGGATATACAAGCTGTCCCATTTTATTCTGAAATAATTACTGATTTTGTGTAAAAGTTCACATTTTTATATTTTTAATATAAATCCTACCTACTGTAATTATTCAAGTAGAATTCTTTCTATTTATTACATAGGTGGGACATGTTATAGATGTACTGCGTTATTGGCCTTCTTTAGTCAATTAAGTTGAGGAGTTTAGTCTTGTATACAACATTTTTGACATGTTCCCATAAAATGAAGTCTAATGGTATCAGATCAGGAGATCGTGCTGGCCACTCCATCGATCCTCGACTGCCTATCCACCGATTTGGCAATATTTTATTGGTGCTCCATCTTGCAGAAAGTTTATCATGTTCACTGGAACTTGTGGGTTTAGTAGATCAGGATACATTTGTCGAAATTTATACGACATTGTTTGGAGAAGTTCTAAATTCGCCATTTGATTTGATTGCCATCAATGACAAAGAGACCTACGATATAATCTCCAACAATTCATGCCCGTACATTAACCTTTTCAGGATATTGTATAGTTATGTTCTCCCATCCAATGAAGTTTTTTTCGGAAGTAAGTTGAATGTTCTTTTCGGACCAGTCTAAATTTCTAAATTATAAATACATGGTAAATGAAAAGTTTACATAAATATTTTGTTTTCTTTAATTTAATATTCTGCAATATTTACTAATTTTGCTTACATTTTTATATTGTTAATATAAATTATACCTACTGTATTGATAGAAGTATTCTCTCTATTTATTATTTATAGGTGGCACCAGGCGCGGATCTAGAAATTCATAATAGGGGGGGGGGGCAGACTTACCTCAATCAAATTCATTATATTTTCCAGATTTAGCCATACGACTCACACTTACTCTAAGGATAAAATACACTATATAATCCCAGATACCTACGGTATCAAAACGATTGATAGACAATTCACGACTATTAATCTCACTGGTCGTTCTTTACCATAAAGATTAACCTTTCTATCATCAATGGGTAGGTACGCATGGATTATCTAGTAAAATACAAATTTTTATATCTTTATTGTATCGCAAATTTGAAACGAGATTTTCATGAGATCAGGCTTATACCCAGTGTAATGTATTTGCATTTTAAAATATCATTTTTGTTATTCTTTGAATTGAGAAAAATATTTCAGTTGTTTATGGTTCCACCGGTACCCAAACAAATGCGCCTGCAGATTATTTTTCAGAGAAGGGTGTTTTATTAGAGTTTATGGCTTCTTTCAATTCTTTGGAAGTGGTTGTCGTGTAATTTAGTGTTGTACTGATGGTTTAAAGTTTAGAGTCAACAGAAAAAAATAATAAATAATAAAAAAATACTTATAGACTAAATACAATAGGGTGTCCATGTATCCGCGCCTGGGTGGGACATATTGTAGGTGGGACAATATACTGAATGGCCATTATTCGTCATAGTGCTTATAAAAGCATTCCTTAACATAAGTTCACAAAACATATTTTTGGAATTTTTTTGCGACTGTGGAATCTAGATATTTATGTATCCTCTGATTAGTAACATAACATAAACAGTTAAGCATTACATGCAAATTGAGTTGTTAAATATCGATATCGTGTATGTATATTGGTTTTATAGAGTGTAACAGCCAAATGGAATAAATTCAATATTAAATAAATATTCACAAAAAAGCTCTGAAACGTCGAGAAAAGCCTAAGATCAGGAGATGATGCTGGCCATTTCATCGCTCCTCGCCTGCCTATCCACTGATTCGGAAATATTCGATTGAAGCATTGTCGAACATTGATTTGGTAATGGGGTGCTGGTTCACCTTGTTGTCCACAGAGAGTGTTTTAAGTATTGGAGTACCCCAGTGTTCACTTCATCTTCTTAAAGTTCCCTCTCCTATCGGAGGTTGGATATCATAATGGCTATGGTCACTTTGTTGGCTGCTGCTCTGAATAGTTGTAATGAACTACAGTTAAACCATTCTCTAAGGTTCCTCAGCCAGGAGATGCGTCTTCTTCCTATGCCTCTTCTTCCTTGGATCCTTCCTTGCATAATAATTCTCAGCAACTCATATTTTTCTCCTCTGGCAATGTGACCCAAAACTACGGGGCCCTATTTTAATTTTGATTTCTATTAACGATCTTCCAAACATGCAACATAAGGCTAAGTATACACTCTTTGCAGATGACACTACAGTGGCCTTTACGGCTGATAATATTGAGGATGAGCTGGAGGGTCCTATGGTGGCATGGCACAGGACTGAGCAATGGTTTGCTCCAAATAGGTTGATTCTGAACAACAATAAAACTAAACAAGTGATTTTCACAATTAGAGATGTGAATGATATTATATGAATGATGGAGTCGGCGAGATTGGGTTTTTAGGAGTTCTTTTGGACTCAAAATTACAGTGGGGCCCACATGTTAATAACTTGTACAAAAAACTAAATAAAAGTCTCTTTATTGAGAAACCTTACAAGATGTGTCTTACTGGAGACTACATATAACTACATATCACTCCATATTCCATTGTTCATACGCTATCCTTGTCTGGGGTCATGCAGCTGACAATCACATGGTATTTGGTCTGCAGAGAAAGACAGTTAGGGTCTTTGCTGGTTTGGGATTTAGGGAGGACTGCCGTCAGGCTTATGAAAGACTGTGAATTCTTACTGTACGGACACAGTACATTCTCGAACACCTTAGATTCATAGAGGAATATCAATCTTAATAGAAGTCATGAATATCAGAACGGTTACGATGCTATTCGCAAGCAGAATGTGATACTAACATATTGACCTATGATATGATCTCTAACAATTCCTGCCTATACTTTGACTTTAACCTTTTTAGGATATTGTGTATGTTCTTTTCCCATCCAGTTAGGATTTTTCCTAGAGCAATAGCGGCAATTCTGACGATTAGGATGCCCGTGCAGTGTAAAGGTAGTTATCAGAAAACAAATCATGTGCTAATTGGATGACATCTTTATCTAGTATTGACATCATTTGTTCACAAAAATACGTTCTCCTATCAAAGTTGTCTTCCATGAATTTCTGAGTTGGTATCATTTTGGAATACATTTTTTGTTTTAATGTTGGAATAATCGATGAATATATATATATATATATATATATATATATATATATATATATATGTTCGGAAAGGTTTCCGCGGTTAATAAAATGAAACTTAAAGCTAAAATCAATATCAACAAAAGAATTAATTAATTAATGACCGCCCCAGCGTCAGCAACAACAGTATTGCAGTGAGTAGTGAAGTAGTGAGTAGTGAGTGTAGTGTCTGGAGCCTCAGGAGACTGAGACCCCGGAAGCCCTGAAGATGACGTCAGAGAGGACGTCGAAAGCTCGGCCTAGAAACCAACGACGCGGTTCAACCCGGAAGCCTGGTGAGTTTAATTTTAATATTAATTCTTTTGTTGATATTGATTTTAGCTTTAAGTTTCATATATATATATATATATATATATATATATATATAAAAGGAAAAGAAGTCTTTGCTGACAACGTAGAAAACGGAATTCTGAGGTTATTGGGATATGCAGCGGTGAAATAAGTGTACTCTTTTAACTAAGTTTCAAGCTTTCGAAAATGTTTATTTTCATCATCAGGAATAACTGAAATAAAGTGCTACTGTTAGTACAGCATCCTCGAAAACATATAGTACAAGGTGTAAAGGTTTAAAAACTTACGTTATTGAGATTTGCTTTCCGTGGATGTTATACTCACAGGTGACAAATTCACGCACCACTCATTGATTGAGTCAAATATTAAAAAATACATGGTGTAAAAGACCAAATTGACAAATTATTTTCTACACTAACACATAAGAAAAAGACAATTAAAAAGATTTACATGCCACGTGTGCCGGCAAGTGTGAAATGTGAGGTTAGAAGTCAATGTCATTCCTGGACATACGCAAATGACACTACTTCTTCTTTTTTCTTTGTCTTATGTAGTACTAATACTTTAAGAATACACATCCAAAAATTTACCAGAGTTTTGTTTGAAGTTAAAAAACCAAAATTATAAATAATTTACATTTCAATGTACTGAAAGCTGGAAACTTTACAATGAATCAGTTGATAAGACATCATTGAAATGAGGATAGTTGTCCAAACATAATAGATATGAGTAAATAGAGCTTAATTGATTTATGTCACTCCTTTTGTTCATTGCATTAGAATTCTGCGAAATGAAAGCCATCTCTAAGAACAGTCTTTTAGTATAGTTGGATTCAGAAGCTAAAACTCTGACCGATTCGTATTTCATTTTGTGATGTTCTTTATTAACATGTTCGGCAAGAGCAGATCTTTCAGGATATAATCTGCTATCACTGCGGTGACTAACTAAACGACTACCTAAATTGCGTGCGGTTTGTCCAACATATACCAAATTACAGTTGTTACAGGGAATCTGGTAGACAACGTTAGAACAATCCCTAATGTCACTCTTGTCCTTAACCTTTGAAAATATAGATCTTGAAGTTAAAGATGTTTTAAAGGCTATTTTCAAGTTAGGGATGTCTTTAAACAGTCTAGCCAGTCTGGGTGTTATGCCTTTAACGTATTTTAAAGAAGTATATAAACAATTGGCATTTTGTTCTCCGCTTGTAACAGTAATTTGCAACTCATTATTATGGCGTATTATGTCAGGGGTCAAACTGAATAATATCTTGGTGACTAGGTGTCTTGGATAAGAGTTGTCGATAAAAAGGTTAGACAGGATTCTCAGGTTCTTCTGATGGCAAGAAGGATCACTGATAGCTATGATTCTAGCCTTCATTTGCTTAATTAAATTGATTTTTATTGAGTGTCGATGATATGACCAATAGTTAAGAAAACGTCCAGAACTATGAGGTTTTCTATGCCAGTCAATTCTCAGGGAGTTGTTATGGGTTCTAATGAACCGGGTATCAAGAAAGGGGACTGAGCATAGATCATCCTCATGTTCAATTGTGAACTGTAATAGAGGGTCATAACTATTGAATACTTGCAAAATTTCAGCTGATCTATTGCTAGGAATAGCGAGGATTAAGTCATCCACATACTTTTTAACAAAAGGAATATAGAAGGACAATTCTGGGATCACCATATCCAGTAAATGATCCATCACATAACAGGCCAGAATGGGAGAGATAGTACCTCCCATAGGAGTCCCTTGTGTTTGTCTAAACACAGTATTATTAAATGTGAAGTAGGTGTTGTTAAAACGAAAGGAAATGAGTTTTTTGAAAGATTCCAAGCTAATATTGCAATGAGAACTAATAAAATTCCAATTGTTTTCAACAGCTATTAAGGCTGCATCTAGATGTACATTAGTGAACAAAGAGACTACATCCAGACTGATAATAACATAGCCTTCAGGTAACTGATAGTTGTTAAAGCTGTTAAAGACATCAAAAGAACTTTTTACGTCATATTCATTAGAGACATATGCATTGGTCAAAATCTCAGTCAAAAAAGATGCTAATAAATTAGTAGGTGAACCAATGCATGCAACAATGGGACGTACCGAAAGCTGTGGTTTATGAATCTTAGGTAAAGCGTAAAATTTGGGTATGACACCCTTATACCCTGTTAATTTTTTCTTTGTATCATCATCTATTTGTCCCGAACTGCATAATTCCTTGATGAGGTTATTACATTTAGTTTGAACAGTATTAGTTGGATCTCTGTTCAATCTCTCATATATATTATCAGAATTTAGCAATTCGAGACATAAATCTAAGTATCTCTGCTTCTCCAGAACTACAGTTACATTACATTTGTCAGAAGGCATGACAATAATGTTAGTGTTTTCACTAAGAAACTTACGAGTTTTATGTAACATAGCTCTGTAGAAGTTAAAGCCACTCTTACTGTTATTTTTATGTACATAATCAGTAATGATGTACGTAGATTTAGCTACTAGTACGTCCCTCAGTTGTGCATCCGTGACAGAGTGCATAATTGTTTCAACGTCAGCCAACATATCCCTGATAGGGATATCTTTCCCTACAATAGGTTCTATACTGAACTTTGGACCCAAAGACAAAAATCTAGAAACATCATCGGGTAAAGTTACATTGGAAAGGTTCTTAATCCAACCTGGTTTTGTCTTTAGTTTCAAGTTCAGTTCTTGATTAAATAATCTATTATATTTGTTAGTATTTACTAATTTGGTTTTATGAAAAGTTTTGTTATATAAAACTTGTTGTTTACTAGAAAAGTTGTTAAAAATGAATTCAGAAGTAAAGTCAATGATGTCTCTTTTGAGTTTAGATAAATTAGACTCTAAATTGTGAATGACTTTAATGCAATTAGAAATTTCTAAATTCAAAATTCTGTTTTCTAACCTGGTAAATTGTAAAGCATCCTTGTTCGACTGGATGTCCTGTCTTTGTAATAATTTTGTGATGGATGAAGTGGAGTGTATGATGTGTGTAGGTGAAATGTTTGATGATCTACATCTTAATAAAAAACATCTTTTATTGTATTCTCTTGCCAATTTTTGTTTAGTCTTTGACCAATCCTTGAGTGCCCGTACAGCGAGGTCACCATAGCGATATGCGATGTTCTGATAGAATCCCATGCCTTAAAAAGAAAAGGAAAAGAAGTCTTTGCTGACAACGTAGAAAACGGAATTCTGAGGTTATTGGGATATGCAGCGTATGTTAGTGTAGAAAATAATTTGTCAATTTGGTCTTTTACACCATGTATTTTTTAATATTTGACTCAATCAATGAGTGGTGCGTGAATTTGTCACCTGTGAGTATAACATCCACGGAAAGCAAATCTCAATAACGTAAGTTTTTAAACCTTTACACCTTGTACTATATGTTTTCGAGGATGCTGTACTAACAGTAGCACTTTATTTCAGTTATTCCTGATGATGAAAATAAACATTTTCGAAAGCTTGAAACTTAGTTAAAAGAGTACACTTATTTCACCGCTGCATATCCCAATAACCTCAGAATTCCGTTTTCTACGTTGTCAGCAAAGACTTCTTTTCCTTTTCTTTTTAATGCATGGGATTCTATCAGAACATCGCATATCGCTATGGTGACCTCGCTGTACGGGCACTCAAGGATTGGTCAAAGACTAAACAAAAATTGGCAAGAGAATACAATAAAAGATGTTTTTTATTAAGATGTAGATCATCAAACATTTCACCTACACACATCATACACTCCACTTCATCCATCACAAAATTATTACAAAGACAGGACATCCAGTCGAACAAGGATGCTTTACAATTTACCAGGTTAGAAAACAGAATTTTGAATTTAGAAATTTCTAATTGCATTAAAGTCATTCACAATTTAGAGTCTAATTTATCTAAACTCAAAAGAGACATCATTGACTTTACTTCTGAATTCATTTTTAACAACTTTTCTAGTAAACAACAAGTTTTATATAACAAAACTTTTCATAAAACCAAATTAGTAAATACTAACAAATATAATAGATTATTTAATCAAGAACTGAACTTGAAACTAAAGACAAAACCAGGTTGGATTAAGAACCTTTCCAATGTAACTTTACCCGATGATATTTCTAGATTTTTGTCTTTGGGTCCAAAGTTCAGTATAGAACCTATTGTAGGGAAAGATATCCCTATCAGGGATATGTTGGCTGACGTTGAAACAATTATGCACTCTGTCACGGATGCACAACTGAGGGACGTACTAGTAGCTAAATCTACGTACATCATTACTGATTATGTACATAAAAATAACAGTAAGAGTGGCTTTAACTTCTACAGAGCTATGTTACATAAAACTCGTAAGTTTCTTAGTGAAAACACTAACATTATTGTCATGCCTTCTGACAAATGTAATGTAACTGTAGTTCTGGAGAAGCAGAGATACTTAGATTTATGTCTCGAATTGCTAAATTCTGATAATATATATGAGAGATTGAACAGAGATCCAACTAATACTGTTCAAACTAAATGTAATAACCTCATCAAGGAATTATGCAGTTCGGGACAAATAGATGATGATACAAAGAAAAAATTAACAGGGTATAAGGGTGTCATACCCAAATTTTACGCTTTACCTAAGATTCATAAACCACAGCTTTCGGTACGTCCCATTGTTGCATGCATTGGTTCACCTACTAATTTATTAGCATCTTTTTTGACTGAGATTTTGACCAATGCATATGTCTCTAATGAATATGACGTAAAAAGTTCTTTTGATGTCTTTAACAGCTTTAACAACTATCAGTTACCTGAAGGCTATGTTATTATCAGTCTGGATGTAGTCTCTTTGTTCACTAATGTACATCTAGATGCAGCCTTAATAGCTGTTGAAAACAATTGGAATTTTATTAGTTCTCATTGCAATATTAGCTTGGAATCTTTCAAAAAACTCATTTCCTTTCTTTTTAACAACACCTACTTCACATTTAATAATACTGTGTTTAGACAAACACAAGGGACTCCTATGGGAGGTACTATCTCTCCCATTCTGGCCTGTTATGTGATGGATCATTTACTGGATATGGTGATCCCAGAATTGTCCTTCTATATTCCTTTTGTTAAAAAGTATGTGGATGACTTAATCCTCGCTATTCCTAGCAATAGATCAGCTGAAATTTTGCAAGTATTCAATAGTTATGACCCTCTATTACAGTTCACAATTGAACATGAGGATGATCTATGCTCAGTCCCCTTTCTTGATACCCGGTTCATTAGAACCCATAACAACTCCCTGAGAATTGACTGGCATAGAAAACCTCATAGTTCTGGACGTTTTCTTAACTATTGGTCATATCATCGACACTCAATAAAAATCAATTTAATTAAGCAAATGAAGGCTAGAATCATAGCTATCAGTGATCCTTCTTGCCATCAGAAGAACCTGAGAATCCTGTCTAACCTTTTTATCGACAACTCTTATCCAAGACACCTAGTCACCAAGATATTATTCAGTTTGACCCCTGACATAATACGCCATAATAATGAGTTGCAAATTACTGTTACAAGCGGAGAACAAAATGCCAATTGTTTATATACTTCTTTAAAATACGTTAAAGGCATAACACCCAGACTGGCTAGACTGTTTAAAGACATCCCTAACTTGAAAATAGCCTTTAAAACATCTTTAACTTCAAGATCTATATTTTCAAAGGTTAAGGACAAGAGTGACATTAGGGATTGTTCTAACGTTGTCTACCAGATTCCCTGTAACAACTGTAATTTGGTATATGTTGGACAAACCGCACGCAATTTAGGTAGTCGTTTAGTTAGTCACCGCAGTGATAGCAGATTATATCCTGAAAGATCTGCTCTTGCCGAACATGTTAATAAAGAACATCACAAAATGAAATACGAATCGGTCAGAGTTTTAGCTTCTGAATCCAACTATACTAAAAGACTGTTCTTAGAGATGGCTTTCATTTCGCAGAATTCTAATGCAATGAACAAAAGGAGTGACATAAATCAATTAAGCTCTATTTACTCATATCTATTATGTTTGGACAACTATCCTCATTTCAATGATGTCTTATCAACTGATTCATTGTAAAGTTTCCAGCTTTCAGTACATTGAAATGTAAATTATTTATAATTTTGGTTTTTTAACTTCAAACAAAACTCTGGTAAATTTTTGGATGTGTATTCTTAAAGTATTAGTACTACATAAGACAAAGAAAAAAGAAGAAGTAGTGTCATTTGCGTATGTCCAGGAATGACATTGACTTCTAACCTCACATTTCACACTTGCCGGCACACGTGGCATGTAAATCTTTTTAATTGTCTTTTTCTTATGTGTTAGTGTAGAAAATAATTTGTCAATTTGGTCTTTTACACCATGTATTTTTTAATATTTGACTCAATCAATGAGTGGTGCGTGAATTTGTCACCTGTGAGTATAACATCCACGGAAAGCAAATCTCAATAACGTAAGTTTTTAAACCTTTACACCTTGTACTATATGTTTTCGAGGATGCTGTACTAACAGTAGCACTTTATTTCAGTTATTCCTGATGATGAAAATAAACATTTTCGAAAGCTTGAAACTTAGTTAAAAGAGTACACTTATTTCACCGCTGCATATCCCAATAACCTCAGAATTCCGTATATATATATATATATATATATATATATATATATATATATATATATATATATATATATATATTGTTATATTTCTATTTGATATGAAAATTAAAATTTGATAATTATAGACAAAATTCAATTTAATATAAAATATTTTCAATTTTCTCAACCACGGGCATATAAATTTGGAACAACCTGTATACAACAAATTGTTATATTTAATTTTAAGAAGTGATTAAATAAGACTCAAGTGAAATCGTTAATAGGTCATTATCGTTGTTCGCGGAAGGATCGGTCATTAGCCGATGCTAATTAAGACTAAGTGGAAATAGAGAATAGGTCATTAAAATTTGTATATAGTAGAAAGTAATTTTAGAATGGGAATTAACTATTTTCTTTGAAATCCATTAAGCATATTTAGAAAGTTTAAAAATTGGTTTTGAGGAATACTGCGAATGAGAGTTGGTGGTGGAAGTTTGATTTGTGAATCTGGAAGGGATATTTAGAAAGTAGGGGAATGAATGACAAATAGAGATCAGAATGTTTTGAGCTGTCGAGAAGTGAAGTCGAGTAGTAGACGGTAGTGTACGGAGGGTGAGAAAGCCTGTGTAGTCCCGTGAGTGTGGAGTATCTATGGTAGAAAGAGAGGTAGGCCAGGTTGAGAGTAAAAGAACCTCCTTGAGCCAAGAGTTCCCGGTAGCTGATTGCAGTTTCGAAAAAGGTAGAAGACAGCATCACGACAGAAGCAGGAAACGAGAGCTATACGAGCTAGTTTCAGAGGAGAACATTACTGGAAGCCAGGACGAGGTTTTGATTGCAGCCAAGGATAGCAGGAAACGGGTCTTGTGTGAAGACATTCTCAGTGCACCAGAAAAAGGTCAGTCTCATTTTTTTGGACATGAATGTATGGGTTTTTCGTAGTAAATACCACATTTAAAATTGAAGAAACATAATCAATAATATCAGAAAAGCTTCATCAAACTTAAATAGAATTGTTGCTAATAAATCATAATAGTTAAATGTTAATAAAAACTTTCAATTGGAAATCAAAAGAAAATAAGATTCCCATGTGTAAATGTTATGTTTAAGAATAATAAGATATAGCAAATATTAAGCAGTGATTGCCATTTGAATAAAATAAACAATATTTTGATTACAATTGTAACCCATATGTGTTATTATTTTACTCTTTTCTTTCCTATCCCGATTAGGAACCATTAAGAAATACTTAGAAGCCACGTATGTAAGTAATTAATTTTATAAAAAGCCCTGAGATTGAAAACATATTGATATGTGATCTGGTAAATTAATTAGATTATTAGTAATGTATTGATTAAATTAAATGACATATAAAATTATCATCTCATATCAATAATCAAGATCACATCAACTGTCGTCCAACGTGGAGGGCATTGTAAAGTATTTCTAGTGGCAAATTTGAAGGATAGAAAGAGTAAAGCCGGTATTTGAAAATTTATATGCCTGTGGTAAAAAGTGAGATACTTACATTTGATAACATAAAATTTTAGATCTCTTTAGGTACAAATTTTACATAACTGATTTAATATTTTAATTTTTACGATATTTACATTTGATATATTTATTGACAATTTATAATATTTGGGTGAGAAAAAGTCGTCTTGGTAACATACTAGTAAAATTTCATATTTGGCGGGGACAGTACTTCTTGAAAACAAATGTCTGTGACAAGAAGCCAAAGCAAAGACAACAAAAAACAAAAAGAACATTCAAATCAAGAGAATAATTCAGACCAAGAAGATATTTTAGACACGACAATCATGGCATCAGGACAGCAAGAATTATCAGGAATAGATAAACTATTACAACTGATGCAACTCCAGTCACAAAAACTGGATGACAATCAACGAAAAGTGGATCGAAAAATGGATGAAACACAACAAAAATTGGATCAAAAAATGGATGAAACACAACAAAAAATGGATGAAACACAACAAAAAGTGGATCAAAAAATGGATGAAACACAACAAAAATTGGATCAAAAAATGGATGAAACACAACAAAAAATGAAACAAGCAATAGAAGAGAACAACAAGAAAATGGAGGAACGCATAGGAAAGTATGAAAAGGAAGTAAAAGGATGTTTGACAATGATCAAGAACGATATGGGACAACAAGAGACAGAGATTAAAGAAATCAAAAGCAAAATAAAGGAAATAACGAATTGCCAGAAAAAGGAAATAGAAAATTTGGAAAATAAGTTGGAAAATGCTATTCAAGTAGACAGAGAAGAAGTGGAAAAAAGAATCACAGAAATAGAAAAACAAGTCACCGAAAACCGGACGCAACAAAATGTAGGAGAAAGAAGAGAAATGGTTATACATAGCACAGATGACGTGAAGATAAGGTTTGGCGGGGATGTAAGAAGATTACACCCAGTGCCGTTCATAAATAGCCTGAAAAAGAAAATACAACACATCGGAAATTTCGAAACAGCAAAAGAAACTATCAGAAACCATCTCAAATATGAAGCAAGCCTATGGTTCGATAGTAAAGAAGAAGAATTCGGCAATTGGCAACAATTTGAACAAAAATTTTTGAATTATTTCTGGGGAAAAGTCCAACAATTGGAAATTAACAAGGAATTGCAAAATGGGAAATACAATGATAGGATGGGTGTATCAGAAAGGACATATGCTTTGCAAATTTACAATAATGCAAAACATTTACAATATAATTACTCATCGGAACAATTAGTCGAACTGATTGCAAGACATTTCGAGGAGACGCTGGAAGACCATATCACATTGCAAAATTACAAAGACATAGATAGTTTATGCCAATTCCTACAAATAAGAGAATCACGTCTAAGAGAAAGAAAATCAAGAAGGTGGCGAGAAGATTACAGGCCCCGAGAAACACAAGATTACAGAGATAGAAATCAAAATAGGAGGGACTATACAAGACGAGATTTTAATCCCAGAAGGGAAAACGAAAATACAGACAAGGGAAGAGGAAATTATGAACAAAGAAATAGGCAATGGAATGAGGACAGAAATCGAGAATACCAGAATAGAAACACCACACGCTCAAATCAAGAAAACAGAAATAATGGTAGACAAAATGAACAGGGATATCGAGAAAACCGAAACAGATCCGACAGACCAAGAGAAAATAGAAGAGAGGTAAATAATACCCAGACAGAAGAATATGACGGAGAGAGAAATTATGACGAAAATATAAACAACAATGAGCAACCGGCGTCTTCACGACGGCGCTCACTAAAAACAAAAAAACAAACAGGAATCTTTTGTCACCCCAAGGAGTTTATTAAATTGGCAGGAAACAACGAAAAGAAAAAAGGAATTAATTTAAAATTTGTGGATGGATTTATCAACGAGACACCAATTAAAATTATGATAGATACTGGATCGGAAATAACATTGGTCAACAGAAAACTAATAGAAGAAGTTAACTTAACAAATTTAATTTACAAAATACCTAGGGTAAATTTAGTGGGCGCAAACAAACGGACATTGGCAACTATAAATGAAGGCATACGAGTAATGGTACGACTGGGTAAGAATATGTATGCACTACAATGTGTAATAATGCCAAATATGTTACATGACATGATAGTAGGAGTTGACGAATTGGCAGAAAAACATGTAGTGATAGATTTTAAAAATAATACGATGAAACTAACAGAAGAAAAAGAAAAGGAACAGAACAAGGAACAGGAGAAACAAAATACGGACGAATCAGGTAAAGAACAAACAGTGGAAATGAATTTGGCAACGAAGCAAGGACAAAGAAGAAAAGGGAGAAAAAGTCAGAAAAGGATAAAAGAAAATGAAACCTGTGGCTCCTCAAAAGAAGAGTTGAGCCCAGAAGAAGAAAATTTGAGAGTATCAGAAACAAAGGAAACCTGGGATTCCTCAAAAGAAGAGACGAGCTCAGGAGAAGAAGAAATAAAGCTAAAAAATGAAAGTGAAAAGAATATGATTGAAACAGTAGTATTTGAAGAGGAGGTATATGCAAACGAGGATGCAGAATGCACGGTAAACATGTGTGAAGAATCTGAAAAAAAAACAGAAAATTGATATGTGGAGAAGGGAAAGAAAAAGAATTGCGGTTGATGTTAAGAAACTACGAAAATTTGATCAATGAGGAAAACAGAGTGGCGAAAAAGTACGAACATTCATTTGAGGTGAAAAACTTGGGAAATTTTCGATCAAAGACTTACCCGATTCCATACAAGTATCGACAAGAGGTGAAAGAAGAAATAAATAAAATGTTGGAAGATCAAATCATCGAAAGATGTGATTCACCGTATGTTAACCCGATTGTGATAGTAAAGAAAAGCAATGGAGAATTGAGATTATGTTTAGATGCCAGGAATATCAACCAGCACACTGTATCACAATATGAATCACCTTTAAACATCGAGGCCATTTTTGGAAGAATCACCGGGTCACACATATTTTCGAAAATTGACTTAAAACACAGTTTTTGGTTGATACCGTTAGCTGAAAAGTGTAGAAACTACACCGCTTTTTCTATTGATGGTATTGTCTACCGGTTTAAGGTAGTGCCATTTGGATTGCAGAGTGCTTGTGCTGCACTCGTCCGAGCTCTACATACCATTTTGAATCGCCATGAAGATTTCATAGTTCATTATATCGATGATTTATTAATTTTTTCACAAGATACTCAGAGTCATCTGGAACACATAGAAATAATTCTGAAAGAATTGGACACAGCGGGATTGAAATTAAACATTGAAAAATGTCAATTTTTTCAAAAAGAAGTCATTTATTTGGGTTTTCAATTGGACACCAAAACAGTAAGATTAGCCGAAGACAGAGTCAAGCTCATAGATGAATATCCAAGACCAACGAATTTGAAAACATTGAGAGGTTTTCTTGGCACGATAAATTATTTTAAAAAGCTGATTCCCGATTTGAGCCAAAAGGAAATCCCTCTGATAAAATTGCTTAAAAAAGGAATAAAATGGAATTGGAAAGAAGAACAGGAGGAAGCTTTCGAAACATTAAAACGAGAATTCGCAAAAGGAACGAAAATATACCACCCCATTTACAATTTACCTTTTATACTCCGAACTGATGCGTCCATACAAAAATTTGCAGGAGTTCTGTCTCAAATACAAAACGACCAAGAAGTGCCGATATGTTTTATATCTCGAGTGACTAAAACACATGAGAGAAAATATAGTGTTACAGAATTGGAGTTTGCCAGTGTACTATATTGCGTAAACAAATTGAGGTTTTACTTATTGGGAGCAAAATTCACAATCGAAACAGACCATGCAGCTTTAGTACATATCATGAAGAATAGATTAGTAAATAATAGAATACATAGAGGCATTCTATTATTACAGGAGTATGATTTTGAGTTCCGATATATAAAAGGGAAAGACAACATAATAGCCGACGCTCTAACACGGGATGAGGACACCGGAAAAAAGGAAACAATTACTCTACAGGTGGGACTAAATAGATTAATACAAGAAGAAGGGATATATTCGTTAAATGAGATAAGGACAAACCAGGAAGACCTAGAGGAAAGAGAAAAAAGAAGAGCGGAAGTAGAAAATAACATATATTTTAAGAGAATAGACGGAAAGGAACTATATTTAGTGACACAGACATTGGCCGAAAAGATAATAAAGAAATTACATGAGGACAATGGGCATATCGGTAGCAGAAAAGTTTGGCTCGTTTTTAGGGAAAATTACATAAGCCGACAGGATTACCGCATTGCAAAGGAAATTACCCAGAAGTGCGATGTATGTCAAAAATATAAGAGTCGGAATTTCAAAAACGAAAATGTTGCCAAAAATATTGAAGCCCGAAACAAACTAGACATTGTAGCAATAGATATGTTAAGCGATCTAATTATGACCACTAAAAGGAACAAACATATTCTGGTAATGGTGGATGTGTTTTCAAAATACGTAAAATTATATAGTTGCCGCACCACAAAGGGGGAAGAAATATTAAGAAAAATAGACAATTTTATAGCCATAGTAGGAACACCAAAAAAGATTCTACTGGACAATGCAACGTATTTCCGAAATGATCGTTTCAAGGGACAACTTCGAGAACGAGCAATAGAGACAAATTTTGTCAGCATCAGGCATCCACAGAGTAATCCTTCGGAACGATTCATACAGGAAGTGACGAAATTTCTTCGCATTGCAACAGATGGTCAACATCGCCACTGGGACAGGAAAATGGCGGAAATAGAAAGGTATCTAAATACAATTCCGAGCACAGTAACAAAAGAGACCCCAGAATACATCATGAAGGGTGTACTGCCGATAAGGCCATGGGAAGACCAAGAGCCAAAAGAATATCAACAGGTGATTGAAACCGTACAGAGAAGATTACGGCGAAGCAACGAAAAATATATCCAAAGACAGGAACAAAATAGAAAAAGAAGACCAGTGACTTTCCAAAAGGGTGAAAAAGTACTCGTGAGGGCATTACGAGTATCAAATCTTCCTGTGGGCATTTGCGCAAAGTTGATGCCTGTTTTCGAAGGCCCGTATATCGTGAATAATGAAAATGGGATAAATAGTTATGAGTTGAGGCACAGGAACTCGGAAAAGATCCGAGGAATTTATAATATTCACGATGTATACAAATATCACGAATAAAAGACAGAATTACATGAAGTAGATAGTAAGTTAGGATATAAGACGTAGATTAAAGTAAGGAAATATACAGGGAGTTGGTTTTGCCTCGAGAAAATTTATTTAAAAATGCAGATAAATTTTATCGAATACAAGGCGGGGATTTGTTATATTTCTATTTGATATGAAAATTAAAATTTAATAATTATAGACAAAATTCAATTTAATATAAAATATTTTCAATTTTCTCAACCACGGGCATATAAATTTGGAACAACCTGTATACAACAAATTGTTATATTTAATTTTAAGAAGTGATTAAATAAGACTCAAGTGAAATCGTTAATAGGTCATTATCGTTGTTCGCGGAAGGATCGGTCATTAGCCGATGCTAATTAAGACTAAGTGGAAATAGAGAATAGGTCATTAAAATTTGTATATAGTAGAAAGTAATTTTAGAATGGGAATTAACTATTTTCTTTGAAATCCATTAAGCATATTTAGAAAGTTTAAAAATTGGTTTTGAGGAATACTGCGAATGAGAGTTGGTGGTGGAAGTTTGATTTGTGAATCTGGAAGGGATATTTAGAAAGTAGGGGAATGAATGACAAATAGAGATCAGAATGTTTTGAGCTGTCGAGAAGTGAAGTCGAGTAGTAGACGGTAGTGTACGGAGGGTGAGAAAGCCTGTGTAGTCCCGTGAGTGTGGAGTATCTATCGTAGAAAGAGAGGTAGGCCAGGTTGAGAGTAAAAGAACCTCCTTGAGCCAAGAGTTCCCGGTAGCTGATTGCAGTTTCGAAAAAGGTAGAAGACAGCATCACGACAGAAGCAGGAAACGAGAGCTATACGAGCTAGTTTCAGAGGAGAACATTACTGGAAGCCAGGACGAGGTTTTGATTGCAGCCAAGGATAGCAGGAAACGGGTCTTGTGTGAAGACATTCTCAGTGCACCAGAAAAAGGTCAGTCTCATTTTTTTGGACATGAATGTATGGGTTTTTCGTAGTAAATACCACATTTAAAATTGAAGAAACATAATCAATAATATCAGAAAAGCTTCATCAAACTTAAATAGAATTGTTGCTAATAAATCATAATAGTTAAATGTTAATAAAAACTTTCAATTGGAAATCAAAAGAAAATAAGATTCCCATGTGTAAATGTTATGTTTAAGAATAATAAGATATAGCAAATATTAAGCAGTGATTGCCATTTGAATAAAATAAACAATATTTTGATTACAATTGTAACCCATATGTGTTATTATTTTACTCTTTTCTTTCCTATCCCGATTAGGAACCATTAAGAAATACTTAGAAGCCACGTATGTAAGTAATTAATTTTATAAAAAGCCCTGAGATTGAAAACATATTGATATGTGATCTGGTAAATTAATTAGATTATTAGTAATGTATTGATTAAATTAAATGACATATAAAATTATCATCTCATATCAATAATCAAGATCACATCAATATATATATATATATATATATATATATATATATATATATATATATATATATATCTCAATGTCAATAATGAAGTAAATATGAACTCGATTGACATTGACCGGAGGAATGCGTGATTTAGCAAGAATTTATTTTATATAAAAGGAACCTCCCGTGATATAGAAATATAGACTATTCTTATATTTATTGTAATTCGTATTGCAACATGCCTTAGGGCAGGTCGATACACTGTTGATGTTTGTATTAATAGTTCGAATACCAGATAAATAAAGTATAACGTAGTCAGATGGAGTAGTACTTATTATACCAAATAATTAATTAAGGACTAAAAGGCACTGCATCCAACCACTAAACATATTTCAGTTACCCTATACTATAAGTATGTGAGTTTTTCTCAAACTCAAATATATTATCCAATTTGACATGCATTTATTATATTGGCAGCATGGCAGCTGCTTTTTATCTGCTGTACCTGTACATGTCCATGCTCGCGAAACTGCTTTTCTATTTTACTAATTGTGCCTTGGGATATAGGCATAGGTGACAAATTTGGAAATGTTTCATGAAATAGCGAGCAGCATCCCTTTGTGTTCGAGCGTTGTCTACATAACCAATTACCAGTAGAATTGTTGTTTTGTGCATTTCTGTTAAATGAACCATTGTTCTGATATGCAATTAACGACTTATATCAAACGAGTATAAACTACTATCATGTAGACCGGCAATTTGCTAAGGACAGGCGTTTTAGACTAAATTAAACCAAACTATCATTAAAAATATACAAATAAACGTGTAAAAAGAAACGCACAAATAGTTTTAGCTTACTTCCTCATTATCAAGAAATGCATGGGGAATAAGTATTAAGTGTGTTGCAGAAAATCTATATAAATAAAAATGAATGTATGTATGTATGTATACTCTGGGCTAATTAGCAAAATACAAGGAAAAGTTATTTACCAGCAATTTTATTGCTGGAATCGAATCTTATGATTGTATATATTAATAATATAGGTATGCAAAGTTCGCAGATAGTGTGCTACTTTTTTTATAAACAAAATGGCGCCCGAAAATCATGTTATTTTCAATTTTTGCTCTATAACTCCAAAGATTTTTATCTTACACCAAAAACACCCAAATAAAAATGCACCGTAATTAAATTCTGCATAGAGACCGTGTTTTCCCCGATTTACTTCGACGAAAATATTCCCCGGAAAATGCGGGTTTTTCCAACAAAATCTTTAATTTTCAACTAAAATTTTAGATAAGTAATTGTTTATCAATAATTAAATAACTTGGTAATTGGGCAGGTGATCTTGCTAGATGTCCTGCCCATCTTAGTCTTCCTATTCTTATAAGAGATACTACGTCTTTACCACCAAATATGTGTTTATATCCTGTGGTATACCTCGTAGTTGTACCTCCTCAGCCAAACACCATTTTCACGGAATCTACCGAATATTCCTCTTAGGATCCTTCATTCAAATATAAGCAGAAGGTTTTCATCTGCCTTGGAGATGGTCCATGTCTCCGATCCATACGTCAACACTCGTTGTATAAGTTTTTTTGTTTATGGTTATTTTTATTTTTTGGCTTAAGTTTCTGCTTCTGATCATGACAGGTCATGACGTATGACGTTCTCCTTGATAATCAAGGAGCCTAAGAATGTCTTTTTTATTGACATGCAGTTGGATTTATGTGTTAAAACATGGGAAAATCACAAAACATATTTTTTTCTAATTTTGGGGATTTATGGAGAGGAAGATAGAGACCAATGGAAAAAAATTGTTAAGAATATTGGAAGAAATCACGATTCTCAGTAATGAGGAAACGACAAGAAAGATGGAGAGGAAATGGTAAATCTAGCTACGCCATTCAAAAGAAAGAAAAAAAACCCAAAAAAAATTATTTAGAAGTTTGCCAAAAATTACCTAAAAAGTCAAATATTTTCCTGAGCTCAATTTGGATCCAATAAATCAGAGAGTTTGTGGGTATGAACATGTATGTTCTTGAATTTTTTCAGATATTTTATAGCAAAGGATCGCTCCGAAAAAAGATTATTTTTTCGAAAAAAAAAAACACATCTTTTGCGATAGGGCACCCATGGACCGATAGCGGCGGATACCGGCGGGTGTATTTTCCTCACAATAATTTTTTGCCTGCGTTTGGAAGGGTATGTCATAATCCCACAGGTATTTTCCTCACCAAAACCGAAATGGTTCTTTCAGGTAGATTTTACTAAAAGGCATTCAAGGGAATTATTTATCTACTATAAAATTACAGTAGGTACCTATAATAATAATTAATTAATTAATTATAGTATTTTATTTTTAGTCAAAATTGGAATTTTGACAAAAATGGCATGTTTAGTAGAAAGTAATCGCGGTATATCTTTACTGGTATTTGAATATTTTATTTTTTATAAAGTGAAAGTTTTAAAAAGTGAAGAAGTGTTCTGGAGGTGTAATAAAACAACTTGTAGTGCGAAATTGTTTACTATTGGTGCCAATTTTACAATAACTGGAAGTAGCCTACAACACAGTCATGAACCAGATCGTCAGAAGATAATCGAAAAATTGTTTCTAACTATTGTAAACGTAAATCCGAAGAGAATCTAACTGAAAAACCAGCAAAAATTATACGCCAAGAACTTGCAGCTAATTTGCCTGAAACAATTACTATCTACGATGGATGTCAGTTATATAAGAAAATATATATGTATAATAATTATCGACGAAAAATGATGCCTGGTCGACTTCCTTCCAATATTGATGAGGTTCAAGAATTTGTGAAGTGCTGTTCTCAAAAAACAACCAAGGGGGAAAATTTTCTCTTTATAAACTGTGTCAAGAGTAAGATAATTATATTTAGTTGTGAAACAAATATAAGACTTTTAGCCACAATTTTATAATGAGAGGGAAAAACTTATGGAATAATTTCATTTTCTCTAAAATGGACGTTTTGGAAAAAAATTCCGAAACAGGTCGATTTTTATTAAAATTACAATTTTGTGGCATATATTTCATACTAATGATAATCACGTTTCATTTTCATAATCACGTTTGGCAGCTCATTTGAAATGTTTTGTAGTTCTCTATTTAGTAATGTAAACATTAACATACTTATTTATATAGGGTGTCTAAAAAATGTTTTTTTAGACACATGTCTAAATGTTTTTACAAAAAAGAAGAATGTATGTAATTTATTTAACTCAAAATGCATTGTACTGCTGTCAGAGTAGAAATTAGAAAAAAATGTTTATTTTACAAATAAACATTTCTTTTCACTTAAATTAAATCTCAAACACTCTTCACCTGACTCTTGGCAGTTCGAACATTTAATTTAAGCGAAAAGCAATGTTTATTTGCCAAATATACATTTTTTTCTTCTCTCTGGCAGAAATAGAATGTATTTTGAGTCAAATAAATTAAATACATTCTTCTTTTTGCGTCAATTAATTTAATCCAAGAATTATTTTTTTGGCCACCCCGTACAAATAATTATGTTAATGTTTATATCACTGAATCTAGAATTAAACACCCTTTCAAATGACCTACCACACGACCCCTATTTCTATTTAAAAAAATCATCGACTCCGTGATCACGTTCTGATGGATGACGTCACTAGTATGAAATATACGCCAAAAAATTGTAATTTAAAAATAAAAATCGACCTGTTTCGGCATTTTTTTCCAGAATCGTCCATATTAGAGAAAATGAATTTATTCCATAATTTTGCCTCTCTCGTATGTAGAATTTCAGATATACCTATACGCAGTGCTGTTTTTGTGACGGTACTCGCCGATACGCCGTACCGGTACACGCGCCGATACGCCGTACCGGTACCTCTTGGGACAAAAAATTAAAAAAAAAACAACAAAATTATAGAGAAATTCCTGAATCTTTGCCTTGCTACTAAATAGCTTTAAAACGCCCTTATTGAGGCTAAATTTAAAAAGTTTTCTCGGGGGCGGACCCCCCTTATGAACACTCCCCATGCCATGCCCCTCGGAACATTGCGTACCGGAACCTATAATGTTACTAAAACAGCACTGCCTATACGTATGTTAAAATTTAAAGTTTGCATATTGAAAAACGTATCAAAGATAAAGAAGTTAAATTGAAATTGAAAAATAAATGTAGAAAATTTATTAATAAGTATAATAAGATATGTTGTTCCATTTTATCTTTTCCTATGCGCCACGATTCATTTTCAAACAAATTAAGTCCAAACATAAAGTGAAACCTATGTCGATGTGTATATAGTCTAAGAGCTAGTGAACCTTTTGACTAACGGTCGTCCTGTAAGGCTAGAAATTTGTAGAGTGATAATTCATAGCACACCAAAGCTAAAAACCATGACCTGGCAGGCCTCAGCGGTGCACGTGTATCTACCAGGTGAATCGAAAAGTGCAAATTTAGGGGGTAAAATAAACTTTCTCCTGTAAGGTTTAAATTTAAGTATGTGTTTGAGTAAGTCATTTAGAAGAAATGTGTACAATGACAGGCGATTCTGAAGAGCATAAGACCTTGCCAGGCGAGGGGAAAGATTAGGGGTTTTTCCTAAAATTATTCTTTTTGCATCGAACAAATTTTTTTTAGGCTTTTTGAATCATTCCAAACAGAAAAGGTCCCTAGTAATTTTTCTCTTAAGTTAATAGTTTTTGTTATATAAGCGATTGAAAATTTTGAAAATTGCAAAATCGGCCATTTTTAACCCTAAATCGGACATTTATTTAAAAATTTCAATATTGGCAAGGTACGCAGATATTCCTTAAACATTGATTGATGAAATCTCGAAGAGTTTTTTGCAATAAAATATCGAAAACCGCTTTGTTTTTTTAATTGCTAATCAAGCGGGCGCTACACTGTAGTATAATTGAGGACGTTTGAGCTTGCATAAATTCATTATCTCGAGAATGGGCAAATTTGAAGAGAAATCCTCAGACAGGTCGATTTTTATTTTTGAATTAGGACTTTTTGGTATATATATAATACTAGTGACGTCATCCATCTGGGCGTGATGACGTAATCGATTGTTTTTTTAAATAAGAGTAGGGGTTGTGTGATAGCTCATTTGAAAGGTTATTTAATTCTCTATTCAGCAATATAAACATTAACATAATTATTTATACAGGGTGTACAAAAAAATTTTTTTCTTCTATTTGTCAAATTTAATCAAAGTTAATTTAATAAAAAAAAATTTTCTGTACACCCTGTATAAATAATTATGTTGTTGTTTATATTAGTGAATAGAGAATTAAATAACCTTTCAAATGAGCTATAACACAACCCCTACTCTCATTTAAAAAAATCATCGATTACGTCATCACGCTCAGATGGATGACGTCACTAGTATTATATATATGCCAAAAAGTCCTAATTTAAAAATAAAAATCGACCTGTCTGAGGATTGCTCTTGAAATTTGCTCATTCTCGAGATAATGAATTTATGCCAACTCAAACGTCCTCACTTATACTACAGTGAAGCGTCCGCTTGATTAGCAATTAAAAAACAAAGTTGTTTCCGATATTGCATTGCAAAAAACTCTTTGGGATTTCATCAATCAATGTTTATAGAATATCTATCTACCTTGGCAACTTTGAAATTTTTAGATAAATATCCGATTTGGGGTTAAAAATGGTCGATTTCGCAATTTTCAAAATTTTCAATCGCTTATATAACAAAAACTATTAACTTAAGAGAAAAATCACCAAAGACCTTTTCTGTTTGGAATGATTCAAAAAACTTAAAAAAAATTTGTTCGATGCAAAAAAAATAAATTTAGGAAAAAACCCCAATCTTTCCCCTCGCCTGACAAGGTCTTATGCTCTTCAGAATCGCCTGTCATTTTACACATTTCTTTTAAATGACTTACTCAAACACATACTTAAATTTAAACCTTACAGGAGAAAGTTTATTTTACCCCCTAAATTTGCACTTTTCGATTCACCTGGTAGATACACGTGCACCGCTGAGGCCTGCCAGGTCATGGTTTTTAGCTTTGGTGTGCTATGAATTATCACTCTACAAATTTCTAGCCTTACAGGACGACCGTTAGTCAAAAGGTTCACTAGCTCTTAGACTAATATTACACATTGTGTATACGTATACTGTATTACTGTAATATACTTGGTATACTTGATACCGGTTCTCAGTGGTACTGAGTAACTGAGTACAAATACTGATTACAAAATACTGATGTATCTGATCCTTGTACTGAATTGAGTAGGCAACTAAAAAACGGTAGTTCCGTACTTGTAACTAGTAACGTTTTAAAAATATCTTACACGTCCCTAGTAGTCGTAGCGGTATGACTTTCGAAAACATCGAATTTGATCATAAGCGGGTGCATAAAAAGATATCTTACACTGAGTATTTTATTTCTACATATGTACCTTTATAATAACAAGCATAAGTATAGTATACTATATACTATACACGTCGACGTACATTTCACTTTATGTTTTGATGCAATTTGTTTGAAAATGAATCATGATGCATGGGCAAAGTTAAAATGGAACAACATACATATATCAATCTAATCAAATGAAATGGATTTTATAAAGTGTGTTTCTCTTAGTATAATAGTAAATATTAAATAATAATTTATACATTTTGTTTATTATCTACAGCGTGTCTACTTGAGTTGGAAACATATGGGAAACTTTTTTATTATTAATTTTACGAAAAAAAGTTATTCTTTATAAACAGTTCTGCATGCCCCAAAACCTAAGATTCAATTATCAGATATCAAATTTTCTCAATATTATACGAGGTATGTCAAAAAATATGAATTTCGGCTAAGGGTAAAGTACCTTTATTTCTCTCAATATCGAAAATTCTTATGATAAAAAGTTGTTTGGAATTAAAAACTAAGATGAAATATGCAATTACATGCTTCTTATTGAAAAAAAATATTTTTCTCAAATTTATGGATACCCAACATCGTTTTTAATTATTACAAATATCATAACTCGTTTATTATTCATTTTACGAAAAAAAGTTATTCTTCATAAAAAACTTTGCATGGTCTAAAATCTAAGACACAACCATGATATATCAACTTTTATTAATTTTATACGAGGTGTGTCAAAAAATATGAAATTCGCTCAATATTATAGCACCTTTATATTTCACAGTATTTCAATTAGAAGGATGTAATTGCATATTGACACATAGTTTTTAATTCTAAACAACTTTTTTAATAACCGTTTTCAATATTGTGAAAAATAAAGGTACTTTACTCTTGAGTGAAATTCATATTTTTTGACATAACTCGTATAAAATTAATAAAATGTCATATCTGTTGGTTGAATCTTCGGTCTTAGGACATACAGAGATTTTTATACAGAATACCTTTTTTTCGTAAAAGTAATAATAAAAGAGTTATCGTATGTGTAATGAATAAAAACGAAGTTAGTATCAATAAATTTGAGAAAAATTTGGAAAATATTTTTTTCCAATTAGAAGCATGTAATTACATATTTGAGCTTGGTTTTTATTTCCAAACAACTTTTCATAATAAGAATTTTCGATATTGAGAGAAATAAAGGTACTTTACCCTTAGCCGAAATTCATATTTTTTGACATACCTCGTATAATATTGAGAAAATTTGATATCTGATAATTGAATCTTAGGTTTTGGGGCATGCAGAACTTTTTATAAAGAATAACTTTTTTTCGTAAAATTAATAATAAAAAAGTTTCCCATATGTTTCCAACTCAAGTAGACACGCTGTATATTATAAACTATTATTATAATGTAAGTAAATTAATGTCTTTTATTCAGATTTCGGATGCTTTCATAATAATCATTCTTAAATTACATCCATATTTTTATTTTACTACCTGAGTGAGTTGGTGAGGAAAATACCTACCGGATTAATAGGAACCCTTAAATTTGGTGAGGAAAATACCTGTCGGATTATATGTTTTTACTGGTTGGTGAGGAATTTACCTCCGCCCGCGGATACAGCATCGTTAAAAAAATTAAATCACTTGGTTTGAGAGGGGGGCGATCTCCCCCATCGCGCCCCCTGGATCCGCCACTGCAGGAAGCTAAAAATTTGTCTGTAGGGTAGGAAGCTAGAAATGGGTTTTTAAAAAGATATGATTTTGAGTGCCCTATTCCAAATAAGAATCCAGCCTAGTGCAGATTTTGCCATCTTATCCCACTATAGTTTTAATACCAGTCTGTGAATGTTTTATATTTTTTATTTCATTATACAAGAGCTACAATAATTTGAATCAGTAAATTACTACCTATTTACTTTTGTCTTCCTAGTTTTAATTTGGTATTTCAAAGCTGTCGGTATTAATTAAATTTACCGTAAGACTAGAACTTTGTAAAATTTCAGCTGACAGGTTTACATCATCACAGCTGCTACTCTTGTAGTTTGCCTTGATCTTATATCTTTTTACTACTGAAAGATTGGCGTTTGAATTTGTCATGACAGTTCTGTCTCATTTGTTAAAAGTTAAAGTAAGTAAAACAGTCTGCTCATGTAGAGAAAATTTTTAGAAATTATAAGATGGCCTGTGACAATTTGTAGGAACTGTTTGAGTTGTCGAGGTGACTAGGTGACTCAGAATAATATACTAGGGAAGACCGATAAGTACTTAGCCTACAAAAGAAAAACGAAAATTTTGGAAAAGTGGCGATTTATTTCCCAACATAGTCTCCTTTTAACTCGATAAAAAATACGTTTTCTCGAAGTTTAAGTTCAAAGTTCAAAGTAGGCCTTCGTGGCAGCTATAACCTCCTTTTTCGACCTAAATTTCTGCCCGGTGACTTTTTCAAGTTTTGAAAACAAAAATATTTCATAAAGTACCAAATCTGGAGAATAAGATGGACGGAACAGAAGGTGGTAGCCCTTTTCAACCTATTTGGCCATGGCGAAGGTATGAGCCGGTGTGTTGTCATGGTGATAGAGTATTTTTGCGTCATTTTTTGAAGTTATACTTTTTTAGGCGCGATTGAAATTGAGGGTGAATTTATATTGATCTGCGCGCATGCGCACACCGACAGTATTGTATTAGTCGTTATACGGGCTCTGATTGGGTGTTGAAATGATCTGTCAATAATAAATAATTGTTCAATATGAAGGTAAACAAATGTATAATATATTAGTTTTATTGTTGTGAGGACAGAAACAAAAAAGTTTATAATTGTAGTGACATTTAAATAGTTTTTAAAAGCAACAGGTACGTAAAACATTACACTGTTTGTTAACAGTGTAATGTTTAATAATTAAAGGTGCTTAAAAGGTAAATCAAGTGTTTTATTTATAACAGACCGCAAACCCAGGAATTAAAAACCAACTATTTAATAATTGTAAATGTATCATAGGTACCTACCTATTTGAACCTACCAAAATACATAGTATGTAATACTTTTATTTACATAATTTGATTACCATCAAAATTTCTATCAATGTTCACCTAATATATTGTTTTCTTACTCTATGTTTTGTTGTATTTTTTCAATTCTAAATCATTTCAATTCAAAATCAAAATAATTTAATTTAATTCAAAAATGTCAAAAGCTTAATCCGTTATCCACATAATGACACATTGCCTCCGTGGCGAAGCGTTTAAGGCGAATGAACCCCAATATACCAACCGCGCTGATAGCTGGTTCGAATCCCAATAAAAACTTTTATTTTTTTATCTTTTTTATACATTTTATGATTGTAAGTATATTTATTATATAATTTTATTTTCAGAAAATACGTATTTAGTTAAAAAATTTTCCGACAATTAATGTTCAGAAATCATTTGTGGCATTTTTAATGTGTTTGTGTGTGTGTTTATTCTTTTATTATTTTAATTTTTGGCACTGTTTTAATAAAAATGTTTGAGAAGTAGTAAGTATAAATTAGTTTAATATTTAAATAAAATATAAATAAAAAGTATATTATTTCGTTTAAATCATATAATAGAAGTATAACTTCTTACGTGCGTACAAAGTAGAGGAAAGGCTGTAAATATGGGCTGGTCTTGTAATATGGGCTAGGTGGGTTTCACAGCTATTCGTTGCAGATCTCTACATTTTGACTATTTCAAATGGTATTTGACGAAGTTAAACTATCACCGTAGCGATGGCACCACTGTGGTAGATATTTCCCAGTTTATAATAATTGTTTGTCGGTTGTTGCGAGTGTCAAAACTTTTTCGGGTAAGTTGATAAATTCCAGTATTTAAAAATAAACACGAATTTCAAAAAAAAGTCTGTGTCACGTTGAAGCTCTATTATTAGTCTTTGATATATGCTAATGAGTTTTCTTCAAATTGTCTGCTTTTAGACATAACTTCTTTTGTTGTGCAAAGCAAGCGTGTTTACAATATGGGCTATGCCTCTGTTTTCATTATGGGCTAGTGGCCCATATTTAGAACAATGTAGAAATGCAGGCAAAACGAAGTAGGAAAAGGCAAAGAAAAAAGAAAAGGAAAAGAAATAAAAAAAGGAAAACGTAAGCAGCTTACCAAAGTCACAAAGAACCAAAAAAAGAAATCGGTTTCTAGTAGCGAGGATGAGGAAGAATATGTGCCTGCAGATGATGAAAGCGATTACAATGAGTTTCCTTCCACACAGCCTCCACAAGACGCAGCTGACGTAACGTGTATGTTTTGCGAAGTACTTTTTTCAGAGGATAATCTTGGTGAAATATGGGTCAAGTGCTTCTGTTCCATTTGTGGGCACATAACGAGTGCGCTGAGGCCGAAAAAGAAGAATATCTGTGTGACTTTTGCAAATAGTTTTAGCCTATGAGTTATTTAATGTATTTTTTGTATTTTACATATTAAAATATATTTGTCACGCATTTATCTCATTTCACACAAATTTAAGACACATTTTTCGGGGTAGCCCATATTTAGGATCATTATTCAAACGGCGCAAAAGTACAATTTTTCATTATTTATACATTTAAAACAGTTGTATATTTTTTAATCAATTTGCACTTTGGGCAGGTTATAAGTAACTAAATGTAGGTATTCTTGCATACCTTTGGAAATAAAATAGAATTTTTATTCTTTTTTTACAAAGAAAAATAAAATGGGTAGCCCATATTTGCATCCTTTCCTCTACACACACATTCTTTTTTATGTAATTTGGCGTCGAATCGGCCCAATAGTTCGGCATAGTGGAGCCTGGTGACCTTTTCCCCCTTCTCTATCTCACGAAACGTTATCATCCGGGACAGATGAATCCTGGTTTTAATAGAGGTGTTACTCCTCTATCCCTCTTCCTTCCTCATATCTTAATGATAAGACCCCAGCTTGGGACTGGCAAAGCGGAATTATTATTTGTTATGATTATTTTTCACTTTCTATCTCTTGTTCCATCCCTCCTTCGGAGAGGCCGGGTCAGTTCATCTACTTTCTTGTTGATTCTCTGAGTAAACTGTGTACTTCTTCTTCTTCTTTAGCCTATTTCTATCCACTTCTCGAAAAAGGTGTCCCCACGATTTCTCCATTCTTCTCTGTTTTGCGCTATTTGGTGCCAGTTTCTCCCCATTTTTGCTTTGATGTCGTCTAGCCATCGTTTTTGTGGTCTTCCTCTACTACAACGGTGCTCACGTGGTCTCCAATGTATAATGTTTCTCGTCCACCTTTCGATGTTTTGTCATGCCACGTGTCTTACCCAGTTCCATTTCATTTGCGCAATTCTTCCAATTACATCTTCCACCTTCATCCTGTTTCGCATGTCCTCATTTCGTATATGCTCCCTCAGAGATACGAGATACTCCTAACAGCTCGTTTCCGTTTCGGTCGCTCTCTGGGTCGTTCTCAATCTATTGGATGATACCTCTAAGTGTCATCGTCTTCATTCCATAGGTCATAACTAGGTATTCCTAGTGCTGTCCAAGACATTCAGATTCTTCTAGTTATCTCTGCTGTTTAACTCTGTGTGCCTACTTTGATCGTGTGACCTTGGTATATACTCTTCGACACTTTCGATCTCACATCCATCTAAGTCGATTGTGATATATTGATTTGTCATCACTTTTGTTTTATTTAAATTCATTTTTAAACCGCTTTCTCATTTACTTGTTTAAGCTTCTTTAGCATGTAGATTCAATCTTCTGTATTGTTGCTTATCTTATGAGTATACTATGTCATCGGCAAATCTGAGATGACTTAAAAATCTGCCATCAATTGTAATTCCACGTTGTTCCCAATTTAACTTCTTGAACACATCTTCCAATGCAAGAGTAAATAATTTTGGAGAGTTCCCTTTGGGCGTGATGACGTCATCGACTATTTTTTTAAATGAGAATAGGGGTCGTGTGCTAGCTCATTTGAAAGGTTATTCAATTCCCTATTCAGTAATATAAACATTAACATGATTATTTATACAGGGAGTCCAACAAATGTTTTTTTTAATTATATTAATTGACACAAAAAGAAGAATGTTTGTAATTTATTTAATTCAAAATTACTGCTGTCAGAAAACAAAAATAAATGTTTATCAAACAAATAAACATTACTTTTCACTTAAATTCACTGTTCAAGCTGCCACCCATGTGCCTCTTGGCAGTTTGAACATCGAATTTAAGCAAAAATCAATGTTTATTTGTACAATAAACTTTTATTTCTGTTTTCTAACAGCGGTAGAAGACATTTTGAATTAAAGAAATTACATACATTCTTCTTTTAGTGTCAATTAATTTGATTAAAAAATTTTTTGGACACCCTGTATAAATAATTATCTTAATGACGAAGTAGTTTTCAATCCTAATAGTAAATTATTAATATTGAAAATATTAAAAATATTACTAAAAGATTTTTAAATTGAAAACTTATTGGTACACTTTCGTGGTGACACCTCCAAGACTTCTACAATTTGCAAGTCAAATGGATGCTGCAGTGAAGACGAGAGGGAAGGAATTCTACACTATGTAATTCACATCCCCCGTCTGCAGCTGGTAAGGTTCCAACGGAAAAATGCACCTAGTTACTCTACGGAGTAATACGACTATAAAATAAAAATCTATACCATTTTTATTCAGTTGCAATGCGAAGGCAAAACAATCTTACTTTTCAATTAGAATACGGAGTGCAGTCCAGTCCCTTGAATCGCGATTTTCGGCTCTTATTGGAGCCTTCATCGGAAAGAACGTAGGCACTGTTCTCCATATTTTAACTGATTCGTATCGAGAGGTTTTCCCACCCATTGCAACTGAAGTGATGAGTGATGATAGTAGGTGGCTAGCGCCATCTGGCATTGAAAGACGAAGTAGTTTTCAATCCTAATAGTAAATTATTAATATTGAAAATATTAAAAATATTACTAAAAGATTTTTAAATTGAAAACTTATTGGTACACTTTCCTGGTGACACCTCCAAGACTTCTACAATTTGCAAGTCAAATGGATGCTGCAGTGAAGACGAGAGGGAGGGAGTGATTTTCTAATTGAAAAGTAAGATTGTTTTGCCTTCGCATTGCAACTGAATAAAAATGGTATACATTTTTATTTTATAGTCGTATTACTCCGTAGAGTAACTAGGTGCATTTTTCCGTTGGAACTTTACCAGCTGCAGGCGGGAGATGTGAATTGCATAGTGTAGAATTCCTTCCCTCTCGTCTTCACTGCAGCATCCATTTGACTTGCAAATTGTAGAAGTCTTGGAGGTGTCACCAGGAAAGTGTACCATTAAGTTTTCAATTTAAAAATCTTTTACTAATATTTTTAATATTTTCAATATTAATAATTTACTATAAGGATTGAAAACTACTTCGTCTTTCAATGCCAGATGGCGCTAGCCACCTACTATCATCACTTCAGTTGTAATGGGTGGGAAAACCTCTCGATACGAATCAGTTAAAATATGGAGAACAGTGCCTACGTTCTTTCCGATGAAGGCTCCAATAAGAGCCGAAAATCGCGATTCAAGGGACTGGACTGCACTCCGTATTCTAATTGAAAAGTAAGATTGTTTTGCCTTCGCATTGCAACTGAATAAAAATGGTATACATTTTTATTTTAATTATCTTAATGTTTATATTACTGAATAGAGAATTGAATAATCTTTCAAATGAACTGGCACACGACCCCTATTCTCATTTAAAAAAATAGTCGATTACGTCATCACGCTCAGATGGATGACGTCACTAGTATGATATATATGTCAAAAAATCATAATTTAAAAATCGAATAATTTTTGTATTTTACATTTTTTTCTAATTCTGTAAATAAAGCAGTATACAAGGGGGTCCAAATATAATGAATAACCCTGTACAAATTACACGGCCTTCGTCCACAATATTAAATTAAAATAGATAAAAATACAACTAGTCATTTTTCTTTTAATTCCAATTTATTTTAGTGTTTTCGTTATTTTACTTTTAACGATTATTCTTCCAAATGACTTTAAAATGTAAAACAAAGACGTAAGCTTAGTCGGTTGTGGTCCATTTTTCTTTTAGAAATAATTGAAAACCATTAGCTGACTTCTCTACGCTTATATTGTCTCTGGTTGCAAGTAAAGAGTGATTTTTTAATCAAAACGAGGTTTTAATGATCGAGTCAGCAGCAGTAAGAACGACTTCCTACGGGAAAAGATGCATTAGCATTTTAGATTTAAATCATTGTTGCCGTTTTTAGTTTCCTTGCGATTCCCACATTCCGGTCTGAGCGATAACTCTTGTTGTTAAATGCACGAGCCACGATTAACTATTCATAGGGTAAAGGTAGAACAAACCGGGATTGTAGAGGTACACGGGAGTTACAACGTGGGAGGTTTGTGAAATGTAAACTATTTTGTTTATTTCACTATAAAAAAAGGTCTGCTTAAGGGAACTGCATATGGAACATACAGTGTGCTTGAATAATATCCACTTGATCATCTAAACAATTTTTACTAAGCAGTATTAAGTATTACGATTGCGAGGAACATGATATAGGTCCAAATATACCTAAGGCTGAAAAAATACATGCAATAAATCTGGCAAAATCCAATAAAACTGCGGTGCCCGGGGCCTGACACAATTCCAAGTGAAATAATTAAATTAATATGCGAAGATCAGATCAATGTATTAGTAGACTTATACCGGGTGTCCACTTATATTTTCCCCCATTTTAACTGCCTAAAACAGAACTTCTAAACGGCTTGAGATAGAAATATGCGGTTTTCGCTGAACTGTTTTATTTTAGTAAAAGTTTTGTCTGAATGGATTGAATTTTTTATATCGCTTTCAAATAAGAAAATAAAAATGGCGGATTTTTGAAAAAAACGTTGTTGACTTTTTTTTAATGGAACACCCAGTATATTTTTTTGTAAATTGAAAGAAATGTCATTCACCTATTCAGCGATATAAAGTTTTTCAAAATCGGTTGTCAAATCACTGAGTAATTAATTTTTAAAATGAGAGGTGCAACGTGGATATCACATACCTAAATACCATAACGAATTATGTTATGTGATTTCCACATTGCGTCTCTCATTTTAAAAATTAATTGCTCAGTCATTTAATAACCGATTTTTAAAAAATTTATATCGCTGGATAGGTAAATGACCGTTTTTTCAAGTTACGAAAAAATATACTGAGTGTTTTAATAAAAAAAGTCAACAACGTTTTTTTTAAGTCCGCCATTTTTTATTTAAAAGCGATATAAAAAATGGTCATTTACCTAAAAACTTGAAAAAACGGTCATTTACCTATAGAGCGATATAAAAAATTTTAAAATCGGTTGTCAAAAATGACTGAGCAATTAATTTTTAAAATGAGAGAGGCAATGTGAAAATCTCATAACATAATATCAATTTGCTGAGTTATGTTATTTAGGTATGCGATATCCACGTTGCACCTCTCATTTTAAAAATTAATTACTCAGTGATTTATGTACATAAAGTTAGCGAATCACTTCTCGAAAATATTATGGCAAGCACAATGCGAATTTGCCGCTTTTTTGCCGTTAATTAGTTGTGAAAAAATTAATTTTGTCGCTCTTTTATTTTTCTTAATATTCGATGTTTCGCTAACTTCATATGAAGTTAGCGAATCACAACGGCAAAAAATGTTTCAAATTCAAATCGAGTTGGTGCTGAATTTGCCGCTTTTTTGCCGTTAATTAGTTGTGAAAAAATTAATTTTGCCGCTCTTTTATTTTTCTTAATATTCGATGTTTCGTTAACTTCATATGAAGTTAGCGAATCACTACAGCAAAAAATGTTCCAAATTCAAATCGAGATGGTGCTGAATTTGCCGCTTTTTTGTCGTTAATTAGTTGTGAAAAAATTAATTTTGCCGCTCTTTTATTTTTCTTAATGTTCGATGTTTCGCTAACTTCATATGAAGTTAGCGAATCACTACAGCAAAAAATGTTCCAAATTCAAATCGAGTTGGTGTGGAATTTGCCGCTTTTTTGCCGTTAATTAGTTGTGAAAAAATTAATTTTGCCGCTCTTTTATTTTTCTTAATATTCGATGTTTCGCTAACTTCATATGAAGTTAGCAAATCACTACAGCAAAAAATGTTTCAAATTCAAATCGAGTTGGTGCTGAATTTGCCGCTTTTTTGCCGTTAATTAGTTGTGAAAAATTAATTTTGCCGCTCTTTTATTTTTCTTAATATTCGATGTTTCGCTAACTTTATATGAAGTTAGCGAATCACTACAGCAAAAAATGTTCCAAATTCAAATCGAGTTGGTGTGGAATTTGCCGCTTTTTTGCCGTTAATTAGTTGTGAAAAAATTAATTTTGCCGCTCTTTTATTTTTCTTAATATTCGATGTTTCGCTAACTTCATATGAAGTTAGCGAATCACTACAGCAAAAAATGTTTCAAATTCAAATCGAGTTGGTGCTGAATTTGCCACTTTTTTGCCGTTAATTAGTTGTGAAAAAATTAATTTTGCCGCTCTTTTATTTTTCTTAATATTCGATGTTTCGCTAACTTCATATGAAGTTAGCGAATCACAACAGCAAAAAATGTTTCAAATTCAAATCGAGTTGATGCTGAATTTGCCGCTTTTTTGCCGCTCATTAGTTGCGAAAAAAATAAATTTTGTCGCTCTTTTAATTTTTTAATATTCGACGTTTCATTAACTTCATAAATATGAACTTGGTGAATTACAACAGTGAATAATGTCTCAAATTGAAATCGAGCTTGTGCTGAATGCTGAATGGTACCACCTTTTTACGATATTGTAACATATTTTTCCTCTTTTATAATTCTGATAACCCTGCAGGATAATTTCGTAGGATACGTCTGGTAGACTTACATCGCGCATCGTCGCACAACTCTTTTGGGTCCTGATTGACGCTTCTAGTGGTACGCGGTACGAATAGATTATTATTAATTTATGGATATCCTGCTTAAAAGATAATATAATTTCATCTAACATAGTATCCTCACTGTATAAGATACTTGAAATAAAATATAAAAGAAGTGGGTAAATATATGAATTTATATTTTATAATATTAATAGTATAATGAATTTATTCCAACTCAAACGTCCTTACTGTATAAAATACTCGAAATAAAATATAAAAGGAGGGTGTGAATATATGAATTTATATTTTATAATATTATTATAAAAAACTTGAAATAAAATATAAAAGGAGGGATTAAATGTATGAATTTATGTTTTATAATATTATTATAAAATATAAATTCATATATTTACCCCCTCCTTTTATATTTTATTTCAAGTATTTTATTTCGTAAGGACGTTTAAGGTGGAATAAATTCATTATCTCGAGAAGGAGCCAATTTGGAGAGAAATCGTGAGACAGGTGGATTTTTGTTTTGAAATTATGACATTTTAACATTTATATATCACACTAGTGACGTAATACATCTGGGCGTGATTACGTAATGGATGATTTTTTAAATGAGAGTAGGAGTCGTGTGATAGCTCATTCGAAAGGTTATTTAATTCTCTATTCAGTAATATAAACGTTAACATAATTATTTATACAGGGTGTCCAATTTTTTTTAATTAAATTAATTGAGACTAAGAGGAGAATGTACGTAATTCATTTATTTCAAAATACATTTGAATTCTATCAGAAACAGAATTAAATGTTTATTTGACAAATAAGCATTGTTTTTCGCTTAAATTCAACGTTAAAACTGACACACACCTGTCTCTTAGCGGTTTGAACATTGAATTTTTTTTTATAAACTGAATAAACTGTTTTTCTGACAGCAGTAAAATGTATTTTGAATTAACTGAATTGCTTACTTTCTTCTTTATGTGTAAATAATTTTAATAATAAAAAAATTTGTACACCCTGTATAAATAATGTTTATACTACTGAATAGAAAATTAAATAACTTTTCAAATGAGCTATCACACAACCCCTACTCTTATTTAAAAAATCATCGATTACGTCATCATACCCAGATGGATGACGTCACTAGTTATATATGCTAAAAAGTCATAATTTAAAAATAAAATCGACCTGTCTCAGGATTTCTCTACAAATTCGCCCATTCACGAAATACTTAATGAATTTATTCCAACTCAAACGTTCTCACTGTATATGTTTATGTATATTATGTTTAAATGACCTTGATCCGTAATTATTGGTGAAATAAAAATATATATTTAATTAACTAATGGTTGACGTTTTGATTTCCACTGCGGAAATTGTTCTCAAAAAACCTTATTCTAAAAATAGGTACTGTGAAGATTTTATGACCTGATTTGTTTAAGGGTTATAAAATGTTTCCAGAATTTGTATAATAAATAATCTTTTTTGAGAACGATTTCCGGAGTGTAAATCGAAACGACAAACATACACCAACAATTATTGTCGCTCTCTCCCATTAACCATTAAAATGTCAACTTCTGTACTTCTTTGTTTCCCCGTGTATATTTAAATTATACAAAAACATAGATACAATATAATTATTGTGACTAACTACCAAACAATAGTTAAACTGTTTCAGTAGAACAGTAGGAAACATAATGAATAAAAAGGTTCTTTATTTGAAAATGCAATTCAGCTGGTATTTATAATACAACACATAATGAATGTCTAGCGTTGTTATCGCAAAATATATTATTTTACTGCAAGACACCTGATGACCTGATATAAAGAAATTTGAACACCATTCGCTAATCAATCGACAAGTAGATAACACACAAAAATTACACAATACATTTTCGCATTTTACACTTCGGTAGTGTCTTATAAGTATCTATTTTATATAGTGTAGTTCCTAGTTCCTGTAGTCTCCTAGTTCGTAGTCCTGTAGTGATAGTGTTAAATATAGTTCATAATATTATTTTAATAGTAGTCCTGTAGTGATAGTGTTAAATATAGTTCATAATATTATTTTAATAGTAGTCCTGTAGTGATAGTGTTAAATATAGTTCATAATATAATTTTATTAAAAAGTTACAATTAGTGTAACCGTTTGAGAGGCAGGCTTTTTTGCTTCAAGTGGACCAAAACCTAGAAAGTCGTAGAAAGATTTAGTAAAAATGTCTCGCCGTCGACCTCCTTCTATTGACTGCAAATTGTTAGTTGATACAGTAACTAAACACAAATCTGAAATTATCAATGAAAGTGGAAACGCAATTGTGTCGGAAACGAACGGTATTTGGCAGTTAATTTGCGCAGAACTTTCCGGAAAAATCAAACCTGCATCGCTTTATTCCTACGTAACAAATGACCGCTTCCAACTTCGGACTTTACTGTTGGGCTACCAGGAAAAACACCACAGAGAAAAAATTGTGGAATCTTCATTCGTGGTGAAAGAACAAGAAGACGAAGAAAGAAAAGAATCTAGCTTTGTATTTACTTTGTCGTTCGGAAAAACTGAATTTAACGATTTGATCGTTGAAACGGAACGACCATTTAAAAACGCAAGAGGTAAATCCACATCGCGTACAGTCAACATCCTGAAACCTGGAAAATGGACGGAAATCATGTCTAAAAAAATTTACAACGACTTTCGTCTTCTTCACGGTTACCATTTTGAGAGCCACTACATAAGTAAAGAAAGAACAAGTGGCTCTTTTACAGGTAAGTTTTTTTTTTCAACTTTTTATCACTTACTAATCTCGAAATTGAAATAAGATTAATAGGGAGTCAAGGTAGATCTAAAATTTGCATTTTTTCGGAAAAAATCAGACAAGCTTATTATGTCAAACCGTTTTTGTTGGTTTATAAATATGTTAGAGTAAAAAGTTCTACTCACAGATTTTGGCAGAGTTTGAATGACTTTGTATAAACATTTTTTTACTGACATTCTTCGGTTTTTGTATGGCATTTTTTATTTTTCTTAATTTTTTCAAAAAATAATTGTTTATTGAATAACTGGGAATGCTTAAGAAATAAAAAAGTATCATAAAATATCATTTCATTACAATGCTAAAATACTATACTGAAATCTATTTAAGGAAACTCAAAAAATACTTATTCGTACTTTGGATCAACCCTGTATACTGAAACTAAACGTTTCTCTATATTAATAATGCTTAACAATAGTAGAATATATTAAAATCGTTTGAACATAAATAAATATTTTTATGTCAAATTACTACAATTCTAGAGGGTGTGAATATTGCTACGAAATTTAACAAAACCACACTTAATTATTTTTTAAACTATATTACTACAAAAGCCTATATTTTAGGAAAAGAGAATTCAAAAATGTAAAGATATTCAGGGTGTTCTATTAGAAAAGCATAAATTTGGGGAATCCTGTCAATACGGATAGCCCTGTATATTTCAAAATATTTTTAAATTATGGTCCTGTCTGGGGACCAACTTTTACCTAATAACATTTTTCGTATCTCTTACGATACATGAGTAATTGGACTTCTTCGCACTAATTCCCCACCCTTTATGAAATTAGCGAAACACCTAAAAAAATACAAACGCGGCAAAATTAATTTTTTCACAACTAATTAACGGCAAAAAGCGGCAAATCCAGCACCAACTCGATTTGAATTTGAAACATTTTTTGCTGATGTGATTCGCTAACTTCATATGAAGTTAGCGAAACATCGAATATTAAGAAAAATAAAAGAGCGGCAAAATTAATTTTTTCACAACTAATTAACGGCAAAAAAGCGGCAAATTCAGCACCAACTCGATTTGAATTTGAAACATTTTTTGCTGTAGTGATTCTCTAACTTCATATGAAGTTAGCGAAACATCGAATATTAAGAAAAATAAAAGAGCGGCAAAATTAATTTTTTCACAACTAATTAACGGCAAAAAAGCGGCAAATTCCACACCAACTCGATTTGAATTTGGAACATTTTTTGCTGTAGTGATTCGCTAACTTCATATGAAGTTAGCGAAACATCGAATATTAAGAAAAATAAAAGAGCGGCAAAATTAATTTTTTCACAACTAATTAACGGCAAAAAGCGGCAAATTCAGCACCAACTCGATTTGAATTTGAAACATTTTTTGCTGATGTGATTCGCTAACTTCATATGAAGTTAGCGAAACATCGAATATTAAGAAAAATAAAAGAGCGGCAAAATTAATTTTTTCACAAATAATTAACGGCAAAAAAGCGGCAAATTCCACACCAACTCGATATGAATTTGAAACATTTTTTGCTGTAGTGATTCGCTAACTTCATATGAAGTTAAACATCGAATATTAAGAAAAATAAAAGAGCGGCAAAATTAATTTTTTCACAACTAATGAACGGCAAAAAAGCGGCAAATTCCACACCAACTCGATTTGAATTTGAAACATTTTTTGCTGTAGTGATTCGCTAACTTCATATGAAGTTAGCGAAGCATCGAATATTAAGAAAAATAAAAGAGCGGCAAAATTAATTTTTTCACAACTAATTAACGGCAAAAAAGCGGCAAATTCAGCACCAACTCGATTTGAATTTGAAACATTTTTTGCTGATGTGATTCGCTAACTTCATATGAAGTTAGCGAAACATCGAATATTAAGAAAAATAAAAGAGCGGCAAAATTAATTTTTTCACAACTAATTAACGGCAAAAAAGCGGCAAATTCCACACTAACTCGATTTGAATTTGAAACATTTTTTGCTGTAGTGATTCGCTAACTTCATATGAAGTTAGCGAAACATCGAATATTAAGAAAAATAAAAGAGCGACAAAATTAATTTTTTCACAACTAATTAACGGCAAAAAAGCGGCAAATTCCCATTGTGCTTGCCATAATATTTGCGAGAAGTGATTCGCTAACTTTATGTACATCAGTGATTTGACTACCGATTTTGAAAAACTTTACATCGCTGGATAGGTGAATGAACTTTCTTTCAATTTACAAAAAAATATACTGGGTGTTCCATTAAAAAAAAGTCAACAACGTTTTTTTCAAAAATCCGCCATTTTTATTTTCGTATTTGAAAGCGATATAAAAAATTCAATCCATTCAGACAAAACTTTTACTAAAATAAAACATTTCAGCGAAAACCGCATATTTCTATCTTGAGCCGTTTAGAAGTTATAGGCAGTTAAAATGGGGGAAAATATAAGTGGACACCCGGTATAATACTACATACAGATGAGTTTAATGTATGGAAACACTCAATTATGTCGAATACGGCTTACACGATTTTTATAGATTTTGGTAGGTAGGGGTTTTCTAATGCGTTCGATATTATAGTGCTAATTACATTGTTGTCAGATCTTCTGTTTTTCTGCAAATCTAATGAACTTTCTTATTTCAAATAGAACAACCTATATATTTTTTGCGTTTTAAGGTCGTTAAGAAATGCTGATTATTTTTCATGTTATATTCCCTATACCTAAATGCCATAATTTCGGAGTTATTGCTACATTTATTTTTAAAATTTTTTTTTTTAATTTAAACAAATTATAAAACTCAATTTTCTTGGCCCAGGTGGATATTATTTTAGGTTCTTTGGATCATTGGCAACAAAAAAGGTCTTTTGTAATTTTTATCTAAAGTTAATCGTTTTCGAGTAATCAACAATTTAAAACTGAAAAAAATGGAATAATGACGATTTTTAAGGTTTCTAAACCCCAAGTAAAAAATATAATTTTTGAAATTATAAAGTACCTAAATGTAAGCCCAACTCTTCTTCTGATAGCTTGGCATAAGATTTTTTGTCTCTTTTTATTGTAAAACATTGATTTTTAATATTTAATGAAGTGCATATGAGAGGACGGGCGATCGGGCTGCATTAACATTTAAAATTACAATATTTTAAAATGAAACAATCTTAAATTACTGATCGGTATCTGATAAAATAAGGATTGATGTTGAATTTGGTACTTCGCAGTTTCAAAAATAAGATTGTTTATTTGTGCTCTTGAACCTTGAATATCGTCGTTATTCGATTTTTTTCAGTTTTAAATTGTTTATAACTCAGAAACGATTAATTTTAGAGGAAAATTATAAAAGATCTTTTTTGTTCCCCATAATCCAAACAACCTAAAATAGTGTTTACTCGGGTCAAAAAAATTGATTTTTATAATTTGTTTAATTTTTTTTTAAATAAATGTAGCAATAACTCCGAAATTATGGTTTTTAGGTATAGAGAATATAACATAAAAAATTATCAGTATTTCTTAGGGACTTCAAAACACAAAAAATATACAGGGTGTTCCATTTGAAATAAGAAAGTTCATTAGATTTCCGGAAAAACGGAAAATATGACAACAATGTAATTAGCACTATAATGTCGGCCGCATTAGAAAACCCATACCTACCAAAATCTATAAAAATCGTATAAGCCGTTTTTGAGATAATTGAGTGTTTCCATACATAAAACTCGCTCTGTATAATACGGGTATTATTCCGAGAGATTGGCTTAAATCAACATTTATTACATTACCAAAAAAGCCTAATGCAAGAGAATGTAATGACCATCGTATAATTAGTCTAATTAGTCACACACTATAAATATTCTTAAAAAGTATCCATTTAAGAATTTTCAGAAAAGTGGAACAAGACATCACTATCACTGAAACCCAATTTGGATTTAGGAATGCCATGGGTATACGAGAGGCATTATTTTGATTTAACGTCCTCATGCAAAGATGTATGGATGTAAACCAACCACTCTGTTTGTTTTATTGATTACAATAAGGCGTTCGACAAGATCCGACACAACCATCTTATGCAGTTGCTTAAAGATAAACACATTGATAAAAAAGACTTAAGAATAATACTCATTTCCACTTTAACCAAACAGCAAAAGTCAGAGTAGGTAAAGAACTTTCGGAGGAAGAAATAATTAAAAAATCACTCGAAAACGTAAAAAGGGCTCCACACTCTCGGCGAAGTTACTTCGCCAAAGTTGACCGAAGTCCGAAGTACCTCTCTACACACTCGTTCTACTTCGCGAGGAACACATTCAAGCGGTGCGATACCGACAAAGATCCCTTTGACTCGGACGCGCCAGACCGACAGATTTCGGAAGTAGAACGAAGTTAGGCAAAGTTACACGAGGTGGCCGTCTCTACACTCTCGTACTTGTTGAACCTCGATCGACTTCGGCGAGAGTGTGGAGATCACATTTGATAATGTAGTAAATGCTAGTGAGAAAAGAGGACTAACACTTAACTCTAATAAAACAAAATTTATGGCAATTTCCAAAACACAACAACAAGACATTTTAAACATAAGGGGGTGCCAATAGAAAAAATAAAAAAATAGAGATATCTTGGTACAATTATAAATGAGAATAACGAGTATACAGAAGAAATAAAAATGAAAATTGCACAAGATAGAGCAACATTTAATAAGATGAGAAGAGTATTAAGCAGTAGAGACCTTAGTTTGCAACTCAAAATACGAATACTAGGAGAGTGCATATAGATTTTCACTTCGGAAAAATCAAACAAGGTAGAACTTTTTGTAATTTCATTAAGAAATGTTTAATAAACAACATATCAAAAAGTTCTACTCGAAAAGTGGGTGCTTCATTTTTATTAAACAAATGTACTACGAAATTAGATGTTTTTTTTAAATAACTCCGAAAATATAAATTTTAGAAAAAAACTGACTTGACCATTGAAAAATTCAGAAAATTTTACAAAAAAAACCTTATATAAAGAATTTTCTAAAATTAAATCTGTATCTTCTATAATTTTTTATTTATAAGGCTAAGTCACCCTTCTCACAAACATTGGCGCACTGTAAACTAACGTACGGCGAAGTGCACGGTTGAGTTATTTTAACGTAATTCATTAACTAATGGATCAAATGAAATTTTACAAATTGAACATGAAAGAAGTAAGCTATCTTATGGTTATAATTAGAGAGCGGAATATATGCAAAGTGCATATAGATGCATATATTGCATATTTTCAGACAACAAACACAACATTGCATATTTAAGCTAAACACAATTTATTTTGCATATTTTAAAAATAAATTATACAAAAGTTTAAAATTTTCCTCTCTTAGTTGGAATTTTATAACTTCGATATGAACGAGCTCGTTATTTATCTATCTATCGCTCATCTGGACTTTCCCATTACTACCTGAATTTAACAATTATGGGTGTTCCCAGAAAAATATTATTTTATTAGCGTAGCAAGTCGTAGGTACCTACCTGCTTTTAAGGGTCTAATAATTATTTTGTCAGTTTCCGGCCAACATTTGTTTAAAGTAAACGTTGTATCGTATTTAGTGTTTTTGAAGTGATTGGTATATACATATTAAATTTAAATATGTCTACCATTCAAAAAAGTGCTTGGATAAAATGTTTTCCCGAGTTAAAGCTAAGTGGAGACAAAGTATTTTGCAAGGCCTGTTCCAAAATCGTAAGTTACATTCATTTTCACATTTCATTTTTTAAATGAGGAACTGACAAACAAAAGCATCATGTCCCACAAAAGAAATTTTTCTGGAAAGTGTGTTTTTATTCGACAAATTCGCTTTTACTTCTATAAAGACGGACATAGAGAGAAGCATCAAAATACAAAAATCCATCAAATTGTAGACAATTCCGCCTTTGTTCTTCAGCTTAAGTAACGTACATACTTTGTTCTTTAAGTAACGTACAAATTGCTAAAGAACTTATGTTCATAAAAGTTAATTTTAGTTTTTTACCAGATCTAATAAAGTCATTAGAACAAATTGAATTTACAATTAAGTGATTCGGCTAATCTTGTTAACACTTTTTCTGCTCATTGTCAAAAAATTCCCGGAAATACAGGGATTACAAATAGAAATAAATTAAAAAATGTTTTAGAAAAAAATGAGGGCTTCGATTGTTTGAGGAAAGTTGTACGTATTTTTGAAGGCAACTTTTCTGAAGATCTTACGACTTAATATATATTGTTTTATTTTTGAGTATTTTTAATATGCATTTGCATATTTAGACAAATTTAGAAGCAATACCTACATATTTGTAGTAAAAGTAACGCATGTAATATGCGCATATTTTGGTAATGTTGTGTTGCATATATTCCGCTCTCTAGTTATAATAGAAAGAAATAAAATGTATGGGCATAAGTACGGTGTGAGCGGAAAGTGAGCCTTACAAGAATTTTGTTTAAAAATGATTTAAAAATGTGTAACTAATACAATTTTTCTTATAAAATTCTCAATTTTGCACAACTTACCTTTCATTCAAGCATCTTACTAAATAATGTTTCATTAAAAAAAAATCTCAAAAATTTAATTCAAATGATATGACGTCTCAAAAAATGTAATTTTTGAAATCTTCGTAGTTTTATAAAATTACTACCTCTTTAAGACGGTATTACTCAAGTTTGAACAGATCTATTACAGTTTTATAAGTGCTTTTTTAAAGCTTAGGATGTAATCCTTAAAATGCACTAAATTATTTTACTTTAGAAATGAAATACACTATTTCTTTTTAAGAAAATTAAGAAAGATAACAAAAATGTAATACAGAAACCGAAAATTACCAGCTAAAAAAATGTTTACACAAAGTGATCAAAACTTTTTTCTGTAAAACTTACCTAAAATACATTTAATAATAAGCTTCAACAGTAATAAATGTTCAGCAAAAAAATTTTTTTTTGGCTCTTATACATGTATGTCTGCGTAACTTGGAACCTATTGATAACTTTTTTTATTATCAGTTTTACGAAAAAAAGTTATTCTTTATAAAATACTCTGAATCGTATATAATCTAAGATGCAATCATCAAATATCAAATTTAATTAATGTTATACGAGGTATGTTAAAAATATGAATTTCACTCAAGAGTAAAGTACCTTTACATTTCACAGTATCGAAAATTGTTATTAAAAAAAGTTGTTTGGAATTAAAAAAATTGTTTTAGTATTCAATTACATCCTTCTAATTAAAATATTGTAAATAATAAAGGCATTTAACTCTTAAGAAAAATTCATATTTTTTACGTACCTCGTATAAAATTAAAAAAGTTTGATATCTGATGGTTGTATCTTAGATTTTAGACCAGGGAGAGCATTTTATTAAGAATAACTTTTTTCGTAAAATTGATAATAAAAAAGTTTTTCATGTGGTTACTAGCTACGCAGACACACTGTATAAGAGCTTATGTACAAGAATCTTCAAATTGCAATGCCATATTTGGATTCAGCATAATCAAAAACAAAATAGAAACATATTTGATCAAAGTAAAATGATGAATTTAACGATATTTTTAAAATTATTTATACAAAACAATTGTTATTGTTTAAACAATTAATTAACAATTAGCGGCCAAGTCTGCGAGTAGAACTTTTTACTTTACTAAGTATATAAACTAACAAAAAAAGTTTTAGAAAAATATAAGCTTGTTTGAGTTTTTCCGAAACAATGCATGTTTTCGTTCTAATTGCACTCCCCTATACTACGAGTAAGTTCATATGTGTTTTCGTTACTGCTGTATGGGGTGGAGGCCTAGACCTTAAAGAAAGAAATAAGCGATCGACTTGAAGCATTCGAGATGGGGACCTACCGAAGAATATTAAAAATAAGTTGGGTAGATAGAATAACAAATGTTGAGGTCCTCAGAAAGATGAAAAAGGAAAAGGAAATCATGAATACGATTAAGATAAGAAAGTTACAGCATCTCGGCCACGTTATGAGAGCGGATTAATATATCGCACCTCCGCTAAAAGAGTCACAACTCAAAAATCGCCATTATTGAGATGAACATGCTACAAGTATTAAAATAAGTCGTACTTTCTTCGATAAAAGCGTCACTCTTATATTTGAACTATTTACCGCGAGATGGCGATGTGACACTTTTGTTTTTTACAGGTTAGCTCAGCGTGCATTCCTGTACAGTGTCACCTTTGACTTTATAACAGTTGACACGTAGTGCTTAATCCTGAAAAGAGTCACATTTAGAATTGTGACAGTTTTTTTGTGAATTATTAGTTATATCTGATTATTGCAATAAGTAAAATACTGTTCTTTTTTGTGTTGTGACAGTTTTTTCGGAGTTGTAAACGAGGAAAGTACCTTTGGGTGGTGCGGAGTAGTGTTACATTTTGGGTTGAGCCAGTTTTTTTGAATATGTAAGTATATTTTTTTAAACTATTTTTGGAATATAATTTGGATTTTTAAGATGATAATATCTTGTTCTAAAAAAGTGTCACAATATCGGCATGTTTCTATTTTTTCACTATGAACTGCAAAAATTTAAATTTCTGAGAAAAATAATGCACCAATAACACTGAGCTAATATATCCCCATTTACACTAAAATAACATATCAACTTGCATTTAGTCATGGAACTGACAAATATATGTTCAAGGAAAATAAATACAGGTAAACGAAGTACTTATTGGAAGAAGACGCATCTCCTGGCTCAACAATCTGAGAAAGTGGTATAATTACAGTTCTATCGACTTGTTCAGAGCTGAAATCTCAAAAGTGAGAATAGCTGTGATGATTACCAACCTCCTTAGAGGAGACGGTACCTAAAGAAGAAGATTAGTACTCGTTTAATCCAAAGCTTATTAATGTATCGATGCTTGTTGCATGATAGCATTATTTGTCAACCAAAGAAGATGAAGTAGAATCATCAGAGCTATAAAGTTATAGAAGTGAATATTGAAGGAATTACAAAGAAAGAGACCTGAAACACTAAAACTTTTAAAACATGGCAAAGCTGCAAGAATCGACAATATACCCATTGACCTGATAAAAGCAGATATTGAGCAGTCAATAGAAATGTTACATAAACTTTTGAACAAAGTATGCACTGACGAAAAAAATAACCAAATGATCGGAGAAAAGGATTGATAATAAAAATACCCAAAAACGGAGACCTGAGTAGAAGTAGATGCAATAATTAGCATGCAATATCACTAAGGTAGTGTCGCCAAATAAGGCCAGTGTCTTAATTAGGCCAATTGCAAATATTTTCTTAAATATAGATATTATATATTAGAGATCACCGTAAATGTCTTTCTCAGTCAAAATCGTCTAAGCTAAGCCATTCAGTCGGTAGTATCACATAGCAGCGCCAAGTAGACTAGACACGTGTTTGTTACGGTGCGGAAGTTCGTTTATAAATTTTAGGTAAGTTATAAAATTACTAAAATGGTACTTAATGAATATAAGCCAATTATTTTTTCTTTGTAAAGCGATAGTAAATTAATACTTTTTAAGGAACTGGAACTGTTTTTCTCTATATTGCTTTTTTATTATTTTTTTTATGTTAAATAAAAAAAGTAAACAGTGTCCTAATAAAGCCAATTGTCCTAGATGTGTGTAAATGTGCGATATGTGTGCTTAATGTATTGACACATTTTTGTTTTTAATACGAATAAAAGTTTCTTTCACTAAATTTTGTATTTGTTCTTTAATTCTTAGGTTTAAAATTTATTATCCACCTCAATTTGCGTAAAAAATGAAACTGGCCTTATTAAGCTACCAGTTCCTAATAAGACCAAATATTCCAGATTTATTCAATGTTAAAATTTTATATTTCTTTATTTATTTAGTAAGTATTTTATCCTGAAATTCGATAGCTAAAATGTTAGGCAATACGTATACAAGAGTTTTCCCCCATATTGTTCCTGAATAAAATATTACAGATATTTAAACGTTAAGGTGGCCTTAATTGGCGACCTTACCTTACTAATCGCCACATCCAAAGTGTTAACCAAACTTATATTGGAAAGATTCAAGGCGAAACTAGATAAAAAAAAACTGAGAAGTAACCAAGCAGGCTTCCGTGCCAAACGCTCCACCATTGACCATATTTGAGCCCTTAGTAGTACCTTAGAACAAACAAATGAGTGCAATAAATATATAGATGTTAATTTTATCGACTGCCGTCAAGAGATGAGGAAAGAGGAGAGGGATAGAGGAGTAATACCTCTATGAAAATCTGTCCCGGATAATAACACTTTGTGAGATCCCCTGCCTAGGTTACTGGTGAAGATGCTGCCTTGCAATTCGGCATTGGATCATCAAAGACTAGAGGAAAGAAAACTTGATTACTTTCCATGTACAGATATGTATGAAGGTTTGTGGGAGATACTTCAGCATACCAACTCATGTATAGAAATTAATCAAACGTTTTTCCAAACAGAAAAAGAACTATTGGACATATAAAAAATTAAAATGGATAGAAGCAGATAGATACAATAAGCAACTGAAACAACTCTATAACAAAATAAAAACATACTTCATCTTCTTTAAGTGCTTTGTCCTGTTTAAGTTATGGCCCATTAGGTTATGGGCCCAGATATTTAGTTTATAAATTACTTGCTCAATTTTTATCAGCACCGTCATTATCTAACTTACAAACGTGACGTTGACATATCTTATAATAACACAATAGCAAAAGCCTACCTACACCAACTACCAACCTATATTTTACACATCCGCCATAAAATTATACAAAACGCTGGACGGAAGGGCCGCCCGAGAACTTTATCGTACCGATCTATTATCGTTATGGTACTAGATACTGGCATTCTATAAAAAATAACAAAGTTACTCGTTATTTTGATATTTTAGAAACACCTTCTGTACTTGAAAGTATTTTATGGTTCTACGCATCATTAATTCCTGCATTTGACAAAATGTTCGATGCCATATTTCGGGGACACACTATAGATGTATAGATTATTGCATAAATCAATAGAATATTATAGTCATACTTTCATTTCAAATTAGTTCATTTTTCTGAGAAATTAATAGTTTACAATATTTGCATTTCATTCTATTTCGATTACGCCAGTCAATGCACGAGATTAAGAACAAGGTATTATCTCCGAATTCTATCCTACTGCATGGATTTTAATGAAATTTTGGGAGTAGCCCAATCTCCTAATTCAAAGTCTATCCTATAGGAGGTTTAAAATTTAAAAATTCATTCTATAATTTGATCACATTTTTTACAAAAACCATTCATTTTAAACCCGTTCAACTTTTTGAAAGTAGAAATAACACTATATTAAAAGGTATTGCAAAAGAAAAACAATGCATTTAAATTATGGTGGATGGGGAGTTAAATGTTACTTTTCATTTTTCCTTAAAGTACAGTAGTCATATATTTTTTTTGCACCATATCTCGCTTAGTTTGTATGTAACCGACATTTAGCGGTGCTCGTTTTAAAGGCCTTTTCAAACACTACAAAAGGTGTTGGTAGCATTATACACCCAAAACCTGCCGTTCCTCTGTTATTTCAAGTTGAATACATCAATTTGAGCATGCACCAAAAAACAAACTATTTTCACCTACTATATCTCTTTTTGTATAATAAATAGAATATTTACGAAGGAACGAATCTCTTTATTATTTATAATCTAAAAAATGTTTTATATAGTGTTTTTAGTTCGATGCATAGTTTTTAAGGTATTCACAAAAAATCCGTCCGAACAGGTGTCATTTTTCAATGAAAATGGCCAATTTTCAACTACGCATAACTCAAAAGTATTGAGTTCTCAAAAAAAAGTATAGACCAGTTTTTGCTTAGAAAGAGGTTCTTTAGCCACTTCCGTGCTTATTTTGACCAACAAATTTTCCACCCCCTTGAAGAAGTGGGAACCGCCCCAAGATAAAAGCGCCATAGTATATAGGGTAGATTTTGTTTCTTGAGCTATTCCCTACTTACTGTGAAAATATCAAGTACATCAATGTAGTAGGATGAAATTCGGAGCCAAATACCGTCATTGACTGCCCTACAATAATGCTCTGCTATGATCGCGTGAGAGAGGACACACATAAGATTATAGCAAAATTTCTATTTACCGTAACTTTTCAAGTTTTTCAGCTACAGCAATGAATTTTATGTCATTGGAAAGGTAATTTTGCATTCTTTCAAAATATGTAAAAATATATAGGGCGTATCTAAAAAAATTAATATTTTTTAGTCATTTCCGGTTCAACCGGAAGCCATATTTTTGATGAAATTTATTGTGGTAATAGATAATAAAATACCATAAATGTCTGCAAAATTTAAAATTTAAGTTTTTATTAAGAAGGAAGTTACGGGCACTCGAATATTTTTTAATAAAAAATTCATAACTCCCCTCCTATAGGGAGTTAAGAAATCTGACTAATGTCATTCAATTTACTGATAGGATATCAAAAATATATCAAAAAATAAAAAAAATTCCTTGGAGCCATTTTTGAGAAAATCTAGTTCAAATTTATGTCAAATTTTGACGCCTTAAATATAGGCAACCCGTAACTTTTCTGAAAAACGATAACATCCTTATTATAGCCCCATCTTTAGGCTATATAACGACTTTTTCAAATTAAACTTATCTTAAACACGTTTTTAGATTGGTAGGGAAATGTGTCGAGTGGGCGGTCGGCCATGTTGGCCGCCATTTTGAATTTGGAAATGTCAAATTTCGTATTTTTATTTACCTATCGATGAACTTACTTTGAGTTGAATTTCATTCATTTCGGTCAAAATTTGCAAAAATGGGCCCTAAATAACCCCCTATTTCGGCCCCCCTTTGAGAGGTTTTTTTAAAAGCTTGGTTTCTCGACAAAATTCTCTTTAGGGCCGGTTGTTCGAACGCTAATCAACAATAATCAGTATTAAATATTTAATTACTGTCACCAAAACTGTCAATGTCAACTTTGTTTAGGTTGCTGAAAACATAATTAATTACAATTATGAGATTTATTATTAATTATGTCAATAATTATTGTTATATTAATTGATTATAGTCTCAGAATTGTAATTAATTATGTTTTAACAATTGACATTGACAGTAATTAATTATTTGATAATGATCATTGTTGATTAGCGTTCGAACAACCGGCCCTAAAATTTACTCATACCGAATTTCATCAAAATCGGTCCGGTAGTTTTTGCTGGGCGGTGGCGACATACGTACGTACGTACATACTTCCGACATGTTTTTTTTTATTTGCTTTTTAGACTCAGGGGGACTCAAAACGTCGAAAAAAAGTGAAATCTGAAAAAATTTTTTTTGCACGATCCTATAACTTTATCTATTGTACTATACTACGTATATAGTACGATAAAGTAATATTATACTATACTACGTATATAGTACGATAAAGTAAAAAGAATGATGAAGTCGTTTTCTGAGCAGATGGGAAGAAGACGGCTGTTTTAATCTCAAATTTAATTTAAATCTAACTTTAAACATCCGGTAATTTACACTCCCTTCTTCTACAAGGAATCTGGCAATAAAAATATTAATTTAAAAATAAAACTACCCGTTGTAGCTCATTATTATTCCGGCCACGCACCGTATTTTTGGGGCTTAACTTACTCTTCCAGCTTTTCCTATTCAATTTCCACCACCCACAACAAATTTTAAGTGTGTTTGACGTGGCTGTAAAAATATAAGGTTTGTGGCATTTTTGTAAATATGTGAGGCGTGTTAAGGGCTAAAATGGCATTTTTATAAATTAATGTCACGGATGAGCTTCAGCTAAAAGCGGGTTATAAAATTAAAATTTATATACGAATATTTCACCAACTTTAAGAGTTTATCTTGTCCTTTCGTTTTGTTAGTATATTCCAAATATACTAACTGATGTCATAATATCGCCGGTCCAGAAGAAGAATGACGTAACTGCAAATTTTGTTAATTCTTGTTTATTGCGTAATTAACTTCTAAAATACTGCGTACAGATTATACAAAAGCGACAGAATTGTAACTATGTGGTGAGCCACTACAGGGCAGTTAGTCCAGGGCGCATCTGTTTTGAGATGGACGTTGAGAGGTGACTCAAATTTTTTTGCAGAAATTGCTTGAAAATAAATCAAATAATAATATTTGAGTTATCCTCCCTCTCAAAAAGGTCCGGAACATTGTTTAAATAATCAAAATGTCAAAAATTTAAGGAAAAATTCGATTTTTTTCTTCGTTTTTTGATTATAACTTTAAAAGTATTCATTTCCGAGAAAAGTTGTACTAACATAAAAGTTGCGTAATTAAATTTCCTACAATATAGAATTGGTTAAAAATTTAAAAAATAGTTACCCTAGTTGCAAAATAGCAATAATTGCGAAAAAACCAAACAAAAACAAGTATTCGCATTTTACGTTTTTCAACCATTTATGCTACACTTAGGACCTTGATATTTCATTCAGAAAAACTTTATGATACAGTAAAACAATACTGTAAATTTCATTAAGATCGGTTCAATAGATTTTGCAAAATAAATTTTGCAATCCAGCTTTGGCACAAAAAATTCATTTTTTCAAAACGTTACAGGACTGAAAATAAAGCAGATAGCAAATTTTTTTTGCTTATAGAAGTGTACCGTACCTTTCATTTGCAATTTTCAAAATTAAAATCGATTAATTACCAAGGCGTCAGAAAATTTTTGAATAAACAATAATTTTTGGTGCTACGCGCAGGACAGCGGTGTTCGATTCACACAAGTTGATTTCCAACAAAAATTTCTTCCAATCTTTATCTAATATATTATTTTCTTACTCTATATTTTGTTGTATTTTAATATTTTAATTCCACAAAAATCAAACTAATTTTATAATTGTTTGTGAAATATTGTTTAAACAATTGCATATGTTTAAAAATAATAAACTTTTATTATTTAAGTTAAAATATATGAACAAAGAAAGTTTTTGCTAATAAAATTGTTATTTCAAAGGATAGAGTATGTGTTTTTATTTTGCAATAAAAAAGTTTATTTATATATATCGAAATGTAATAAAAATTAAAATGTATCAATCATTATCAAAGGTCATTGGAATGCCCAATCAGAGCAAACTATCCGCTGTCCTGCGCGTAGCACTAATAATTAATGTTTATTTAAAAAAATTCCTGAGCGCCGTGGTGTTAATCGATTTTAATAGGGAACTTGCATAAATTTTTAAATTCGAAAAAAATGTTATAAATCACAACAGAACATAATTTAAAACATGTGTCAAAGATAAAAAAGTTTTGTTTGTCTTTCGTTTGGCCCCTAAAGACGATTAAAAATTCAAATTAAAACAGGTGGTCCAAAACGCTTCGTGACGTCACTTGGTTTTACATTTACATTTTTCCAATAAAGTAAACAGAATTTTAAATTAGACGTTATAAACGTCAGTAGAAAATACATTTATGTGACGTTACAGGTGTTTTTGATCGTTTGAACTATTCATAGAAAAATTCGTACTTTTACAAAATGGTTTTATTTTCAATAGTAACCCTTCGTTCCTTTCCTTCAAAACAGTATAAAACTACAATTTTAACAAACTGGTATATATTATTACAATGACATACGATAAATGTCATTAGAATATAAATATTTTTGACTTATTCCACGACGATGAGCTTGCCAAATACCCAAGTAGGTGGAGGCCAATAAACTAAAGAAGGAGAAGAAGAATATACCTAAATATAAGGTTGTGCCTAGGTATACGTTACCGTGTACGCAAATAAAAAAGTTAGAGTGTCAGTGATTTCTTATTTTTTATTTGTTTAGTGTTTGTTTTTAAATTAACTACGGAGTGTGGACAATTATTTAGTTCTTTTAATGAGTTTAAGAACATTTTAAAACAGTACGAAAAAGATAAGAGACTATAAATTATTATATATTTTTTTTAGTTATAAATGAAATAGTATGTATTACCGTAAAAGATTAAAATAAAAAGAAGACCTAAAGCTTTCACAATAATAATTAACTTGTTCTGAAGCTATTATCCTTGTGGCATTTTTGTAATCAACTATCCTAAATGGGAACTAAGCCACAATAAGTCGTTGTCAAAATACAAAATATTATTAAATTCAACAAAAATGGTGTTGCTTAGTAAAAAATTGTTCTAATAATTTATTTAATCTGACTAATTTTTGTATTTTGAAAATGACATCCGATTTGGACGTCGAAACGTTAATAAAATCATTTTTTTAGTTAAATTGTGGCTTATTTCCCATTTAGAATAGTTGATTATAATAATTAACTTACGTATAAAAGTTATTTTAACAATATTTTTTACGTGTTATGTCAACTAAATACATATATTTATTTTGCTAACCTAAATATATAGGTACTTTAATATATACATTGATTTATTACAATTAAGTTTGAAACTTCTGAATAGTTCTGCTTCCCTTCCTTTAACAAATATTTTTCTATCAAACACACGCTAAACATATCAAAATAGCATGTACCAAAATATACAGTCACTGCGCACGCTAACTAATGTCACTGGCTTGATGAAGTTTAATTCGCGTGTACATACCTAACTTTTTTATTTGTGTACACGTTAGCGTGTACCTAGACACAGCGAAATATAACCATAATAATAACTAATGTAAAACTATGTGACGTCACGGGTCGTTTGAACTATTTTATACCGCTGAAGACTTTAAATACGTATTTCTAAGTTATTATGAGTTTTTGAAGCGTGAAATTTTGGAAATCTCATTTTTAAACAAAACTGAACATTATTATGCAATAAAAAAAATCGTGCAAGTTCCCTATTTTGCAAAATTGCAAATGAAAGGTACAGTACACTTCTATACGCAAAAAAAATTTTCAACTTGTTATCTGCTTTATTTTCAGTCCTGTAACATTTTGAAAAAATGAATTTTTTTTACGAAAGCTGGATTGCAAAATTTATTTTGCAAAATCTATTAAACCGATCTTAATGAATTTTACAGTATTGTTTTACTGTATCATAAAGTTTTTTAGGGTGAAATATGAAGGTCCTAAGTGTAGCATAAATGGCTGAAAAACGTAAAATGCGAATACTTGTTTTATTTATGTTTTTTTCACAATTATTGCTATTTTGCAACAAGGGTGACTATTTTTTAAATTATTAGTCAATTCCATATTGTGGTAAATTTAATTACGCAACTTTTATGTCAGTACAACTTTTCTCGGAAATGAATACTTTTAAAGTTATAATCAAAAAACCAAGAAAAAGTTCGAATTTTTCCTTAATTTTTTGACATTTTGATTATTTAAACAATGTTCCGGACCTTTTTGAGAGGGAGGATAACTCAAATATTATTATTTGATTTATTTTCAAGCAATTTCTGCAAAAAAATTTGAGTCACCTCTCAACGTCCAAATGTACTAATATTTTTACAGATGCGCCCTGGTCAAGTAAACAAAAATCAAGTAAAACCCCAAAGATATTAAATATCGAGTCTAGAATTCCAAAAATTTTTTGGAGTATCGAGTTCAAGATATTTTCAAAAGTACTGAAAAGAAATATAATATATGTGATATTTTTGAAAAGGTAGTTGAACGACCTGTAAAATGAACTTAACCCCTCCCCTCTTTCCATTAAAGATTTTGGGGGTTGTGTCTGCCTCCGCTAGAAGGTTGATGTAATTTAGTAGAAAACTGGTCTACAAATTGTTCCCTTCACAAATAAATTTGACGTGTTTTTACATATTTTTAGATTTTCTATAGGGGCCAAATTATAGTGGGTAGCAACTTTTCAAATTGACACACTGTGTAGGTATGTATTTATAGGTACACATTAAGCGCCGGATAAAGGGGCGGGCGACCGTACGGGGCGCCAAATTTTGAGGGGCGCCAAATTTTAAAGAACGCCGATATAAAAATATATTTTTTTTCATTCATTATTTTTTTTGATTTTATATCTTAACTTTGAACATTTTTCCTATGACATTGTTTGAATAATTCTAATATTATTTATAAGAAAAATATTTCTATCTATAGTCAGAATTCATAACTAAAAAAAAAAGATTAATAGACTAAAACTAAAACCAAAGCTCACTAATAAATATAACAACCTAAGAATTGTTATGGTTTTTATCACTCATACAAAATTAATGCAGATAAATTCTTTTTACGATCCACAAAGGTTGTTCATTTTTTTGGGTCATTTGTCACGTAGGGATCACATATATGTCAACAATCTACTTTAAAAATGGACGAAGATCAAATTTTAAATTATCAACAAAATTATGAATAGTCAGTGATACTATATACCTACTGGCGAATATGTCGTAAAACTCTTTGGTTAAAAAATAATTTTGTCTTTCTGACCAAATTAACATTTTCATAAACACTATAACACATTTCCGTTACATAAATTTTGGTAAGTAGCTATCCACGTAATAAAAAAAATAAATTAATAATTACATTTATGGTAGGAAATCATAATATGTATTGACTTATTGCACATGAGGTCATGAGGTAAACGACGAGAATTTTGAACATTTGAAGTGATTTTTTAAAATTATTATTCTCATTGGTCTTAGTAATTAAATTTACCTATTCTTTCATTGTAAAGTGATTTATTTCTGCTTTTAAAAAATTTTTCTACCAACCTGGATATGTATGAATTACGAATGACAAGTTCTTCTTCATATGAATGTATAGAAACCTATTTCGAATACTTTGTAAGCGTTAAGATGTTTTATGTTTTGCATAAAAAACGGCGCGTCGTATGAAAAAAGGGGTAAATTTTTTGTCACAAATTGAACGAGGAATTCTAAAATGATTTTTCATTTGAAATATCATTAAATCCGTCAGTTTGTTAGAAAAATTACAACACCTCGTTTCTCGGAAACAAAACATTTGCGGACATACGTTTATAGAGCAAACTGTCATCATTTTTTCAAGTAGAATTATCCCTCAAAGTTTGTCGCACTTATTTAGAAACACCCAGTATCCTTTCTAATTTCCATAGTTTTCAGTGTATTCCTTCACTCAACCAGTTCTTCACTCAACCTTCTCTCCCCAGTTCTTTCTGTTTTGCCAGTCCCCTTCCTGCAGATTTCTTCTTTCCATTGCTTCGTCCACTTCACCTCTGAAAGATCTTCTGGCCTGCCTTTCTTTCTTCTTCCTGTCGGGCTCCACTCTATTATTCTGTTGATCCAACGTTTTTTGTCTGCTTTTTTTCTTGTCCGTACCAGGTTAATTCCTTCTGTTCTATCTATCTATCTATCTAATCAGCCCTAAACATCCATCCTTAGATATAGGCCTCCTCTTCCTTCTTCCATGCCTCTCTATCTTGGGCAATTTGCATCCATTTTGACCCAGTGTGTTTCTTCAGGTCATCTGACCATCGCATCTGTGGCCTTCCCCTTTTTCGTTTGTGGTTCCATGGTCTCCAATGTATTACCATCTTAGTCCATCTTTCATCCTTCTGCCGTAGGGTGTGTCCGGCGAACTTCTATTTAAGCTTTGCTACTTGGGTAGAGACGTCTTTCACTTTTGTTTTGTTACGGATCCATTTGTTTCTTTTCCTGTCTGATAATTTAATGTTCAGCATTTGTCTTTCCATGGCTCTTTCTGTCTTTGCTATTTTTTCCATATTCTCTTTTGTAAACGTCCATGTCTGAGAGCCATATATTAAAACAGGGAGTATACATTGATTGAAGACTTTTGTTTTTAGGTATTGCGGGTATTTTCTGTTCTTTAGAATATAAGACAGTTTCCCGAATGATGCCCAGGCCAACCTTATTCTTCTCTTTATTTCTTCGGTCTGATTTTCTCTATTTAATCTAGTGATTTGTCCTAGATATATATATTCTTTTACTTGTTCTATTCTTGTTTGTGCCACTGTAATTACTAGTTCTTCTTGTTGATTGGTCATGGTTTTTGTTTTACTGTAATTCATCTTCAGTCCTATCTTTGTCGATTCTGTATCTAGTTCTTCCATCATTCTTTGTAATTCTTCACTTCTTTCTGCTATTAATACAGTATCATCAGCATATCGTAAGTGATTCAGATATTGCCCGTTTATGTTTATACCCAAACCATCCCAGTGCAGTTGTTTGAACACATCTTCTAGCGCTTGGTTGAATAGCTTGGGCGAGATGGTATCTCCTTGTCTTACTCCTCGGTTTATTTTAATAGGCTCCGTTTGTTTCATTAGCTTGATAGTTGTTGTTGCCTTATCATATATATTTGTAATTAAGTCGGTATATCTGTAGTCTATTCTGCTGTTTTGTAGGGAATTCTTTACTGCCCAGTGTTCCACACTATCAAATGCTTTTTCGAAGTCAATAAATGCCATATATAGCGGGATATGATATTCGTTAGCTTTTTCGATTAATATCTTCATCGTTAAAAGGTGGTCACTTGTACTGAAGCTTTTTCTAAATCCGGCTTGTTCTCTTGCCTGGTATCCATCTAATTTAGTTGTTAATCTGTTTGTTAATATCTTGGTTAATAGTTTGTACATCACATTTAGTAAAGTTATGGGTCTGTAATTCTTTAGATCCTTTTTATCTCCTTTCTTAAATAGTAACAATGTTACTGCTTCGTTCCAAGTGTTGGGTATTTGTTTTGTCATTAATATTTTATTCATAAGTGTGTACAAAACTTCTCTAGTTATTTTCCCACCATTTTTTAGCATTTCTACAGTTATCCCGTCTTTTCCTGGCGATTTATTATTCTTCATCTCCTTGAGTGCTATTTTTATCTCATTCTTACTGATTTCTGGTTGTAAGTCGGAATTGACATTTTTTATTTTTATTTGTAATTGCTTAAGGATTTCTTGTGTTGGTTTCTGTTTTGTATTCTAGAGGTTTTTATAATATTCTTGTGTTATTTGTATAATTTCTTCTATATTATTGGTCTCTATGCCTTCTTTGTTCTTTATACTATTAATCTGTATGCTTCCAAGCTGTGGTTTTAAGCACTTCATATTTTTATTTTGTTCAATGGTTTTTTCTATTTTTTCTTCCTGTAATCTCCTTTGAATTTCCTTGATGTTCCTTCTGATAGCTTTGTTTACCTCTTTGTAATCTACTGTGTTTCTCTTATCTTGTTCTATTAATGTTTTTCTTTTGCTCATGAGGTTTTTGTTTTCTGGGATATATAGTTTTCCTTTTTTATTCTTGTTTGTGCTACCTCTTTTCCCGCCTTTGCTAATGTATCGGTTAATAGCTGATTTATTTCATCGATATTTTTGTTTTCCAAATCTCTAGTGGCCGGTATACTTTCCCTTATTTTTTGTTTATATTCCTCTTTTGCTTTCTTAAGTTTTCCCATATCTAGTTTCGATCTATTTTCCATTTTCTTTTTTGTTTCTAATTGGCTATTAATGCTGAGTTTGGCTCTGACAAGTCTATGATCACTACCGGTTGAGAAACGATTCAGCACTGTAACATCTTTGATGATGGCTTTTTCTGTTGTAAGGATGTAATCTATTTCGTTTTTAGTATTGCCGTTGGGACTTATCCATGTCCATTTTCTTTGCGGTTTTTTCTTAAAAAACGAGTTCATAGCAAAAAGTTGTCTTTCCTCCAAGTAGTTCATTAATGTATGTCCTCTATTATTTCTTTCGCCGTATCCATATTGTCCTATTCTGTGTTCGTCTTCGTCTATTCTTACCCCTAATTTGGCATTGAAGTCTCCAATTATTAGCGTCAATTTAGTTTTCTTTCTTTCCTTCTGTTCTATGTAGTCTATTATATCTGAGTTCATTTACATTCTTTTCTTAATGTCTTTGTTATTTATTCGATCTCTTCTCGTTGCTCTTAGCTTTAGCTGGTACTCACAGCTTTTCCTTAGAAATTCCATCTCTGTTGCTCTTATTTTGTTTTTGGTTTTCTTATTTATTATACAATTTTCACACCCATAAGTCAGGATACTTCTTGTCATGGTGTGATATATTCTTCTTCTTGTTTTTATACTGATGTTCTTGTCCAATAATACCGGGTGAATTTTCAAAATTTTCATATGCAGTCTCTTGTTTGTCCTAGTCTATATTTTATATTATCTTCCTCAGTTGTTCCTTTGTTTGATATTATGAAACTTAAATACTTGTACTTGTCTGTTCCTTTGATTTGTTTACCTTCTTCTATTTCCAGTCTATTCTTTTGTTATTGGTATACCCATTCCTTCGCACTTTCTTCTCCATGGTTTCAGGGTTTTTTTAGGAATATTTAAAATTGGAAAGGAATATGGAACAGCCCTGTAGCAGTCCATTTTTCGTCTTAAATGGACTGCATATTCTATTGCCCGTTTTGATAGCTATAATACTTTGTTCTTCTTGTATAGTGCTTATACTGCTTTTAGAAAAGGAACATTTTGACGCCTGTCAAAATTTTCAATGTAATTTAAATGTAATCATTTTTTTCGAATCCTGAGAAAACTAATAACTAGTTTTGAAAAATTTAAACGCAGAATGAAAGACTACTTTAATACCGAGAGCCGAAAGTCCCTTAGAATGAATAAAAAGTTTCTTTTGAATGAGATATTTGAAATTAAAAATCACACTACATTTTCTCTTAGTTTTTCACCCGTGTAATTTATTAAAATAAACATTATAGAAGTCTTCGGGGACTTTCGGTCCTCGGTAAGAACGTAATCTTTCATTCTGAGTTTAAATTTTTCAAAAATACTTATTAGTTTTCTCAGGATTCGAAAAAAAATGAATCCCCATTTGAATAGCATTGCAGCCGAAAATACGTACACATCCCCTTAATATTCGTGGAACTTCGAGGTCTTCCTGATTTGTTTACCTTCGTCTATTTCCAGCCTATTCTTTTGTTATTGGTATACCCATTCCTTCGCACTTTCTTCTCCATGGTTTCAGGGTTTTTTTAGGAATATTTAAAATTGGAAAGGAATATGGAACAGCCCTGTAGCAGTCCATTTTTCGTCTTAAATGGACTGCATATTCTATTGCCCGTTTTGATAGCTATAATACTTTGTTCTTCTTGTATAGTGCTTATACTGCTTTTAGAAAAGGAACATTTTGACGCCTGTCAAAATTTTCAATGTAATTTAAATGTAATCATTTTTTTCGAATCCTGAGAAAACTAATAACTAGTTTTGAAAAATTTAAACGCAGAATGAAAGACTACTTTAATACCGAGAGCCGAAAGTCCCTTAGAATGAATAAAAAGTTTCTTTTGAATGAGATATTTGAAATTAAAAATCACACTACATTTTCTCTTAGTTTTTCACCCGTGTTTTTATTAAAATAAACATTATAGAAGTCTTCGGGGACTTTCGGTCCTCGGTAAGAACGTAATCTTTCATTCTGAGTTTAAATTTTTCAAAAATACTTATTAGTTTTCTCAGGATTCGAAAAAAAATGAATCCCCATTTGAATAGCATTGCAGCCGAAAATACGTACACATCCCCTTAATATTCGTGGAACTTCGAGGTCTTCCTGATTTGTTTACCTTCGTCTATTTCCAGCCTATTCTTTTGTTATTGGTATACCCATTCCTTCGCACTTTCTTCTCCATGGTTTCAGGGTTTTTTTTAGGAATATTTAAAATTGGAAAGGAATATGGAACAGCCCTGTAGCAGTCCATTTTTCGTCTTAAATGGACTGCATATTCTATTGCCCGTTTTGATAGCTATAATACTTTGTTCTTCTTGTATAGTGCTTATACTGCTTTTAGAAAAGGAACATTTTGACGCCTGTCAAAATTTTCAATGTAATTTAAATGTAATCATTTTTTTCGAATCCTGAGAAAACTAATAACTAGTTTTGAAAAATTTAAACGCAGAATGAAAGACTACTTTAATACCGAGAGCCGAAAGTCCCTTAGAATGAATAAAAAGTTTCTTTTGAATGAGATATTTGAAATTAAAAATCACACTACATTTTCTCTTAGTTTTTCACCCGTGTAATTTATTAAAATAAACATTATAGAAGTCTTCGGGGACTTTCGGTCCTCGGTAAGAACGTAATCTTTCATTCTGAGTTTAAATTTTTCAAAAATACTTATTAGTTTTCTCAGGATTCGAAAGAAATGAATCCTTATTTGAATAGCATTGCAGCCGAAAATACGTACCCATCCCCTTAATATTCGTGGAACTTCGAGGTCTTCCATTGTTTCCCGTAGCTTTAATTCTAGGTATCGAGGCATAGCCCTACTCATTATGTAATAGAACAATGAATGATTTTCAATTGCATTTAGATGATTGTAGAGGCCAAGGATATGACAACGGCTCTAACATGAAGGGTAGAAATAAAGGTGTACAAGCTCGTGTCTGCAAAGAATATCCTCCTTATTTTTTATGCTATGTGGTTCCAACACCCTTAATTTATTCATTGGGGATGCAGATTGTGCGCTTGCAGTGCGCACAATCAACATATTTTTTTGGTATTGTAAAAGTACAACGTTATACATTTTTTCTGTTTGTTGGCAATGTGCATCTTTTGTCTCGCTCCTTCGTTGCTTGAATTTCAAATGCGCTTGTTATGCTACGCCATATGTTGCATTAGCTATAAATAATAACTGACTTATATTTGCAGTATATAATATTTCGTATGAAAGGGCGCCAAATTTTGTTTTGCCCGCGGCGCTCAAAACCCTATAGAACCGACCCTGCATGTAAATATAAATATATACAATTTGGATATTCTTTTTATACTTGAAGCAATTACTGCGAGAATTTCATTGCGAGGACTGTGAAAAAAAATATGAATCCTCGGCACTTAAACACATTTTAACACTATATCAAAATTCGTCAGACTATGTTCCTAAAAAAAATACATGCAAACGTCTCAAAAAAAGTTGTGAGTGGAGAAATATATCCCGGAAGCATTACTGCCCTAAATTAACATAAAACAGATGTAAAAATGCTAAAAGCTGTCGCTTTTTTCCCTCTCAATGCCGTATGCATCTCAAGCTAGCATTTATCTTAATAAAAATCCCTTTCACTGTTGATGCTTTCACGTCAATCAACACGGCTCAGACGTACCTACATCGGCACAATACAAGAATAATTCTACGGATAAATTACTTCAGAAAAAATTCTGAGCTTTTCATCTGGAAACAAGATAGGTAAATAGGTACATATATATGTAAATTTATAATCAAAGTTGGAATGTTTGCTACCAAATTATACAGGAATAGTATTAAAATGCCGAGAATGCGGTCTACGGCTTAAATTGAAACTACATTTATATCGGAATTTCGATATTTCGTTTATTGTTTATTTTTTCGATTTCATCAGAAACATGCTGACAGACAACCTGTGGAGTTAACGGAGACAGTAACAGCAATGGTTACCAGAATAACAAACGCGGAAGTGGCTCAAGCGCTTCAAAAAATAAAGAAAGGAAAAGCAGTCGGACCAGATGACATTCCTGGGGAAGTATGGAAAGCATTGGGAGAGACAGGAATAAATTGGCTAGCAGGTCTATTTAATATAATTATGGAAGTTGGACAAATGCCAGACGAATGGAGAAGCAGTTTATTAGTACCTGTCTACAAAAACAAGGGAGACATACAACAATGTACAAACTACAGGGCTATAAAACTACTTAGCCACACCATGAAAATATGGGAGAGAGTAATTGATAGACGGATACGTGAAGAAACCGAAATATCCGATAATCAATTTGGCTTCATGCAGGGCAGATCAACAACAGATGCAATTTTCATTGTAAGACAACTGATGGAAAAATACAGGAATAAAGTGACCAACGCTCATATGGTATTCATTGATCTTGAGCAAGCATATGATAGAGTTCCTCGAGAGATTCTGTGGTGGGCACTCAATAAGAAAGGAGTCCCTGGCGAATACATATGTAAAGATTGTGAGAAATATGTATGAGGGAGTAACGACTAGTGTTAGGACAGGTATGGGAGAGACTGATAAATTTCAGGTGAAAGTAGGATTGCACCAAGGCTCGGTGCTTAGTCCTTATTTATTCTCATTAGTTTTCGACCAAATAACAGCGAAACTACAGGGTAGCATTCCATGGTGCCTAATGTATGCTGATGATTTAGTGTTAATAGAAAATAGTGAAAGAGACTTGGAACCAAAACTGAAACAGTGGAGGCAAGCTCTGGAGGAAAAAGGTTTAAAGCTTAGTAGGACAAAAACAGAGTATTTGGAATGTTCATTTAAAGATGGAGTTACCTACTACAAATAAAATGGTATCTTTGGATGGTGAAATGATTGTGAAAAGCAATAGTTTTAAGTACCTAGGATCGGTATTATTACAGAGTAATGTAGAAATAGATGGAGATGCATGCAGTATAATTAGGGCTGGACAGATGAAGTGGAAAGAAGCGAATGGTGTGTTGTGTGACAGAAAAATTCCAATGAAGCTGAAGGGAAAATTCTATAAAACAGCAGTAAGACCGGCTAAGATGTACGGAACTGAATGTTGGGCAGTGAAAAAGAAAGAGGAACAACGAATGCATGTGGCGGAAATGAGAATGCTTAATAGATGGATGAGCGGAGTGACAAAGAAGGATAAAATTAGAAATGAGTATATTAGGGGAAGTCTAGGTGTGGCACCAATTGATGCCAAAATGAGAGGCCATAGGTTAAGATGGTTTGGTCATGTTCAACGTCGAGACGTTAGTCACCCAATACGAAGAATAACTGAAGTGCAGATTCCTGGAAGGAGTAGTAGAGGAAGACCAAAGAAGATCTGGGGGAGACGATAAGACAGGATATATTGGTAAAGGGGATTAACATTGATATGACCCAAGATAGAATTGTGTGGAGAAATGCAATTAGGGAAGCCGACCCCGCATAGGGATAAGGCAAAGAGAATGATGATGATGATCAGAAACATGCTACAAAATTAAATAACAATTAGAAACGAACAAAAATCACAATATTATCACTTACGAAATGTATTTTATATTGTGAAGTGAATTTTATCGGAAAATGTTTAATTGTAATTGCTATTGGTGTTGTTCTGCGAATGTCCGAAGCGGCACTGACCATTACAAAAACCTGAACAATTAGATGAGGAAGTAGAGTTCATCATCAACATCAAAGACGTTGCAATTCTTCATGGGTCTTTGCCGCGTTTACTATTGAATTTCATGTTTGTCAGTCCTGTACCAATATTTCCCATTCCCATTGTCTCACTTCCATTTTCTCTAGTCTTCTCTGACTGCATCTTTCCACCTTTCTAGATCGTCCTACAGACTTTCTCCAATCTGGTCTTTCCCAAAGAAATTAGAGTTATTTGTTCAAATCATAAAATAATCAGAATGGGAAATCACTCATTTCATTACTCATTTTCAAAAAGAAACAACTATCTGAAAGAAATTGAAAAGTTAATTAAGGAAAAAGAAAACTAACAAAGAAGTGGCAACAAACCAGGGCTCCTGAATATAAAATACAAATTTGAACAACACTATTAGTCAAAATCTTAAAAGAGAGATTCAAAACACAAAAATCAGTCTCTCTACTAAGAGAGTAGGTATCAAATTTGATGCAAGACCTCTCTGGAAAGTCCATATTAAAAAGAAAAGCAAAGAAATAGGTATACGTTACAAGAGAGTGTATTGGCTGATGAGAAGAAATTTAACATTGCCCATACATTACAAAGAACTGCTAATGAAACAAATAGGTATTGAGACAACTAGGGACTTATGGTTGCCAACTCTGCTGCTGTGCCAATTCAAGTAATATCCAGATCATCCAGAAGAAAGTATTAAGGAACATCGTTGATACTCTTTGGTATATCATTCATGTTGACCTCCAAAAGGAGCTTGAGATAGAAGGTGAAGATAATGTTATCAAGAAGATGTCAAGTAGTGACAAACAACGCAAGGGCTCCATAGTCATATAGGTAAATACATACACATCGAGGCCATCCAGCTCCTCGATAATACTGAGTTAGAAAGAAGACTCAAACTAAAGTGTTAACTAGTGTAAAAGCAGAACATAGCACTGGTAATTGGTCAACTGTGATCAGATATCAGATTTCAGTGATTATATCATAAATATTTTTTTAATATTGGAGTTTGAGTTTAAGTTCGGTATGTAGCTACTAAAGTTTCAAACAAATTATTTAATCTGTTTTTGGATTTTTTATGAAAAAAAAAGCATATTTAGATACAAGTAAAAGTTACTTGTGTAAACATCGCAAGGAGAATAACCTTTTAATTTTAGAGAAAAAGAGAAAGTTTTGGAGAAGTTATGTGCTTATCTTAAAGCAATAAAGTTTTAATGTGTATTTTTAAAGATATAAAAAGTGAAATGGTAGATTATTACAGTCTAGAAATTAGTTGAGTCGTAAAACAAACTTACTTTTAGTGTAGTCTTGTTGCTGAATTAAACACTTAAAAATAGTATAGGCAAAGTTAGAATAAAACTAGTGGAACTTACGTGGAAGGAAAAACTTCGATTTGTATAATGCTAGGTATAATATTTATTAAAACTTTAAAAAATCATCCAAATGGATTAAAAAGCACCAAAACGTTTTCGATCTAATCAGATCATCACCAGTGACATTTTGTGTAGTAATTGAAACTAGCTCACTAGTTGAAATTAAGACTTCAATATTATGTATATGGTTTTGATTATAATTTAAATTTGAAAAGCGACAATAAGTCGATGTTAAAGGATTTTTATACTGAAAGAGGAACATGACTTCCCTGCTGGAACAAAGAAAAGTTGTACCTATCACTTTGACTGACACATACCGAATTTCTGGCCTGGGCACAGAGCACAGGGAATTTCTCTTTAATTTGAAAGATAGATAAATCTTAAGAACCGGAATATAGCCCTATACTACAAGTTGTAGTCGTAGTCTAGTCGCAACATAGGGGGCCCCGTGGACACTTTTAGTTCGCCGCGATTTGATGGTGTTATTATAGGTTTTTTGTATCGCTGAATCCAATGGAAGTGGTCTGGAAGCCCAAATGTGGTGCGTTTTGTGAAGTGGTGCCCAAATTTGGTGTTTTTCAGGAATTATTAGAAGCCCTGTAAATAAATTGATAGTGTTAAGATCTTCTCTGGTGTATTTTTGGTAGCTGAATCGAATGCGACTAGGCGCGATTACTTAAAATGTTTTCTTATTTTGTTAATAACAAAATAATTAAAAAATAAAAAATGAATAACCATTCTCAATTTCGTTGCAAAACGAAAATACAGCCGAACCATATTCCAGTCCAATCAGAGAGTGCTGCAAGCACCTCTACCGGTTTCGAAACTTATTAGTCTCTCATCAGGAGGCACATATGCTGCTCTCCCTGATCCAACCAAAACAAACCCCAGCGTGCAGTCCCGAATTGCAACGAACGAAATGGCATAGATGCCCTAGCGGCAACTGCTAGCAAAAGACTAAGTTTTCACTCTAATGGCATATAGCATATCCCACCAGAATGAAAACAATGGGAACCTTCTCTGGTTACACCTCCGAGGCTTCTACAATTTGCAAGCCATACGGATGATGAGAGACTAATAAGTTTCGAAACCGGTAGAGGTGCTTGCAGCACTCTCTGATTGGACTGGAATATGGTTCGGCTGTATTTTCGTTTTGCAACGAAATTGAGAATGGTTATTCATTTTTTATTTACATTTACTCTGTGTGGAGTATGAAGGGAACCAGTCTCGTTGGAACTTTACCGCGCTGAGCAGATGGGACGTGAATTGTAAATTGTAGAATTCCCTCATCTTCCTTAGTCTCAGCATCCGTATGGCTTGCAAATTGTAGAAGCCTCGGAGGTGTAACCAGAGAAGGTTCCCATTGTTTTCATTCTGGTGGGATATGCTATATGCCATTAGAGTGAAAACTTAGTCTTTTGCTAGCAGTTGCCGCTAGGGCATCTATGCCATTTCGTTCGTTGCAATTCGGGACTGCACGCTGGGGTTTGTTTTGGTTGGATCAGGGAGAGCAGCATATGTGCCTCCTGATGAGAGACTAATAAGTTTCGAAACCGGTAGAGGTGCTTGCAGCACTCTCTGATTGGACTGGAATATGGTTCGGCTGTATTTTCGTTTTGCAACGAAATTGAGAATGGTTATTCATTTTTTATTTACATTTACTCTGTGTGGAGTATGAAGGGAACCAGTCTCGTTGGAACTTTACCGCGCTGAGCAGATGGGACGTGAATTGTAAATTGTAGAATTCCCTCATCTTCCTTAGTCTCAGCATCCGTATGGCTTGCAAATTGTAGAAGCCTCGGAGGTGTAACCAGAGAAGGTTCCCATTGTTTTCATTCTGGTGGGATATGCTATATGCCATTAGAGTGAAAACTTAGTCTTTTGCTAGCAGTTGCCGCTAGGGCATCTATGCCATTTCGTTCGTTGCAATTCGGGACTGCACGCTGGGGTTTGTTTTGGTTGGATCAGGGAGAGCAGCATATGTGCCTCCTGATGAGAGACTAATAAGTTTCGAAACCGGTAGAGGTGCTTGCAGCACTCTCTGATTGGACTGGAATATGGTTCGGCTGTATTTTCGTTTTGCAACGAAATTGAGAATGGTTATTCATTTTTTATTTACATTTACTCTGTGTGGAGTATGAAGGGAACCAGTCTCGTTGGAACTTTACCGCGCTGAGCAGATGGGACGTGAATTGTAAATTGTAGAATTCCCTCATCTTCCTTAGTCTCAGCATCCGTATGGCTTGCAAATTGTAGAAGCCTCGGAGGTGTAACCAGAGAAGGTTCCCATTGTTTTCATTCTGGTGGGATATGCTATATGCCATTAGAGTGAAAACTTAGTCTTTTGCTAGCAGTTGCCGCTAGGGCATCTATGCCATTTCGTTCGTTGCAATTCGGGACTGCACGCTGGGGTTTGTTTTGGTTGGATCAGGGAGAGCAGCATATGTGCCTCCTGATGAGAGACTAATAAGTTTCGAAACCGGTAGAGGTGCTTGCAGCACTCTCTGATTGGACTGGAATATGGTTCGGCTGTATTTTCGTTTTGCAACGAAATTGAGAATGGTTATTCATTTTTTATTTACATTTACTCTGTGTGGAGTATGAAGGGAACCAGTCTCGTTGGAACTTTACCGCGCTGAGCAGATGGGACGTGAATTGTAAATTGTAGAATTCCCTCATCTTCCTTAGTCTCAGCATCCGTATGGCTTGCAAATTGTAGAAGCCTCGGAGGTGTAACCAGAGAAGGTTCCCATTGTTTTCATTCTGGTGGGATATGCTATATGCCATTAGAGTGAAAACTTAGTCTTTTAACAAAATAATTGTTTATTCTCCGAAAAGCTCGAAATGCGTTATCTACAGCAAGTTTGTAGTCTTTTTCATAGTATTTTTATACGCTAAATCGATTGTCACTACTCGTGATAGCTTAAACCACGTTCCGACTTTGCTATTAATAAATTATTGCAAAAATAACAGTTTATAGAACGTTTACTCACGGTTTTTGCTCTAAATTTTAAAAAATCACTTGAAATGAAATTAAATTTGGCATGCACGTAGCTAACATGTCAAACAAAACAAGTGATATTGTGCCGATGTGTGCTTTTACCCTGGGGATGAGTTTCACCTGGGGTGAGTTTCGGGGGTGAAAGAAGAGACCTTTAAAATAAGTTCGGAATTTGATAAACTGCATACAAACTATTATTTTGTTAAATGAAGTAAAGAAACACAGACTTACTCGCAATCATTTAATTTACTTCGACGACCGGTTTCGATCTCTACAATATACAGATCATCTTCAGGTCGGCGTTACAAGTGATTAAATGCTACAATTAAAGAAAGCCAGGCCAGAGTTAGAACATTGTTTGGTTGTATCAAAATGCAAATGGAAAGCCAAAAATTTTGAAAGGTATGTAACTGTTGACATTTCAGAACAACAAACTGATACATACGTATGCACACATATGAGAAACAGGTACTCATAAGCACGCATACGCACATAGATGTACATATGCGGTTTATGACTATGTATTTGTTAAATTAAGTTATATTTTAAAAAAAATTTAAAACCCTTATAATTTTGATCTACTTACATGCCGTTAAAAGGGATGCTTTGTAAGTTCATCGATAACATGTTTAAACGTCCAGATTATGCTAATAGGATAGCTAGGTGAGGGACTGGGTAAGCGGACATGCTTCGTAGGTCAAAACACAGTGAATTGCAATGGATCCTGAAGGCAGATTTTGTTATTAACAAAATAAGAACATATTTTGAGTAATCGCGACTAGTCGCATTCGATTCAGTGACCAAAAATACACCAGAGAAGACCTTAACACTATCAATTTATTTATACGGCTTCTAATAATTCCTGAAAAACTCCTAATTTTGCCATAATTTGTTAATAACAATTAAACGCACCACATTTGGGCTTCCAGACCAGTTCCATTGGATTCAGCGACCCAAAAAACCTATAACACCACCATCAAATCGCGGCGAACTAAAAGTGTCCACGGGACCCCCTATGTTGCGACTAGAATATTGTGTTTATTCTTTTATAACGATTCTCATACTCTGCTTGCGTACCGCGTTCTTTAGTATCTCCATGGTAGTCCCTTTCTTCCAGTGATATGTTTTTGCAAGGGTCGCTATCGCTATGTTTCCCGAGAATCTACTTTCGATTGTCATCTCTCACATTGCGACCACTTCATCTCCTCATAGCCTATCAGAGGATAGAAATTCTTTTCCACCCAGCAAGGTACACCAGATGAAGCAACCGTGATTCCTGAGCATTTAGGCCGTGTATCGTTAGGTACACGACAACTTGAACTGGTGTGTCTTCATTTCTCATAATATAAGCAATTTATCCTGTACTGTTTCTAGTCGTGTTCCAGCTACCTGCTCCACTTTTATTTGTAACGGGGGTGTCTGGATTGGGGGATTTGTAAACGATAATGTGTCAGATGTGAAAAATTGTGGTAGAAGCTAGGAAGTGGGTTTGAGCTGCCACTACTGGCTCAGAAGTTGCTATAGTTGGTTTTTTGTTATTTTTTCATTTATTTTGATCGGTTCTTAGATCAGCTTTTTGGCAATTGCAAGATACTGCCTACGATATTTTAGAAGAATTGTTGCCAGAATGTTCCAGTGCTCATCAGAAAGTGATGAGGTTATTAGGAGTCTGTCGTAGACCTTGGGTAGAAAGGAAGGAGTGATATCGGTCTGCAGGATTCAGCACTAGTAGGGGTTTTCCCTGGTTCAGGGATCATGATTGTGCTGGATATTTTCCAAGGAGTAGGAAAATATTCTAGCTGGAGGCTTACATTGGTAATTCTTGCTAGCCAAGAGACATTCAAAAATCATCGTTATTAAAGTATTTTTATTTGTCTAGCAAGGACAAATCGGCATATTTTTTTAGCTACTCGGTCTGGATCCGCCCTTGAGCTACACAGCATTCTGACGGACTCTGTCTCAATTTGGGCCACTATCTCGTGATAGTTGGGTAATCTGTGGGGGTCTGGGTTGTCCAGAAGTTGTACTATGTTCCGTTCGGTATCTCTTTGGAATCGATATATAAATCCCATTATACCATATTACAAATATGGGCTCATAATAATAATATAAGCATACCTTATGAAACTCCATACAAAAATTAAGTAACCAAAAACTTCTTTTAGAAGATGTTACTTATTTTAGCATTATGAAAAGTGGTAAACATATTTAACAGTGTCCCATAAAGGGTTAAGGCAGTGTTATCTAATAAAAACACATAGTAATAACCAGTGAACTTTTCAATGTGCCTCCATTAAGTTGTCCTTCCGTAGTTTTCGTGGTCTTCCCACTCATCGTCTTTCTAATGGGGAACCGTCCATCGCCGTCCTTACTACCTATCTATTTGTTGTCATTCGGCTTATGTGGTCATTCCATTCTATTCTTCTGTTTCTTACCCAGTTATTAATGTTATCCACCTTGCATCTCCGTCGTATATCTGTAAATCTACCTGTGTCCCATAGTGTCTTACCATCGGTTTTTCAAAGGGTTTTCATCTCTGCTGTTTCTAGCAATCTTCTTGTCCTCCCTGTGTCAGGTTGTGTTTCTGCCGGGTATATCATTATTGGTCCGATGACTCAGCTTTTCATTTCTTTCCCGATATTTTTATTTCTCGATATTGTTTCATTCAGGCAACCTGCGGCTCTGTTTGCTCTATTCACTTAATCTTCCACTTCTGTTTCGAGCTTTCCGTAGCTAGACAGTGTGATGACTAGATATTATATTTAGGAGCTCAATTTATTGTAAATTACATTATTAATACATATTTATCTTTTGTATAAGAATTTGTAGTTGTATCACAGAATTGAATACCTTCAAAATTTAACAATCTATTTGATACTTTCAGTTTTCCTACTAGGAAAACTTATTTCGTTTATTCAATTCACTTAAGATTAACTTCTTATAAAAACCACACTTTCCCGTAGAGAATATTTTACCGAATCTTGTTCTTATTTTAAAATTCAAAGTACCCGGTCTCTCTAAAAACAAAGAATAAATGTCTCTTGGCTCTTGGCGAAAAGCAGTCTTAAAGTTTTCGCATCATAACTTATGAGATTTTTTGGTTTTAAAACTGCAGAAACTATTAGGGCGTGTATTTTACAGGATCTCCAACGGCGAACAGACAATTCTCCTCACTCACTTAGTTGCTATTCTCCCCCACGCAATACTAAATAAAATATCGTGACAATTTTCTTGGTTTCTCCCGGTGTTGCCAATCGGAGGGAAAGTTGCATTTTTGCGTGAATTTTTAACACATAAGAGTAGGCTTACCATACGTCCCGGTTTGACCGGGACGGTCCCGGTTTGAGATCCCTGTCCCGGCGTCCCGGCCGGTTTGCATTAGTGTCCCGGTCAAACTTGAACAACACCGACACCCAAGCCATTGATCAAGGATCGTCTAAAGTGCTCAAAACACAAGTCCAGCGCAAGTACCATTGCAAACTCATCTACCATAACATCGTTTTTCAAAAATGCTGAACCCGTAGAAAATGAACTTTCCATTGCTGCTAAAGAAGCTACTTTTGCATTCCATATAGCAATCCACAATAATACATAAATTTAAGACATCTGATTGCTCCTCAAAATAAATATCGAAGCTGTTTGAGCCCAAATTGGGGTCTACACGCACCAAGTGCTAAGCGATCATCACGGGAGTGATTGCACCTCGCACCGATGGTAAGAGATGAACTACACAACGAGCTAAAAGAATGCAAATTTTCGGGCATTTCAACAGATACATCAAACATACATGATGTTCAATTTACAGGCACCAAAAGTTGTTAGGTACTTGGTACCTGAGACAGAATATCTGTCTGTCAAGTTACTCGATTTTTAATTTGTCGCCGGAGAAACGTCTGAAATCTTGGCAAATCACATAATGTCGATAATAAAAAAACACTAAATAGAAAACAAGATGGCAGCTTTCTGTGGTGATAACTGTAATACGAATTTCGGAGGGAAAACTGGCGAGACAACAACAACGTCTATTCCAGGTTCAAGGAAGTTATCGGCGTTACCATAAAAGGCATTTGTTCCAGCGCACACATCGTTCACAAAATAATTCAACATGCAGTTAATGGTCTTCCTGTCGAAATACAAGCAATCATTGTAAAAATATACAAATATTTTTGTATATATACCGTATAGTACGCGTTACAAACTTAAAAGAGTTTTGTGAGACAGCTGTCATCGAGTTCAAAAAATTAGTGAAACATGGAAATACAAGATTGCTGTCTTTATTACCAGCTGTGGAAAGGATACTGCCGCTACACTAATGCTTGAAATCTTATTTTCTTGCTCAAGTAAACTACCCTCTCGCATTGCTAAATTTCTTCACAACAGAACTGGGAGCACTTTACTTTTGGTTTGTGCTCGGACAGTTAAATGTATTCAACAAAACCGTTTAGTCTATGGAAAAGACTAACTCAACTGTGACAGATGTAGGTATGGAGTTCACAAAAGTTAAAAAACAATCTTCAAAACAGGATGAAAAACAAATTTTTTTAAAACTCTTAAATAAATTTAATGATAATGTTGAAATGTCGATAAATGTTGATAAATGTCGAAAACTTCATTAGTGACGTTCACGCTTTCTATGAGCGCTGCATTTCTTATTTAGAATTGTGGGAAAAGATCTTCGGCGGAGCCGAAGATTTTGAGTAGTTCTGCTTGAAAAATGAGCTTAACTGGAGTGACATCGAAAAAGCAGCAAAAAATATAAATAAAATGCAAAAACCTCAATCGAAAACCCAAATAAAGATTGATGAGTTATTTGATGAGGTGTTAATGGTAAAAGGCACAGTATAAAAAGGGACAGTAAAACCACTTCTCTGTCGGCACTTTGATCTCAAGAAGTAATACCGGCAGTACGCACTTGATAATTCACCAGTGGTGGATGCGGGTTTTCCCTGTTAAAACCCGTACGTTTCTATGCGACTAGCAATGCGAGAGTGGGGCAAAAGCGACTAAGAACATTGCGCGGTCGCCATGCGCGACTACAGATTTTACTTCCAATTTTTCGGAGAGTGGTTCTACTGCCCCTCTTTATACTGTGGTAAAAGGCTTCTTCCAAAATTCTAATGAAACTAGTTATTCCGAGAAATGGGTCCAGCTATTCACCCATTTTCACAAGTATCGTATTGAGGTGCTGAATTAAAAAAATTATGGAGTTTACTATGTGTCTACCCGGTACTTCAGCGCCACTGGAGAGAATTTTTTCACGGATGAAAAAAATGTGGTCTGACGATCGGGAGGAAGAATATGCCTTGTTTACGTGCAAACTCAACTTGAACATGTCATGTACTGAATTTTATGGCAAATATAATTTTATAAAAATAAATAAATAAATAATATAACTGGTCAAATTTTTAGTGTTGTTTGTATTGTACTTTATCTCTTTTTCTCATAAAAAATATATTCACATTTTTTACACAAACTAAACGAAAAGCAAAACGAAAATGAGCCTCTTCATCTTCTGCGTCCCGGTTTGGCTCTTCGTAATTATGGTAAGCCTACATAAGACAAACGAGAAAAAGTTAATTCGACACCCCCATCGAACAAGGTTGTAACTCAAGTTACATCTATTTTCAGATTTCAACACAGGCGAATTCAGCAAAAAATTGCGCACACGTCAAAATAAACGACTTAGTTTAATTCTCAATAGTTTGGCTAATACTCCATTGAAAAAAGTTGTATTTTAACTTATGTGTGCCATTTTAGCGTGAAAAAGGCAGTAACACTGGATACTCCCTATGTTAAATATTTACTTTCTTTATACTTGACGATTAACAAGGTTGTTAAATGAGTTACAACTTTGTTGCACGTATGTTTAATTTATTAAGTATTTAAACATATGGTGTATCTCATAAGCCAATTTATCGAAATGAAAATAAAAAAAGGATTTAAAGACTTTTTTCCATTTTGATAGTTGCGGTGGCCAAAATAAATATAGAATAGGTTTTGCTACATACTCCTTCCTATATAGTGAAACAGTGTAATATTAACATTACACATGTATTTTTCGAAATAGCACATTCACAAAACGAGGGTGATTCAATGCATGCCCTTATATAAAAACGGAAAAAACATTAAGTCGTGTATATGCTCCAGACCAATGGATAACCATGATACGATATACCACAGCTTCAGGCAAGCCTAAATACGTAACTGAATTAAATCAGAACCAAATTCTAAATTTTAACATATTTAAGAACACACATGTTAAGGTGTCTTCCATTCTTCTTATGTGTCCTGCCCAGTTCCATTTTAACATGGCATCTTCTGGATCACATCTGTTACTTTTCATCGTCTTCTTATCTCTTTATTGGACTTGCGATCACTGAGCTTAATGTTGAGCATTCTCCGTTCCATAGTTCTCTGAGTCATTTAAAGTTTGTGGACTAGGTTGTTGTTAAAAGCCCAAGTTTCAGTTCCGTATGCCAGAACTGGCAACACGTACTGATCGAACGTTTTTACCTTCAAAGTGTTTGGCAAGTTTGATTTAAATACTGTTTGTAAAGATGAGTTAACTTTAGTCCAAATTGTAAAATATTTTCTTAAAACTAAAAGGGAAGTTCCCTAGGTTGGCTGTATACCATATATACAGGATAGCGAGAAAGTATGGAAACACGGTGATTTCTCGGAAACCGCTCGAATGATTTTTATGAATTTTGGTGGGTAGGAATGTCCTAATGCGGCCGATATTATAGTGGTAATTACATTGTTGTCAAATCTTCCGTTTTTCTGGAAATCTAATGAACTTTCTTATTTTAAATAGAACACCCTGTATATTTTTTGCGTTTTAAAGTCCTTAAGAAATACTGATTATTTTTCATGTTATATTCCCTATACCTAAATGTCATAATTTCGGAGTTATTGCTAGATTTATTAAAAAAAAATTTTTAACAAATTATACAAATTTATTTTTTTAGACCGGATAGATATTATTTTAAGTTCTTTGGGTCATTGGGAACAAAAAAGGTCTTTTGTAATTTTCCTCAAAAGTTAATCGTTTTCGAGTTATAAACAATTTAAAACTGAAAAAAAAAACGAAAAATGACGATTTTCAAGGTTCAAACACACAAGTAAAAAAATCATTTTTAAAATTACGAAGTACCTAAATAGGCTATTGATTATATTCAAAATAAGATAGCTAAAAGGAACTACAACGTTAACGGGGTTTTATTATTTGATATGGTCAATGGACATCTATATATGAAAAAACCGCGGAGTGCTACCGTTTAAAGGGGTGCGTTTTTGAGAAATGGGCGAATTAGTCCCTGGGCACAGGTTACATTAGGGTGAGTTCTATGCACTTTCGGTACAAACATATCTACATAAAAATTGTTCCTGGTTAAATTTCATATCTAAATATAACTTTTTAAAGTCAAAGATACCTTTTTTACAAAAATATATTCAAAAGAAAAAGCACAAAGAAACCCAAAAGAAAGAAATTTTGTTTTTTGTCCCATAACTTTTGTCCACGGGGATATAGGTATAGGCATTGCTTCACAGAAAAAAAAACTTACATATTTTCTCTTTAAAATGATGTTTAGTAGAGGTTATTAGGATTTACAGTTTTCGAAATATGATTTTTCAAAGTTCGCCACTCACAGCAATTTTAGGCAATTTTCCTTGTTATTTCGCAAATATTGTTCGATAACCTTTTTCTACGTAACTTTAGGGATATGCAATGGTACACGTAATAGGAATAGAAATCAATTACCTTTAAAATGGTCTACTGTATAACGTTGTACGACTTTCTTTTAAAGAGATTATGGTTTTTCAAGGTTTTATAGTTTTAACGATTTTTTTATAATATAATATAAAAATAAGATAAAATTATTATATAACATATTATATATTATATAATACCTAATATAAAAAAATATTATTTTTTACATTTTTTACGATTATTTTTGAAATTTCTCATTATAACTTTTTTTTCTTGTACATGAATATACTATCTATATTATATACATATTGCGCAACAAAGAGGGCTTACTTTCTGTTCTTTAAAATGGTGTATCATCTATATTTAAATACATCATGGAAACCGAGTGATTCTTTGATATTTTTTTACCTGTATTATTTAAAATTATTTCTCATAAACATTAGTCTTAAAAAACATCACTTTAGTTAAAATTATTTAAACGTTGACATTTAAAAATTTTTTAAAATCAAAGTCCATCTCTTCGTAACATTAGCTTCAATATCTTCCTCTGACACCTCAGTTATCTTAAAGTTCCCACAATTAGTATCCATGCACATGCACCCTTTGCAGAATATTGAACAACTAATTCCTATCTTCCTACAACCGCAGTTTTTTGTACATCCTTTGGTACATTTACATGCTATTTTTTCAAGCAAAGTTTGTGGTGCAGGAGCTTTGACAGTAAATATTGGAATTAATCCATATTTTGAAGTTTGCCCGGCAGAGTCAAGTGGATCCAAAGTATTACCTATAAAAAATAAGATTCAATCATAACACACAATCACATAAAAAAGTTATAATGAGGAATTTAAAAAATAATCCTAAAATCAAAAATCGTTGCAAGTACTTATTACAATTTGAAAAAGCATACCTTATTCAAAAATAACCCTGGAATTTTTTATAATACACCATTTTAAAGTAAACAGAATAAGCTTTCTTTTTATTATATAATATATACCATACAGAAAAAAAGTTATAATGGGAAATTTAAAAAATAATCGTAAAAAATATAAAAACTCGTTAAAAGTATAAAGTCTTGAAAAAGATAACCTCTTTAAAAGAAGTCGTACAACATTATACAGTAGACCATTTTAAAGGTAATTGATTTCTATTCCTCTTACATGTACCATTGCATATACCTAAAGTTACGTAGAAAAAAGTTACAGAACAATATTTGCGAAATAACAAGGAAAATTGCCCAAAATTGCTGTGAGTGGCGAACTTTGAAAAATCATATTTCAAAAACTGTAAATCCTAATGACCTCTACCAAACATCATTTTAAAGAGAAGATATGTAAGATTTTTTTCTGTGAAGCAATGTCTATACCTATATCCCCGTGGACAAAAGTTATGGGACAAAAAACAAAATTTCTTTCTTTTGGGTTTCTTTGTGCTTTTTCTTTTGAATATATTTTTGTAAAAAAAAGCATCTTTGACTTTAAAAAGTTATATTTAGATAGGAAATTTAACCAGGAACGATTTTTATGTAGACGTGTTTGTACCAAAAGTGCATAGAACTCACCCTAATGTAACCTGTGCCCAGGGACTAATTCACCCATTTTTCAAAAACGCACCCCTTTAAATGGTAGCACTCCGCGGTTTTTTCATATATAGAGATTCATTGACCATATGAAATAATAAAATCCCGTTAACGTTGTAGTTCCTTTCTATAGTACATAATCAATAGCCTAAAATTCAAGCTCAAACCTTTTTGTATCAGATCTCCATAAGAATTTTTGGCATATTTTATTCTAAAATATTGTTTTTTTTTAATTGTCAATAATTTTAATATGCGAGGACGGGCAATCGGGCTGCATTAACAATTAAAAAATAATATTTTAGAATGAAACAAGACCAAATCACTTATCGGCATCTGTTAAAATAAGGTTTGAATTTAAGTTTAGGCACTTCGTAGTTTCAAAAATAATATTTTTTACTTATGTTTTGGAACCCAGAAAATCGTCATTTTTCGATTTTTTTCAGTTTTAAATTGTTTATAACTCGGAAACGATTAACTTTTGAAGAAAATTATAAAAGACCTTTTTTGTTCCCAATGACCCAAAGAACCTAAAATAATATCTACCCGGTCTAAAAAATAAATTTGTATAATTTGTTAAAACATTTTTTTTTAATAAATGTAGCAATAACTCCGAAATTATGGCATTTAGGTATAGGGAACATAACATGAAAAATAATCAGTATTTGTTAAGGACTTCAAAACGCAAAAAATATACAGGGTGTTCTATTTAAAATAAGAAAGTTCATTAGATTTCCAGAAAAACGGAAGATTTGACAACAATGTAATTACCACTATAATATCGGCCGTATTAGAATACCCTTACCCACCAAAATTTATAACAATCGTTCAAGCGGTTTCCGAGAAATTACCGTATTTCCATACTTTCTCGCTACCCTGTATAGTTAAAAAACTCTAACATGAAGTAAAAACCACTTCTATGTAATTGGTATATTTATTAAAATTCAAAAAATCCCACATGTTAGAGTTTTTTATTTTCTTAAAACATTGAAAAGATTATTTGAACAAAATTAAATATAGATACCTTCCTCCACTAGTAGCAATTAAAATGATCCAACTGATCGAAGTTATCAGAACTAGATCGAACAATAAAGCAAACCAATACGCACAATACACTACACTGCAGAGATTACGGTGGACAGGGCACGTGGTCCGCATGCATGAGAACGGAATCCCCAGAAAATTGCTAAATGCAAGTATGCAATGAGAAAGACCTGTTAGAAGACCAAAAAAAGAGATAGGAAGACGAAGTAGATGAGAATGCCAAAAACCTCCTAAAAGCGCGTTCATGGAAAAGAACAGCAGCAAATCGAGATGATTGGAAAAGCCTGCTGAAGGAGACCAAGGCTAGGTTTGGGCTGTAGTGCCATTGGATAGATGGATGGAACTGATTCAATCTTAAAAATTTTGGCTCACTGTGGAGTCCTCGAAGTAATTTCCTATATTCATGACTCGAACATCTATTTACCCAGTTTTTCATGGAATAGAAATATACAAATAATGGAATGGAAATAAACCTAAAGAAAATTGAATACTAATTGAACAGCGAATACAGAAATAAAACACCTGGAAATAGACGAAGGTAAACAAATCAAAGGAACAGACAACTACAAGTATTTAGGTTTCATAATATCAAACAATGGTTACAATTATATGTAACCTCTATTGGAATCAGACAGCAAAAGTGAAAGTTGAAAATGAACTGACTGAGGATATCCAGATTCGCTGTGGGGTGCGCCAAGGGTGTATTTTATTACCATTGTTATTTAATTTATATAGTGAAGCCATCTCAGAATTAGCGTTGGCCGAAGTCAATGAGGGCCTAATAATAAACGGTGAGCCACTTAATAATATAAGATATGCTGACGATACCGTACTTCTAGCGGGAACACTGGAAGAATTGCAACACCTTGCTCAACAACGAAATATACATTGCAACGATTATGGACTAAAAATAAATTTGAAGAAAACCAAGTTCATGGTATTTACAAAAGCACAAAACATCAGAGTTGGACTAGTACTGGATAATACAGAAACTGAGCAAATATCTTCGTACAAATACCTTGGAGCATGGATCACAGAAGATACTGATCAGACAAAAGAAATAAAATGCCGCATTGAAATGGCACGATCCATTTTTAACAGAATGAGGAAACTTTTCTGTAATCGCAATATCAATATAACGCTCTATATAAGAATGCTTCGTTGTTATATTTTCTCCACTCTTTTGTATGGGGTTGAGGTATGGACACTAAAACAATCCAACATTAAAAACCTGGAAGCATTCGAAATGTGCTGTTTTAGACGTATTCTGAAAATATCATGGACAGATCGTAAAACAAACGCACAAGTGCTCGAACAACTAGGAAAACAATGCGAAGGTTTAAATTCCATAAAAATCAGGAAGTTGGAATACTTGGAGCACATCATGAGAGGTGAAAAATACGAACTATTAAGGAATATAATGCAGGGCAAAATCAAAGGCAGAAGAAGCGTAGGAGATAAAATCTCGTGGCTACGCAATCTCCGTGAATGGTTTGGATGCAGCTCAATTGAACTATTCCAGCGCGTAACCAACAAAATTATAATTGCCAGAATGATTTCCAATCTCCGATAGGAGCGGAACTTTAAGAAGAAGAAGAAGAATATCAAACAAAAGGAACAACGGAAAAAGATATCAAAAATAGACTAGGACAAACAAGAGGCTACATACAAAAATTGAACCCGATACTGTGGGATAAGAACATCAGCATAAAATCAAAAAGAAGAATATATAATACCATGACAAGAAGTATCACCACTTATGCTTGTGAAAATTGGACAATAAATAAGAAAACCAAAAACCAAATAAGAGCAACAGAGATGGAATTCCTAAGGAGAAGCTGCGGAGTAACCAGAAGAGATAGAATAAATAGCATAGAGTATAGAGATTAAGAGAAGAATGGGAGTGAACTTAGATATAATACACTACGTGGAACAGAAGAGATTAACCTGGTACGGAAGTGTCAGAGTCAGAAGGGCAAACCAAAATCGCTCTATAAATAGAATAACAGAGTGGAGCCCGAGAGGAAGAAGTAAGAGAGACAGACCCCGAAGATCCTTCAGAGATGAAGTGGACGAAGCAATGGAGAGAAGAAATCTACAGGAAGGGGACTGGCAAAACAGAAAGAACTGGAGAGAACAGTTGAGTGAAGGAATACAGTAAAATCTGTGGAGATTCTTCTATTTATCCACGGTGTTCTTTGCGTCAATATGTGTCAATAATATTGCATCAATAATATTGACCGTGTACCCTTTTATTAGTGTTAATTATTAATTATCGGAGTTTAGAGCAGTGTATAAATGTTATAATTAATAAACATGAGTGGTAATAGAATAGAATAGAATAGAATAGAAATATCCTTTATTGTCATGAAAAATTTAACAATTTTATAGACAAAGCTTACAAGAATCATAAATAAAAACAATAACAAATACAATTTACTAAAATTATACAAATCGTCAATATAAATAAAACATAATAAAGTCAAATAAAAATCAGTAACAATCTATTGCAAAATTAAAAAAAAATTGCAAATTGCGTAATCTACCTTAAGAAATTTAATAAGAAATTTAATAAGTTATGCTGCTGCATATGACACTCAAATATAGATTAAGATTCTACTTATACATAACAATACTGTAATTTCTTAGTTATTGGTTAAGAAACTCTGCTATTGAATAATATGGTCTTTCAGATAAATAGGCTTTAGTCATTTTACGGAACTTGGGGAAAGATGTTGCAGATTTAAGTTGTAGAGGGAGATGGTTGTATAGTTTTTTTGCAGAATATAATATAGATTTCTTTATTAACTCACTGGACGGGATCGGTAAATAGATGTCAAAAGTAGAATTTCTGATGGAATAGTCATGTCTAGGTCTTTCTGGAAAAACATGTAGATGTTTACGAATTAAGCAAACAGTTTCTAAAATATATAAAGAAGGTAATGTTAGAATTCTGTGATCTTTGAAGTAGCTTCTGCAATGTGTTGTTCTTCTGAGGCCAAATAGACATCTGATTGCTCTTTTTTGCAATTTAAAAATAACATCGGATTGGGCAGCTGTACCAAAACCCCAAAAAGGCAGACCATATCGAAGATGGGACTCGAACAATGAAAAGTATGTTATTTTGGAAGAGGCTAAATCCATTTCCTTAGAGACAGATCTTATTGCAAAGCAAGCTGAGGATAGTTTCTTGCTTAACACATCGATATGAAGGGACCATTTAAGGTTGCTATCTAAAAAAATACCAAGAAACTTTACAGAATCAACGATACTGATCTGGCTGTTATGAAGAGGTAAGGGTTGAAGAGTTCCTTTATAGGGTAATGCTACTGTTTTATCTACGTTAAAAGAGAGTAAATTAGAATCTGACCAGGATTTTATTGTGAGTAGATCAGAAGTTATAGTAGCATGAAGAGTTGCGATATTTGAGTTGCTCCAAGTGATACTGGTATCGTCAGCAAAAAGAAAAACTTTTCCATCGATTTTTAAACTAGTGATGTCATTAATAAAGATAAGGAAAAGTAGAGGACCCAATACTGAACCTTGCGGTACCCCAAATACAACATTTTTGAGACTAGAGTCTGTATCATTTGCTCTAACCAGTTGTTTCCTATTTTCCAAGTAAAATTGAAACCAGTTCAAAGAAATACCTCGAATTCCATAGAAATCTAGTTTTTTATCAAAATGTCGTGATTTACACAATCAAAAGCTTTGGCATAATCACAAAAAAACAGTGGCAGTGTGGAGATTATTGTTTAATGCTTGATAAACCTCATGTAGTACAGAAAACATGGCATCGGTGGTACATTTATTATTTAAAAATCCAAACTGATTTTGTGATAAAATCTTGTTATCAACGAGAAAGGACATACGTCGGGCTTTTAGGAGTCTTTCAATAATTTTGGAGAGTACCGGTAGTAATGCAATAGGTCTATAATTGCAGGCAATAGATTTTTCACCACCCTTATGAAGAGGAATAATGATGGCCGTCTTTAGGCACTCTGGAAATTTACCTTTCTCAAAAGAATCATTTATTAGAGAGATGAGGACTCCCAACACATTGTCTGGGAGATTTGAGAAAATTTTTATAGATAGTCCATCGGTACTACAGGAAGATTTGCTTTTGATACTATTGATTTTTTGGATCAGTTCAGATTTACCAACCGGTCTTATAAAGAATGAATTCGAAACCTTTCCTGAATTAGGGAGATAGGAAATGGGATCTTGTTGTGACACAATAGTTGATGTTATATTTTTACTCACATTAACAAAATATTCATTTAGATTTTCTGGGGTAGAAAACATAATGTTAAGAGGTTAGAAGATTTCTGGGTTATACTCTTTATCCTTTGTCAATGGCGGATCTAGACATTTGCCCCTTGGGGGTGGGGTGAAGCACCAACCAAAAGCCATAAAAAAGATAAACTTAAAAACAAAACACCTAATAAATAGATTATAGAAAATCTCTATGCAGTCCCATTCCAATAAGTTCCCTTACTTTGGACCTTCTTGGGGGAGGGATTTCCATTATTTCTCTCCCCGTATATCCGCCATTGTCCTTTGTAACGTACATTCATTCATACACATTCTTATTTCTGTTATAAACGGGAGGGAATTTTTCCATAAAAGTGGGTATTTTTACGGTAAGTTGATGGAAAGAGCTCGCTTTTAAGGTTGGCAACACTGAGTTACTCCCATACTCCTTTTCTGCTCCGCCAAAATCACGTAATTTCATAATTTCTCCGGGCAATTTCGACAAGTCGGTTCACCTCAAGCACCTCTTGGAAGTAATTTTCGTAAGACTGTGCAGAAAAAGTAAACAATTAGATGTATTAAGACGGGAATTGGATGGGTTTTAATGGATTTGGAAAAACCATTTTGCTCTATATTTATTTTTATGAAATTAGTTCACGAAAATTGTGTTTACATGGATAGTACGCTGTGGGCATTCTGCTGCTATGTGATTTTTCCATTGTGTTTAAGTATTGCTCTGTTTAAGGTATTATTACGTCATATATTATATATGACTAAAATTTAAACTGTAATACATAGTAATCCATTATTGGCGGGATCTACGGGTGAGGGAGGGGGATAGGGTAGGAAAAGGGAAATTCTTCCCACTACAACAAGGTCCAAAATTAAATAAGTTGAAGAAAAAATAGTTGTTTTTTTTTGTATAAAACTCTAACAGGAATCTTATGATTATTGCTATCTGATCATTTACTATGATCAATAAGAAAGTTAGTTCTATCTACAAAATATTACAAAAAACTTATCTAAAGGTCATATTCAGCAAAAATTCGTAGGCTCTGATACATAATATTAATACATACATATTATGTAGTACTTAATATATAGCTTACGTGTACACTTTAAGTGTAATTCAAGTGACTAAGCATTTATTTAAGTGCACTTATTTAACTTATAACACTAGCTCAAACGGCGTAGTTCTCTTAAGTCTTCTTACCTGGGTGGCGTTGTCTAGGAATTTGATGGCCTCGGCATTCACATAGTTGAAGAGCCTTTGTTGATGAGTCTCGGCAAACTTACTTATTGTCTGGCTAACCGTATCCATCTGGAGGTCTCGATAAAGGTCAACATTCAACATCACAGTTTCTGAAGTACCATGGAGCGTTGACGATGTTCCTTAACACTTTGTTCTGATATCGTTTTATAATTTGAATATTACTTTCTTTTATACAGCCCAATAGCTGTATCACTGTATCCTATATGTCCACATCGGTTTAAGGACTTGCTCATACAATAACAATTTTTTATAAGTAAACAGAGTGGACTTTTTCCCATCAACCAGTACATCTTTCTGAACTTAATTTCTAATTCTTAATTTTTTTCTTGATATCCGCTTTCCAACGTAGTTTTGAATCATAATGTCATACCCAAATATTTTGCCGTATTTGCATACGCTATTTTTTGGTTTTTATTTATACTGACTGGGATATGTTGTTCTCTTTTGTTAGTAAAATTGACATAAACAGAATTTGTTTCATTCAATTTGATACGCCATCGCCTGGTCCAGATGTTAATTTGTTCAACAGTATTTTGTAGCATGGTTGCTGCTTCCTCTAGGTTTTGTCCGACTGAAGAAAAAATAGTTGAAACATAAAAATACATGCTGACATTAAACCTAAACCATAAACAAACAACCCAATAAAGCATGGTTCATCTGGGTAAGCATGTCCTGAATTTCGTCATTTGTTGGATCAGTGCTTCTTCCATTTGTCCTTATTTCTCGTACAGCCATCTGATGTTTTTTGCTTCCTTTTGCGGCTTGTGCGTACATGGTTTGTTGTGGCCTATTTTCTGTTTTGTTTGTGGTGACCTGAGCATAATATAATCTTTTTTTGGCTTTTGGACACCTTCGGTAGCTTACTGGGTGATCATATTGGAAGTTTGCACAGGTTGTCTTTGAATTTTTTTGTCACTTTGTATGTATGCATCACTTCTGTGACTGTTTCCGCAGTTCACACATCTTGGTACCTGCTTCGACATAGATGTATTAATCAGAGTCTTTATAATCAGCCATTCAGCAGTTTAGTTCTCGTCTTATGTTGAGGACAACAAGAGACATCTATATCTACAACACTATAAACCATCGAATGTTTGTTCTGAAATATAAAAAGCGTGATGTCATTATTAAACATTATACTAAAACTAAATCCATGTCTCTATATACATAATTCAAATATTAACTCTGGTTTCGAATATCCTTGTCTCAATATACGAAATAAGTCTCAAAACTTCTTAATTTATTGTTGTTATAACATTGTTTTAGTTATTATTCTGGCTTCTAGCCTTGAAACTTAACATAATTTATTCCAGTTTTCCCGCGATCCAAAAAAATCAATGAGGCTTTCGCCAAATCTCGGCAAGTTAAAATAGATTTATTGCAAACGATGTTACACCACTTAGCCCTGCTTGCTCTAAGAATTATTCGACCCTGAAAGACGCTTTCTGGAGTTTACAAACCAAGTAATGCATTATGTATGTGTGAATGAACAGACAATGACTTTCAAGGCGTTTCAGAAGACATTTCTTATTAATCTTTCCGCTAGCGTTAAGATCATCGTTAGCGTATAAGCTATAAAATTATTATTTTAGGAAGACAGAGCCAGAGAATAGAAGCAGCAGACCAGGAAATGAGGTCATAAAATTATAGGGCGTATGCACTAAAATAGAGCATTATAGAGCAATAGTCTGGTCGTGCAATCTCAGCATGTGTTAAATAAATTATTATTTTGTTCACAGCTCAATAAAGCGCAGAACTATGACTATATTCAAATCGGTTGCTATCTGAATAATTGGATTAAAGGGAAATGGAACATGGTACAATACATACGCTACAAGTTTTCGGATTAATATAGTACACTGGGGTGCAAAATTAACCGGACACCTTAAAAATGGGTCATTTTTGAAGTCTGGAATTTCCTAAACCTGTTGTCCGATTTGAGTGATTTTTTAATATGTTATAGCCTTATTTTTTATCAATATCGCTGAAATAATATTGTGGCTAAACAGGTAAATTTTCATTGCATACCGGGTGTACCAATGAAACTATGTTTTTTTCTTAAACTTCGCATCACCCTGTGGAATATTCTAGCATTTATAAAATACTCAAATTAAAACCCGACTATAGCCTTATGTTTTCTCAACATTCTGTTTTTTGATTCATTCGCTTAAGTAGGCAACGGCGGATCCAGCAACCTTGCAAGGAGAGGGCAATGAAATAAAAATTTTCTCGTCAGGATTATTTTTCGGAATAGGCTGTTACTTTATTTTTCTTCATGTACCATGTCCTTTCAGAATGTTTGTTACCATCATAGCTATCTTAGTTTTATTCATTGCCACCTTAAATCAACCACGAAGTGCTTCTTCGTCCTGGACTGCGTTTGCCTTCTATTTTCACTTGTATAATATTTTGTAGCAACCTATATTTGAAACTTCCAATTGCTTGTCCAAAATACTCCACTTTTCTCTTCTTGATGCCTTCTTTAATCTCAGTAGTCTTGCTGAGACGTTCTAGTATTGTGGAGTTTCGAATTTTCTTCACCCAAGATACTTTTCAAATTTTTCTATAGATCCACATTTTTTCGAAAGCCTCAAGGCGATTTAGGCTAGTAGATCGATTTTATTCACAGTCCAAGACTCGACACCATAGAGTAAGACAGAGAACACGTACTTTGGAGAAGGAATTCTGAATTAAGTTTCATTCCGTTATTCAGTTATCAACAGAACACAAAACCCACTATTTATTTTCAATCGTAATTATCTCTTTCTTAAAAAAGGCGACACCAGGCGAAGTCTCAAGGAGGGGGCAATTGACCCCATTGACCCCCCCTTGGATCCGCGACTGTAAGTAGGACCATAAAAAAGCTAGGAAATTTAACAACTAGCCATGTTCTTGATCAATACAGGGTGTTTCTAAATAAGTGTGACAAACTTTAAGGGGTAATTCTACATGAAAAAATAATGACAGTTTGCTTTATAAACCTATGTCCGCAAATTCTTCATTTCTAAGATAGAGATATGCAAATGAAATTTGGTGGATGTTAAGACGTAGTTATTGTACATTTTTTGACATAAATATAAGTCGGAATTTAATATTCACCATTGGCGCGGATACGGGTAATATAAGCCCGCATATTACCCGTATGCGCGCCAATGGTGAATATTCTTAATTTTATGTCAAAAAATGTGCAATAACTACTTCATAAAACCTACCAAATTTCATTTGCATACCTCAACCGGTTTTAAAGAAATACATAAATCGTCAGTTTGTAAGAAAACTTTCAACACCCCCTATCTCGGAAACGAAGCATTTGCAGACATATCGTTAATAAAGTAAACTGTCATTATTTTTTCATGCAGAATTACCCCTTAAAGTTTGCCCATTATTCTTTAAAAACACGGTGTATTGATGAAAAATATGGCTAGTTGTTAAAGTACCTAACTTTTTTATTATCCAACATAAGCGAATGAATCAAAAAACAAAATGTTGAGAAAACGTGAGGCTATAGTTGGATTTTAATTTCAGTATTTTATTAATGCTAGAACATTCCACAGGGTGATGCGAACTTTGAGAAAAAAACACAGTTTGATTGATACACCCGGTATACAATGAAAATTTAACTGTTTAACAACAATTCTATTACAGCGATATTGCTAAAGAATAAGGCTATATATTATGGTAGGGGAGCAAAGTATGCTAAATGTGCAGCCACTCGAGCACTTTGGGGACCTATTGGGTTGTGAAGAGTAGGTCCTAAAACCAAAAAAAGTTAAGTAAAATTTTCCATTTTAGTGGGCGCTTGTCATTTTTTAATTTAATTTTCCATTTTCAATAATCGTTTTTTCCGATTATAACGCCATCTATCCATAATTCGAAAAAATGTTTCGAATAAAAGTTACTTATTTTTACGTAAGGAATCCAAATCTGCAATAAAAAATGAGGGCTCCTATTTAAGATTTTAAAGTAACCCCCCACCCCACATCCACGGGGGGACGTGTTTGGTGCCATTCGATAGATTTTTCAAAAATATTGAATAAGTCTATTTTACAGTTTTTCGATCTGATGTTCATTTTGCGAAATATCGTGGGATTAATATTTAAAATATTAAATTTACCCCCACCCTTCTCCGTGGGAAGTCGTGTTTGGTATCATTCGATAGATTTTTAAAAAATATTGGGCACATATTTTTTAGTTTTTCGATCTCCAATTCATTTCGCGAAATATTCGCTTTTTTCTTGTGAAACTTTGGGACTCACCCATTTCCTTACGCCCGGCTCAAATCGTCAGATTTCTGAAATATACACTCTTTTGCAGGTACTTAACTTACCTTATCTTAATCTCACAATTTCGAGTTTTTTTAAGGAAAAAATTTTTTTTTCGGGCCCCCCTTAACGAACTCCCCTGTGTTAAGAGCCAATATATGGTAGAAGTACATCTGCAGGGTATCAAGTTTCTCCCCATATGCTAATCTGACGCGCTCGAGTAACTGTAAAAATCCCCGCTTGGGCTCCCCTACCATAATATATGAATTAAAAAAATCACTTATATCGGACAACAGTTTTAGGAAATTCGAGACATCAAAAATGACCAATTTTTAAGGTGTCCGGTTAATTTTGCACCCCAGTGTATTTGAAGCAATTTAAACTTCATTTGGATTTGGAAGAGAGGGTTAAAGATGCGGAGGGGAATTAGAGTTATACATAATGGTCAAGTGGTTATTCCTTTTCTCGATAAAATACACTATGACCTTGACAAAACAAAATATTTCTTCTAAAATATGGTCAGAAATATTGCAAAATAAGAAAGAGTACCTAATAAACTGGTTAGTATCCTCATTTTGGGTTAATAAATCGCAGATTAGAATGAAAAATTGGGACCCTATTATCAGTTAAAACTATCATTTCGGCTTGACATATTGTGACCTTTACATATTTATTGGGCTTCCGGCTTCCCTTTATCAGTTAAAGCTGCTCATTCACCTGTTCCTCTTAACATGTTCCACTTGGCTGGTACCACGTACTTAAATCGTTTAGTAACACAGTACTACTGACGCCACTTATGCGTGATTAGTACCTTTGATAAAACCTTCATCACCTTCATAACGCTACTCGTGCGTCATGGACACCGAACGTGTTCCACAGCTTTGAAATGGGTCTTTTGAAGACCCATTTCAAGGCTTGTGAAACCTTCATACTGAGTGACACTGACATAAAACATGCAGCAGCTTTCCTCTTCTAGTAAAGACAGAATCGACAAGTATCTTCCTCCGATTCAAATTTTTATTGAGCCTACCGTCTACCGTGTCCAGTGAGCAGTGCTACTTTCACCCTGACCACCCCTGACAATCTTTCGATTATGAGTGTATAATTCGGATATGAATTTGACTGAATGTCAATGTCACCTGATGAACTCTTTAGCCTGTCTTTGTCCTGATGCATTTTCCGCCATTCCAGAGACTTATCTTCGTAAATAAAAATTCAGCTCGAACGAAGAGATAATTGAAGAAACGGAAACAGAGTTCCCAGAATAATATTATTCGCATGGCAAAAAAAATTGGAAAATCGTTGTATTGAGCTAAACTAAAAGGAGACTATATCGAATAAAATAAAAGATTTTCCAGGAAAAACATGTTTTTCTCATTTCAAAGGAGGTTGCTAATACTTAGTATGTAGTTATAAAAAACAAAATCACGACTGCAACATCCCAACCAACATCACTGTTATAATTTTTTAAGAGTAATCCTTTTTTTATTATAGCTTTTGTATTTAGCTTGTGACATATTTTTATCACCAGCCGAGGTCTTTGTATCGGGGGATGACGTATACTTCTCCTTTCTTATCGACTCTTCAAGTTTTTAGAAATAATTTTGGCAATATCAGCGAACAATGAGTATTCTGTGAAAGTAATAAAACCCGATAGGCCGGATGTATTTTCGAATAGTTTCTTCTTAGAAAATTACTCTACTGGAAATAAAACGTGTCAATTTTATATTTTGAACAAAGTGATCAATGATATTCCGACGAAATAGATGCAGTGGCGTAACAGATCTGATTATGTTACGGCTTAAAATATTGAAAAATGTTTAAAATATCTGTAAAACGTACATTAATCGTGTTAAAACTACAGGTTTGATGATTCACTTAAAAATGAAATCCTTTAACATCGACATAGTGGCGTGGAACCACAAACGAAAAAGGGGAAGGCCACAAATACAATGGTCAGATACAGATTATCGAAAGAAACACGCCGAGTCAAAATGGATTCAAAATTCCCAATAAAGAAAGGCGTCGAAAAAGAAAGAGGAGGGCTATGTCCAAGAATGGATTTTTAGGGCTGATTAGATATTGCCAGTAATGACTTATGGCGAAGAAACGCTTACACCGACAAAGAACACCGTACTTATACATGTGAGGTCGGGGAAGGAAAAATGGAGATAGCCATGCTTGGAACTCCAATCTAAAATCGCATTAACCCTTAACTACAGACATCCCAATATTAGCACGTAATTACAGATCCCCGGTATTTTTTACCGGTCATCATAAAATAGAGTCAAAATATAAAGTTAATAATAAAAAACAAAAAAATTTTGCATTATGTGTTTTAATGGAGTCTCTAGATATGGGAAAAATGGTAAAATGAGTGATTTTAATAACATAATACAAGATTTTTGAAGAATATAATCTATTAAACCAGCATTTTGGTAACATTTTTGGTCTATTGAAACAAACGGCCATAAATGCTATGAACAATAATTTAGACTTTTTTTAACAAATAAACGTAACATAGAATCACAAAGGAAACATAAAATAGCATTTACAAAAATTTTTACATCCATGAGAAAAAATCTGCAAGGGGTTAAATTATCACAGAATTAAATGGCAATTCCATTTTTGCAAAGTGGCCACAAAATTTTTATCGTCAAATTTAACCTTCATTGAAGATCCAGGATAACTTCCACAGTTCATTTCTTTACTTTTTTCCTAAAAACACAAAAAAATAATATAAACATTTCAGATTTACAAATGTAGTACTCATATAAAAATACTTACTTAAAACAGACATCCGGTAATTTTTACCGGTTAAGATTTTTGATGTGTGCTAGAAAAGAAAATATTGCCAATACACACTACACGCTTTGACTAGCATTGTTATACAAACTACCCGAGAGGTACAGAGACACATGAACTTGTAAGTCGTGAGGTTACCATGAAATCCACATTTTGGGAATGTCCGCCGGTAAAAAATACCGGATCTCTGTAGTTAAGGGTTAGTAAAAATACATATACATAAATTCGGCAAGGACCAAAAGTATGAGGAGACATAATGCAACGAGTGACATTTTGATAGATTCACCATTGAGCAGTATATTCAATATCAGCAACTCTACTATCAGACCAAGCTAGGAAATAAGGAGATGATGATATATACATTATATATGAAGAGTACAGGGGAAAAACAAGGAATGTCACTTTTTAGACTATCTATTCAGGACAATAAACAGAAAGATCGGTCTGTATAAATTTTTTAAGAATTTGTATCCAGGCGAAGGACCAGGATTGTCCGCACGCCACTGGAATGTTAACAGTTTTTTGGTGCATTATTAAATTAATAACTTAATATAGATTAATATTATATTAAGATTATAGACCAATAATTGCTATAATTCTGCTAAGAATATCCTAGTAGTTTTAGATATAATAAGAATCAAAACCTTTATTGGTGTCTATCTCAATATGTATAAAATGTGGCATTCCTTGTTTTTCCTCTGTACTCTTCATATGTTACCGGCCAAACCCGATTTCAGGACAAACTAGTTTGGCCTAGGCCAAACTAGTTTGTCTTAAGCGCGTTAGGATAAACTAGTATGGCCTAGGCCAAACTAGTTTGTCCTATCGCGCGTAGGCCAAACTAGTTTATCCTGATATAAATACACACACTTCAGGCCAAAATAGTTTCGAAATGAATTTCGACTCAATTCAAGCTTTCTGCTTAACCCAGGTATAACATACCAAAAGGTACCGCCAGGAAAACATTCCACTTTGCGGTTCAGAGAGCCCATATGAAACGAGTCTTTGTACTCTATGCAGAGTATGGCATTAACAAAATAAGAAAATCTACGGTTTCGTTTTGATTAAAATCTGTCTTCCTCCATCCCCCGATAGCACTATTTCTAGGTCTACCTGTTGTCAAGGAGGCTCTAAGGAGGCTCTAAATAGTTTCGCCTAAAGGACATCGCACACATCTTATGGAAAATATAATGTAATGTCACTCAAATTCAATAAAATTTATACGAATAGATTCGTTTTAAATTAACGGTCAAATCTTATCATTGCGCCAACTCCATATTTTCAATAATAAGAGCAGAAATTGATATAAATAAATCTGAAATCAAATGGATACGTACATAAGTTAGAGAGAGAAAAAATATTTTATAATACCCAAATTGTCGGTACTCCATAAATCAGCGGATTAGTTTTACTAATCCGCTTAGACCCAGCGGGGTTTAAGCTCTTTTGAATAGCACCCAGAGAACTGACACTCCGCTCACGGTCAGCTCAAGCCACGATCAAAATATTCTCTCGGAGAAACCACGCAGTCAAAAAAAAAGGGCCGGAACTTGACCGTCGTGTTTAGTGCGGATAGCATGATTAAGATGCGTGTAAGAATAGTTGACCGAACCTTGAGCTGAGCGTGAGCGAACCGTGACCTGAGCTATAATGTGAATCAGCCTGACTAAAAAATTTGATTTCGATAAACTTTAATTGCAATTTGCGCCGTAATTAATCATAATTAAGAGTTGGCGCAATGATAAGATTTGACCGTCAATTTAAAACGAATCTATTAGTATAAATTTTATTGAATTTGAGTGACATTATATTTTCCATAAGATGTGTGCGATGTCCTTTGATTTTTCGCAGGTTTCGTTAGATGCAGCTGCAATAAAAACTGCTCCACAAATAGATGTAGGTAACTGCAAGAAGGCCATGATACTCTGCAATTCGAATTGCCACCAAAGTTCTCGATGTAAAAACAAATAATGATTTTAATAATATTGAGCTATAATTATTGACTTTATAAAAAATACTTATTATTTGTTTCAATATTATTGTTTGTTTGTTACGAATAATTATAATTAAAAAAATACCTATATTATTTTTCCAAGAACAAACTAATTTATTCAATTTATTATTTATATTAAGCCGTACTAGTTCGCTGAATTACTTTCTTCTTCGTGGCTTTTTCCCATTATGACTTTGCCGTTTTCGTCTTCCATAGCACTCTATTCTCCCAGACAGAGGAAATATGAAACAGAATAGAAGTAGAATACTCAATTACAAAAAAGTTGTGGTAGTAAAAGTAGAGCTCTGAAATGCAGGGCCGTCTTAAGCACACACGGCGCCGGGGTGCAATACTCATCTTTGCGCCCCCTTTGGTCAGAAGATCATATAGGTTATAGTTACGGTAAAATTAAAACTAATTAAACTAAATTAAACTATATTAAAAAAAAACGTGGTTTCAGTATTCAAACAAGATCAATTTTATAACACATATCAAAGTCAATTTTTCTAGCCTTTAATTTGGCAAAAGTTTTTATTACTTCGGTTTACTATACTTTTTTTTGCTTTTACTTTTACTTGCTTTTTTATACTTAAGTATTAAAGCCGGGTTTGTTAATCTGTCTTGGGCCATTGTTGAGTGCAGATAAGTTTTGATTAATTTAAGTTTAGAAAAAGACCTTTTATCTTCAGCTACTGTTACTGGAAGTGTTAAATATATCCTTAGACACCTAGAACATTTGGAAAAACACAGAGTAAATTATTAGAATATACATATAGCTGATAATATCGAGTGGGGTTATGTCTTTATTTACAAAAAATATTGGTAAGAAATTGTAATTAATTCTCATTTTATGCGCTAGTTTTTTTTTTCAATTTAAACATTGCGTTGTTTTTAAGTTTTCTTCGGAGTTTCTCCAACTCCTTAATACATTTTCCAGGAAAGAAAAATTATAATTACGTTTGCTCAACATTTCAAATCTTTCACCTAATTTTGCAATGACAATGTCCAATAAATAATAATAAGTTAACTTTAAAATTTTGTTCTGGGTCTAAAAGAGGCTTGTCTGCAGCCTCGTAATTGAGATTGAGATGTATTTTTCGGGGACATGGACGAACAGTTTCAGAAAATTCAGTTTCGCAATCTAGTTCTTTAGCAATTGATACTGAGTCAATTAATATCTGCTCAAACGCAGTGTCAGAGTGGTTATTGACAGGGCTAGATTTACATATGGGCTGAATAGGCTATAGCCCAAGGCGGCAGAATTTAGGGGTCGGCAAATTTTGGTAAAAAAGGAAAAAATGCGGATGGGAGGGCGGCACATTGTGGATAGCCCAGGGACAGAAAATCTTCAAATCCTCCTCTGGCTTAATCTTTATTGACTTGATCAAGTATCTTGACAGCTTCGGAAATAATAATATTGCTCGTTTGCAAAGTTTTGTTGATAATAATATTAAACATTTCCTAAAATATTGTACCATGTCACGACAGAGCTGATAAACTTAAAGTTCTTTAATTTTGTCATCAATCAGTTTGCGATGTTTCTTGTGTCATTGTCGTAGTTTTTGTTGTCAAAAATTGAGGATATTACATCGTAAATTTTCCCCATATTAAAACGAAGTATTTTTAATGAGTCAATTCTACTCTCACATCGCGTATTTGAAAGCGGTTTTAATGTAAAAGTGGGTATATATCTTATTCATTATGACATTCAACATTCAACCGTAATGTTGATGATAAAAAAAGACATAAATTTCTAAAACAATTGAAAAAACCAATTGATATTTCCAATGAGCATTTAACAACATAATTTTAGCACTAAATTACGGCTGTGAGCTGCACAAGGAACATAAGAGTACCCGGATTAATCTAAGGCTAAACATTTTTTTTAAGGACCATATTTTTTCCTCTGATTTATCCCATTATAATACTAGGTCTGGATCCCGCGTATGAAAAAAAAGTTGATTAATAGCAAGCTGAAAATTTGTTAATAGCTTAAGGGTGCCTAGTCGGACAAACTTTGATATATGGGAACACTGTAACAGGGGAAGTTTTAATTGTGGAACAGGTTAAAAATTTGGAACGGTCAGACCACGAAAACGGCACATGTATTTTGTCCGACAGAACAGACTTAAACTCTCCGAACAGAGATTAAACTCTCATGCAAAAATCAGACTGCTATTTATCACCAAATGAGCGTTTTAATGAGTGGAACATGTAGAATATGTCAAATGACAGGAATTATGACAGGTGATAAATAGCAGTCTGATCTTTGCATGAGAGTTTAATCTCTGTTCGGAGAGTTTAAGTCTGTTCTGTTGGACGAAATAAATGTGCCGTTTTCGTGGTCTGACCGTTCCAAATTTTTAACCTGTTCCACAATTAAAACGGCCCCTGTTCCAGTATTCCCATAAACCAAAGTATATCCGACTAGACACCCTTAAGCTATTAACAAATTTTCAGCTTGCTATTAATCAACTTTTTTTCATACGCGGGATCCTGACCTACAAAAAAAAAGTTATCATTCAAAGCTAAAACACTTTATTAATCTTTTGGTAAAATATATTTTGTTTTAAAATTGTCTATTTTTAAGGAATAGTAAGATAGCTACTTTTATAGTATTCTTATTTTCTATTGTGTACAGCTACTTTACCTGTTAAATAATTAGCATATTTTTAAACCGAAGGATAAATTTCGTGTATTTTTAGAAGCGGTTTAGATGAAAGGATCGATTTACATAGATTCAAAAGCGGCCAGTTTTAGTTTATGATAGAAACGTGACATAGCCACTATTATAACGGATTACTTTAAATGGTATTTACTAATTATAGGGCAACATCCTTCAACAATTTTTTTTTCTGTTTAAATACCATCTTTACCAATATAAGCTTACATCTACTAATACAGGGCGCGCCAAAATTAACGCATAATTTCAAAGATCCTGGTAAACAAAATAATTTTGATGTTTCGATTTTTGTGATCATATATTATTGTTACCTCCGGTATTTCTAAAATTTATCGAACGAACGGAAAAAACGCTGATGTTTTTATCATTTTTTGCAAACAAATTAAAAACATGCTTAGTTGAAGTTGTACTTCAAGCTTCATTTTAATTCGAATTTAGTTGGGTTGAAATACGTTGAACAAAGGGTTACAACTTCTTCTTTTGTTGTCAATATGTTTCGAATATTGGCGATCATACTGCCTATAATTATTTTATTAACTAATGCTTTAAAGTTGTTGTTGTGGAGAACCGTTTCCCCAGGTTTTTTTAACCATAACGTTCTACTACCAATTCCTCTCTTTCCAAATACTTTGCCTTGAAGCATTATTTTCAGTAATCTGTATTTAGTGCCGTTTCTCATTAGGTGTCCGAAATGTTCTAACTTTCTCCTATTAATCGTATACTTTTCGTTCTTTCTCAATTCTTCGTAGTACAGTCTCATTGGTTATCTTTATCTTGACCGGTGACCGTCCATGACATCCTCAGGATTTACTCTTAGGATACTTGCAACTCCTAATCAAGGCCTATTTTGAAACTATGTCTATCAAGTTAGCCCCCGAAAATTAAAAAACATTGTTTTGCTTATGTTTTTAAATTGTGCTAATGTTGTGCTAATTTGTGCAGATATTATTTTAATTTGTGCTGATACGAAAACTCAATTACACTATGATTAACATTCGGGGGCCAACTTGACTCTCAGTCCCCGGGTTTTTTTAAGAATATAAATTTATTTTAATGGTACGCAATTGTGCTCGATGTATCTTGAATTGTGCCGTTGGAATTTTTGAAAATGTTCAACGTTACGCATTTTATTTAACATTTAAAGCTCGGGGGCCAACTTGACTCTCAGCCCCCGGGTTTTTTTTTAAATGTGAATTTACTTTTGTGTTACCCAATTGTGCTCGATATATGCTAAATTGTACCATTGGAATTTTTGAAAATGCTTCAACGTTACGCATTTTATTTAACACTTAAAGCTCGGGGGCCAACTTGACCCTCAGCCCCCGGGTTTTTTTAAGAATATAAATTTATTTTAATGGTACGCAATTGTGCTCGATGTGTCTTGAATTGTGCCGTTGGAATTTTTGAAAATGCTTCAACTTTACGCATTTTATTTAACATTTAAAGCTCGGGGGCCAACTTGACCCTCAGCCCCCGGGTTTTTTTAAGAATATAAATTTATTTTAATGGTACGCAATTGTGCTCGATGTATCTTGAATTGTGCCGTTGGAATTTTTGAAAATGCTTCAACGTTACGCATTTTATTTAACACTTAAAGCTCGGGGGCCAACTTGACTCTCAGCCCCCGGGTTTTTTTTTAAATGTGAATTTATTTTTGTGTTACCCAATTGTGCTCGATGTATGTTAAATTGTGCCATTGGAATTTTTGAAAATGCTTCAACGTTACGCATTTTATTTAACATTTAAAGCTCGGGGGCCAACTTGACCCTCAGCCCCCGGGTTTTTTTAAGAATATAAATTTATTTTAATGGTACGCAATTGTGATCGATGTATCTTGAATTATGCCGTTGGAATTTTTGAAAATGCTTCAACGTTACGCAGAGGGTCAAGTTGGCCGCCGAGCTTTAAATGTTAAATAAAATGCGTAACGTTGAAGCATTTTCAAAACCTCCAACGGCACAATTCAACATACATCGAGCACAATTGTGTAAACCAAAAGTGGATTCACATTCTTAAAAAAAAACCGGGGGCTGAGAGTCAAGTTAGCCCCCGAGCTTTAAATGTTAAATAAAATACGTAACATTGAAGCATTTTCAAAAATTCCCATGGCACAATTTAACATACATCGAGCACAATTGCGTAACATAAAAATAAATTCATATTTAAAAAAAACCCGGGGGCTGAGAGTCAAGTTGGCCCCCGAGCTTTAAATGTTAAATAAAATGCGTAACGTTGAAGCATTTTCAAAAATTCCAACGGCACAATTTAAGATACATCGAGCACAATTGCGTATCATGAAAATAAATTCATATTCTTAAAAAAACCCGGGGGCTGAGAGTCAAGTTGGCCCCCGAGCTTTAAATGTTAAATAAAATGCGTAACGTTGAAGCATTTTCAAAAATTCCAACGGCACAATTTAAAATACATCGAGCACAATTGCGTAACATGAAAATAAATTCATATTCTTAAAAAAAACCGGGGGCTGAGAGTCAAGTTGGCCCCCGAATTTTAATCCTAGTGTAATTGAGTTTTCGTATCAGCACAAATTAAAATAATATCGGCACAAATTAGCACAACATTAGCACAATTTAAAAACATAAGCAAAACAATGTTTTTTAATTTTCGGGGGCTAACTTGATAGACATTTTGAAACTGCGTACCCAAATACGATAAGGAGAAGACTTTCCGCAAATGATCTGCGCCCTGGAAGGGCACCCACTGGCCCATTATTGACCAGAGATCACATAGGCAAATAGAAGGCATAGAAGGCAAATAGAATTGTTTGGAATAATGCCGATTAGAATATTGTTCACCGACTAATCCAGGTACTGCCTTTTTTCTGATGACAGGCGGAACAGAGTGTACACGGCCTGGGGAACGCTACGCACAGTGTAACACTGTACAGCTCCCGGAGCGAACCATGGTCGGTGAGAGAAGTCTGTGTACAGTGTAGAGACTCTAGAGTTTAGCTTTAAGTGGGCGTACGACAGTCGACAGCGTTTCTCACCGGCTATGGTTCGTTCCGGGAGCTGTAGGTTATGCACAGTATGGTGGCGACTCGCTAATGATGTGGGATGGAATGGAATTAATTTGGAAGCTCGTACAGAGCTAGAATAGATCACGGTTGGCTTACATCACACAAGTAAATTACAGACATTAGAAGAGCATGTCGTGCCATTTGTATCATCTATTGGGGATAATTTTTTGCTAATGCCAGGCCACACATTGCAAGAATTGTGCAGCAATATGGTCAGGAGGTTGGAATTCCTGCCATGGTTTGAACTGCGAGAAGTCCCGACCTGAACCCAATAGAACATACTTGAGACATCGCAGTGAGACGACTACGACAACTACCTAATGCACCAAACAAATTAGATCAACTGTTTTTTTTGCCTTTAGTTGAAATGTGGGATCACATTGATCAAGATGAAATAAGAACGGTAATTCTCAATATGAGAGATAGTTGTCAAGCAGTAATAAATGCCAGAGTAGGCAATACTCGCTACTATAAAAAAAATAGTTTAATTTTCTTGAACTTTAAAAATTTTCAATTTTCAAGCACAAGTGATAATACTTCGGATAGCAGGAAAAATGGCACATTCCCTCAAAACTACTCCTAGTTGTTTTCTTTTTGTGAAATTATGCTTTTGCTAAATTAATTTCCTATTCAGAGTTATCTACAGTTGGACATGTTGGTTTTTTCATGGTGAAAGTTACATGGATTTACTCTCATTGACCTTTACCTTCCATTTTTAAGCCATTGTTGGATATTGTTAAGGTCTCTTGTGGGGTTGTGGATGCTGTAATTGCAAGATTTTGTGTGGATGCTATAAAGCAAGTACAAAATTGATCCCAGGACACTTCCTTGTGGTACTTGGTACTTCGGCTCTTATTGGTCTTAGGCTTGTGTATTCATTATCCTGCTTGATTAGGAAATGTCGATGGAGGAGGTGGAAGGTTATTACTTAGCTTAAATAGGAGAACAGAATGACATACTTTGTAGAACCTCTGACCAATGTCCAGGAATGCAGCAGAACACCTTTTATTTTCTAGATCGCTTTTGATGTGTTTTACTAGTCAATGTCCTTATTCTATTGTTCCCAATGGCGGACTTAGACATTTGCCTTGGGAGGGGAAATTTGCCTTAGACGGGGAACTTCGAGATGTGGTGCTATTCGTATAGGCGTATTCTCAAAATATCATGAATGGACCGCGTCACTAACACGCAAGTACTCCAAACTTTAGACAAAAGATGCGAAATTATAAATGAGATAACAACAACAACTAGAAAGATGGAATACTTAGGGCACATTATGATAGGTGAAAAATACGAACTTTTAAGAAATATCATGCAGGGCAAAATTAAGGGCAAAAGAAGCGTTAATTTTCCTAATTAATGTGTTTATTAGGTTGAATTTGTGGTTTAATAGCTAATATATTATGCTGGTATTTGTTGTTGCTGATGTTTGATTTTACTCGTGGCCTTCCAGAGAGAGTAGTCTCTATCTGATTTTGCCGATAGGCTTGCAGTATATTATTGTATCTTATTATTTTTGATATTATGCAATTGCAATTTAATTCTTTTGGAAATTTTATTTAATTTTCTCTTGTTCTCAGGTGTTCGTTGACTTCTCCATTCCTCATTTATTGTTCTCTTTCTAGCAATCATTTCCTTTTAATTACAGTTGGACAATCAGTAATATTAGAAATTCTAATACCGGGACAAACTATATTAAATATCTAACTGAAACTTTTAACTGGACTATTATAACCACTCCATTATTAGATTATTTTAAGGAGAACAATCCACATTTAATTATCTATCGTTACGAAGTTCGGGAGTAACTTTTAATCAGGAAATTTTCAATGGATAATGGAATTTAATCTCAAGCTTTCAAATAGTCTCAAATAATTCGATCTATTTTAATTTTCTGGAAAGTTTTTAATGGCGTTATGCCCTTATTGCAACTGCAAGATAACAAAACAGAGGCGTATCTATTTTATGTGTTTTAATTTTACTAACTCACATTTTCTAGAAATATTTGAAATCTAATGATCTCTGCTTCAGTTTTTCCTTTGATACAGTACAGTAAACAGACTAAACAGAGAGTGAGCACTGGAAAATAACTTATGCCATATCCTTTTAATTACCTATTTAAGTATTTATAGCCGAGGAAATGAAGCATTTTGGCTCGCAATTTTTTCGTGCAGCATGGATTTATTTGAAATTGTCATAGAAGGTAGGGAATAGTCCAAGAATCATTTTCCATATCATGCCGTTGTACGCTAAAACCTTTGGGGTGGTTGCCACCCCATCTCGGGGGTGCGAAGTTATTCTAAGAAAAAAATGTTTAATGTAAAACTAATATTTTTCGAGTTATTCGCGCTTGAAAATAACAGTTTTTCGTCGAAAAAATCGACTTTTTTAGAGGGTTTTTTGAGAATACCTTGAAAAATATGCATTTAATCAAAAAAACTATACATAGATAACAAAATTGTATCTTTTAGTAACAAAAACTAAATTCTTTTTCTATAATATCCTTACTACCAATACAAACCGAGATACGGTATGGCATGTTAAAGGTTTAGTTAGCTTATCTCGTCAAATGCATAATTTCAAATATTCAAAGCCACATAACGGGAAAACTTTGCATTTTTCGAGGAAAACTTAATTTATCTTTTTTCAATTATACAATTACCCCTTTAAAATAATAATAATAAAAAATTTCTAACATGAAAATAGAGCGACTTATGATCAAAAAAAGGTCGGTATGAAAAAAAAAATACCTGCTTTTATCTACGAAAAAATCAGTGAAAATAACCCCCTAACTACCCTCCTGATTAAAAATTGGTCTTTATCTGTCTGTAATTCCTTGTATATTTATATTGTCAATACACCAAGAAGTTTGACCTATTTAAAAGGGATAATGTTAGAAAAATTGAAGTTTAAAGGGAAAAAGATTTTTTGCAATTTAGTATTTTTTACCTTTTACTTCAAAATATCTCCGAAAATACTGGAGATACGAATAAAATGATAGACTACTAAATTGTAGCTTTTTTAATAACTAAAATTACATTGTACATTAATTTTCATTACAGTGAATCAGGGCCCCCGCGTGCGGGACATATTTTAGCGCCCTTTAAATCTACTATTTAAGTATAAAACTAATAAATATTTTTGAAAGATTTAAACGCAGAATGAAAGACTACATTATTACTGAGGCCGATAATCCCTGAAAGCTTCTTTAATGTTTATTTTAATAAGTAAGCGTCGGACTCCACTTGCGATTTGTAGTCGCGCGATTGTTTTGTCGCGAATATTGAACACATTGTTTCAAATACAAGTCAATCCATTTGCGACTAAATAATCGTGGATTGACTTGTATTTGAAACAATGTGTTCAATCTTCGTGACTACAAAATCGCAAGTGGAGTCCGGCGCTTACAGGGGTGAAAATAAAAGAGAAAATTTAGTGTGATTTTTAACCATTACCATTAACCATATTTAATCCAAATTCTGATAGTGTTTCTGATTCTGAAGTGTGATTGAGTTTTTCTGATAAGCCTTTTACATAATATGTTATTTTGTTCTCTTCGAATCCGTTCTTGTAAGTGTTTGAGGATGTTTTTAATACTTTGTTCCTCCACTTATTCTTCATGTAAAATTTTTGATTTGCAAGTGATAGTGAATGACGTTAATAAGTTTTTTCTTCCAAAAACGTTTTAGTGGTCAGTTACAAGATATTATCATAATCACCTTACCAGTATCCGTATCAGGTAGGTATACCTAATTTAATTGATCTCATACACAAAAAACGAATTACAAGGCTAATATAAAATAAAATCATGTAAAACAACTTTATTGTTATAGTATAGTATAAACTAAATTACTACAAATACTATTATATTTAGTAACATATATAAGAATCATTTGGGGGGTTCAGGTATCTCTCAAACGTTTCTTGATTAAACTGGATTAGGACGAGCTCATATGTAATAATTGAAGCAGCAATCTGAAAATGAATTATATTATGGTAGGGGAGCCCAAGCGGGGATTTTTGCAGTTACTTGAGCGCGTCAGATTATCATATGGGGAGAAACCTGGTACCCTGCATATGTACCTCTACCATATATTGGCTCTTAACACAGGGGAGTTCGTTAAGGGGGGCCCGAATAAAAAAATCTATCCCTAAAAAAACTCTAAATTGTCAGATTAAGATAAGGTAAGTTAAGTACATGCAAAAGAGTGTATATTTCAAAAATCTGACCATTTGACCCGGGCGTAAGGAAATGGGCGAGTCCCAAAGTTTCACAAGAAAAAAGCGAATATCTCGCGAAATGAATGACAGATCGAAAAACTAAAAAATACGTGCTCAATATTTTTTAAAAATCTATCGAATAATACCAAACACGACTTCCCACGGAGAGGGGGGGGGGTAAATTTAATATTTTAAATACGAATCCCGCGATATTTCGCGAAATGAACATCAGATCGGAAAACTGTAAAATACACTTATTTAATATTTTTAAAAAATCTATCGAATGGCACCAAAGACTACCCCCACGGAGGTGGGGTGGGGGGTTACTTTAAAATCTTAAATAGGAGCCTTCATTTTTTATTGGAGATTTGGATTCCTTACGAAAAAATAAATAACTTTTATTCGAAACATTTTTTCGAATTATGCATAGATGGCGTTATAATCGGAAAAGACGATTGTTGGAAATGGAAAATTAAATTAAAAAATGCCAAGCGCCCACTAAAATGGAAAATGTTACTTAACTTTTTTTGGTTTTAGGACCTACTCTTCACAACCCAATAGGTCTCCAAAGCGCTCGAGTGACTGCACATTTAGCATACTTTGCTCCCCTCCATATATTGTCATTCAAAAGTCAATAAAATTAAAAAAAGCTAAAATAATGTATTAGTTTATAGATTAAATCTGTAGTTGTGTATTGTGTTAGGTTCAAAATGTCAAAAATAAAAAGGGTATTCATTTATAGTATTTTCTGAGGACTCTACAGGTTACTCTAAAAATCGTGTCGTTTTCTGGACCAATATCAGTCCACTGACTCTTGAAGAAAAAGTTGTTAGAATTTTGAAATTTGGTATATGTGTACAATGAAAAACTCTATTAAATTTATAATTAGTCTCCAAGGCGCAGGCGTCAACGTAAACTTATCCTGGACATGTTCAGGATTTTATTCTTCGCGAACAATTTTCGGATTCGTAATGTAATGACGGGTTGCATACATTAAGGTTAGAGAAGGAAGCCTTTTCTTGTCCCTTTCTTATTTCGAAATTATTGTCAACAAAAAATGAAAATGCAACAAATTTGTATGGCAACAATAACAACGCAAAGAGAAAGAGAATAACAGCAACGGGCAAAAGCAATGGATTAACTTTCTATTCATTGCCTTTCTTAGAAGTTAGAAATTTGATTAGCGTCTTTTATTTCGACAATATCACACAATATAATTTGGTATTTCCACGCCAAAACCCGGCTTACATTTTTGTAGAGAGTAAAAGATTGTTGAGTTACTTGGAAATTGCAGCTTGTTATTTAGATATAAAAATTACCTTCAACTTCCAGGGGGTTGAACATAATCTGAAGGAAGGAATAATTTAGTAAAGCAATCATTTCCAATTTTGATATATTGAATTTGATAGGCTGTGGCATTTTGTTGTGGTTTATTACACCAGAAAAATATTGAAATATTATAACAAGACACAAGAAATAGTTTCAGAATAAGTTTGAAGTGTTGTTTATGTTTCATTATATTCAATAAGAGACTAATTTAACTCATAAATTAAACTGAAAAATAAACCACAAGATTATGTACTTAGGTACATATAAGCTCATCTAGATAGAAGAAATTAAGTAAAAACAGAGTACAATTTATTGTAATACAACCTAGAAAAGGTACCTACTTATTTATAAACATACTAAACCCAGATAGCAATATAAACTTGTTTCAAACTTGCAACAAGTTTGATACATCAAACATGAAAGCTTGCTGCAAGTTTGCCATGGCAATTTTGCAAGCTTGCAGCATGTTTAAATCAAACTTGCTAGTTGGAGTGTGACAAACTTGCATGAAGTTTGTTTTTTCAAACTTGATACAAACTTGCTTAAGGTTTGTTTTGACATACTAGTCACAATTTGAATAAAACAATGTGAATAAAAAATACAATACCATTTTATATAACTATTTATTCAGTAATCACTCAACTAAAATACAATCTATTGGCTAAAATTATTTATTGGAACTTGCATTAAACCCGCTAGCTTCAGATTCCGATGCTCAGTTTTGTCTCCGCTCTGAAACAAATAAAAGAAATTGTTATAAAAGTCTTGCTGTGTGAACAGAATTAATATTTGCTATTAAAAGAGATAAAAACATGTTAAAGTAACAATTTTACAATAAAACCTAAAACTTATTTATAAATAATATATTATAATATGTTTATTTTAGATAGTATGTATGTAACTACAGTTAGAAGCTACGAAAAATATAAAAAAACTTACCTCAATTTCACCAAAGCAAAAAGAATACCAATCTGTACCTAATCACCACAAGCAGGTGGGTCTATGAAAAACTGAAGTAAATAAGCTTCAGCTTAGTAATTAAAGTAATAGTCTCGGAGAATTGTACGGTAAATGTTGTAAAAAAATCAAATAAAAATATCAACATAGGACATACCTAACCACAAATTATCACCGCTTGGCAGGATGGCAGGTTACTTTTCCCGTGTTGCCAGCTGTCGAGTAAGCTTTTTCCCTCAACGTACCTTAAAAATTCCCACTTTTATGATAAAATTCCCTCCTATGCTCCCATTTGAAAAATCTGTGAAAATATGTTGAATTATTTTCAAATATTTTGATTTTTATAAATATTTTACAATTTTGACTGGAGCAAAGATTACCTTATAAGTTAACTTTTTCCCTTTTATGTTGAAAATTCTCGCAGAAAGGAAAATTTACCACGGGTGGCAACACTCTCGTTTTCGTAGGCGTGACATCAGTCAGGTTAACGAACGAAACCGAACCGACCGTAACGTGTATATGTAAAAGTCAACCAAATAGATGGCACGCGTGACGTGGCTTTGCAACTGTACGCTTGCAGCAAAGTTGTTACAAACTTGAACCATCATCTTTGTCATAACAATATTGCAGCAAACTTGACACAAACTTGCCTCGTCATATTTGACGCAGCAATTTAAAATCAAAGAAGAATCAAACTTGCCACAAGTTACATGTTATCTGGGAATGGAAAACATAGACAAAAACAACTAAAAAAGCTTTAATATAAAAAATATTAAAATTTGTTTGAAGTTTGAAGTATATTTAAATGATACAATACTTTACATAATTTCAAAACTTTAAAAACCAGAATCTGCATCTACAAGTTGTTCACCAAAACAATATTTTAGGTTAAGAATTGGAGGGAGTAAGAACAGAAAACAGAATGGTCAGAATTTCAAGTCAGGAAATTCTTCCCAAATATTTTGGCGCCTGTGCGAACTTAAAATCCGAAACAAAATCCTCGAACGTCGAGATCGTATCCCGGACACGTTCAGGATCTTTTTTCTGTACTATGCGAACACCGAATTAAAAATCCGGAGGGTGTTCAGAGGGAAAAATTCGACCTCCGCGAAAGCTCGATTTTGTAATACGCAGGCGTTCTCTCTCTGGGTAGGTTCAGGTTGTCCAGCGCGAATAGAGCTAATGAGAGGTCCCGCTCCCGGTCCCAGGTCTAAACATTTATCTGAAGGGCACGCCAGGCTTCCTCAACACGACTCTAGCTTATCGGCAGAGTCTAGGGATGGCGGTTTTTGACAAAACACCGGTTTTCGGTTATACCGGTTTTTTTGCTTACGGTTTAACCTGGCGGTTATAACCGGCCAAAAAAAACCGGTTTTTGGAAAAACCGGTTTTCGGTTTTTCTAATCCAATAGGTTACAAAGTTACATTTACAATACACTTTAGTTTGCGATACTCCATTCGACTCGATATCAATATGATCAAAATTAGTATTATACTATCGAAAAAACATGTATTACTTTTAACACGTTTGTATATTTGTAGAATAGGTACATTTTAACTCATTTAATACTTCCTGTATGAGTGTATCGTTTTGAAAACGTGGCGAAATTCTTGGAGATTCGTATTCGTAATCAGTAATTCGATATTCATAGTCAGAGCATTATTTTTGGTAATCAGAAAAAGTCATTCACCCACTTTCAATGTCAAGAGTTAAGTGTGGAAAATAGATGATGTTTGCGTCTAATTTAACCAGATCACTTCTTATGTAAATATTATGATTACAAATACCTTTTCAAGGAAATATAATAAAACTTAATAATTGTTTCTGGCTGATGTGAGAGTTCACTTTCAGTTTGCTTCTGTATTTTATAAAATAAAATAAAATTTGAATTATGGTTTTGTTTGGAATAATTACTTGAGAATAATAATCATGATTGGGATCCAAAATAATACCTAACCTAATCCTAATCACCGTAAAACCTAATAACCGGTTTTTACTTTAAAAATAAAAAACCGGTTATTACCGGGACAAAAATATAACCGGTAAAACCGGTTATTGCGAAGTAAAAAAACCGGTTTTAGGTTTAAACCGGTAGGTTTTTCCCATCCCTAGCAGAGTCTACGAGAAGTGTACGGTAAATTGAAGCTGTAATTACAAAAAAAGAAGTATGTCTTTGTACTCACTTTATAACGCTCAAAAGATGACGGGCTCTGGATTTCAATGCATATTTTTTTTATAATTCTCGGATCAAAGTTACGCCTGAAGTTAGTTGGAGAAACATGGGCGAACCAAATCTGAAACTTCTCGTGGAGAAACTTTCTCGTAAAATCCTTAATCTCTGTATTTACCGTTTATAAGGCAAGGAGACGACGAATAAAGAAGACGAAAGAGACTCTACAATATGCAGTCACATTCCGTCTATTCGTCTAGGAAAAATTCCAACAAATTCCTAGACAAATAGACGGAATGTGACTGCATATTGTAGAGTATATTTCGTCTTCTTTATTCATCGTCTCCTTGCCGCATAAATTGTAAAAACTTCTGTGCCTGACTTATTTTCTTGCCACTGCTTATATAGTTTTCTCTTCTTCGAAGTTTTTTCGATATCGTAATATCTATATATATAAAATTCTAATTCGCAGGCTTTGTTACCGTACTCCTCCGAAACCGCTTGACCGATTTTCATGAAATTTGGCAGGTGGACTCGACCGGACAGGGAGTAGGTTGTTATCTATATTTCATAGCCGTACGTTATAAGGGGGCTTTGCCCCCCCCTAAAATTTTTTTTATTTTTCGACAAACCGATTTTTCTTAATTGTATATGATTCACAAGCAAAAGATACATATAATCCTAAATTTTCACTTTTCTATCTTTAACCGTTATTTTTTTAAAAAAATTTCGTGGTTTAACATCTATATATATAAAATTCTAATTCGCAGGCTTTGTTACCGTACTCCTCCGAAACCGCTTGACCGATTTTCATGAAATTTGGCAGGTGGACTCCTTGCTTAACTGCGAAAAAAACGGCGCATACATCGTCTCTCTAGCTCAATTAGTTTCCGAGATAGCAAAACGAGGCCGTAGGACAACACGAGAGCACTAGAAACAACACTAAGCACACGAAACGAATGAGCGAAAATTGTACTAAAATCCGTGAAAATATAAAGTTTTTAACTTTACGATTACTATTTTTAATGTACAAAAAATATTTTAAAACTTTGCCGAAGGACCAGATCTCTGGTGTAAGAATCAAATTTTGGCGGAGGCGCAAATCTGGTATAATCAAAATTTTGGCGGACGCTTTTGGTGGAGGTTTGTAGTTGCCAAATTTAGTCGCGTGTTGGCTGCTGTACGATACGATATCTGAAATTTATGACGATTTGTCTTTTGTAATAAATGCAAGTTTATTTTATCTTATATTAAAGAAAAAAAGAAACACAGATATTATATACATCCCATCATAAAAGAACGAAATTATAAGGAATTTTGTTACACATTATATAACGAAATTAATATAATAAAGGCCCAGAAAAGTTTTTTAATTTTACAAGAATGTCTAAAAAATATTTTCAGGAGTTATTAGTAAGTATAAAAGAGCCGTTTTCAAGAAATAACACCATTATGAGGGAAAGCATATCACCTAAGAAAAACTATTTATAACGCTAAGAGGCTGTCCATTCAATGGTACGCCACTGAGCAAATACATGTGTTAAATTGATGCCCCTCTATTATACCCAATTTATTGGGAAATAGTGATGTTTCACAAATTATTATTAACAAAAAATTATTCAAATTAAAGGCACAGTACTTATCGAGAAAGACGAAAACCAGAATATACAAAACCGTAATAAGAGCAACAGTCACCTGCCGGATGTGAGACATGGGTGCTAAATAAAACAGAAGGAGAAATGATAAAGAGTTGAGAACGGAACGTACTGAGAGCTATTTTCAGGGAAAATATTACAGATACGGAAGACGGCTGGCATAGAAGCAGCAATCAAGAATTAAGGATGCATTACAAGGAACCAAGTATAACAAGATAAACAAAGTCATAAAGAATCAGATGGGCAGGTCATTTTGAGGGGATGGATAAGGAAATAATGCCAAAGATGGTACTGCTAAGAAGACCAGTTGGGACTAGGGACGAGGTAGACTAGGACTGCAAAAAAGTTTCAGGAATATAATAGTATCGATGAAAATTATACACTGGAAAGGAAAGGCGAAAAATAGGATATAGTGGAGAACTAGAGAACTGGAAAACTATTTTACATACCTAGACATCAAATAAAATTATATATAAGTTATTAGTATAAACTGTATTGTGTAAAATTTGAAAAAAAATTATTTTTAGTAGATTACTTTTTTCCAGATAGAAATATTGTACCTAATTAAGTTGCTCTTTAAGCTATAAGATAAAAAATTAAAAATAAAATGAGTCCCATATAAAAATAATTTGATATGGGAGTAAAAAATTCAAGGCAAAATATAGTTCAAGTCTGTAATTTCCATCATTAAACAAGCTTTGGTAACACTCACAACAAAATTCGCTAGAAAACAGCTCAAACGTCTGTGTTATACCACGATACACGCATTTATGATATGCCGTCGAAGTCGTAAAACCGATTGGCGACATTAAGGCGAGATATGGTTTCTAGGATGGGTCGCGGTAACGCCGCTGCAACGAAAATTTTAAGAGCGCCTGGTGTGTGTCACTGCATCAAAGTATAGTAAGGGATGCGTCGCTTTCGACATTTTAGCGGGAGTTCAGTCGACGTACGCCGTTCCGTCTGTGTTAGCGCATACTCCCTACTGAATTCCGAACATAATGGTACTATTTTTTTTTGTCTCTAGCGCCGTCCGTTTCCGAAATAGCGAACCGTAAGCAGTAGAAAAATTCTGAGCACAGAAGAAGAACGAGCGGGAAATTTTATAAAAGAAAAGTGCAACAGTTTAACTTTTGAACTCAAATTGAACAAAATATGAATTTCAAATAATTTGTCCTATTAAATGTACCTTTTCGTCTAATTTTTTTCTAATTTCCGAATATCATATAATTGTCCTATTAAATGTACCTTTTTTTATATACCTACAAATTTTGCATTATTGTGAATAAATATTTAGACATAATTTTATTTTTAATTCGAGGAATTTGTATTTCAATCAATTTTTATGTCGAGCAATTCATTTTCGAGCAGTTGATTTTGAGTAAAATTATGACACATTATCTAATTCTGACACACTATCTAAGGTGCAACGAAGTTCACCGGGTCATCTAGTAATATTATATTTTTAAATGATTTAACCAAATATTAACTTAGTTTAAGGAATTTGTAAAAATCAGTGATTTTACAAGCAATTACAAAAAGGCTTACACTAAGAACTAATCCTTTTGTGATAAAAAATAAATTACGGCCTGACAGTGATGGACTGTTGGTGTAGATCTGATTGATGAACATGGCGACCTGAAAAGAAACTGCGTCTTACAATCCAGAGCATCTTGATATTCTATTTTATTTACAAACAGAAAACTATTTAATTTCATTAATTATTTAATTAATTCAGTGAAATTGCACTTGCTTATTTGTACATATTTATTAATTATGTAAGCAAAAAACCTAATAGGTCTGATAGATTGATATCTTTATGAACTTTCGGTACTTCATAAAATCTGTCTCATATCATATAATTTAACTTCAAACGCTATTTCTTGAACTTTTTTATTTAGTTTAAAATAAAATTCAAGCGATTTAGGGCTGGTTGTTCGAACGCTAATCAAAAATGGAATCAACCGATCATTATCAAATATTTAATTACTGTCACGAACTGTCAATGTCAACTTTGTTTGGGTTAGTGAAAACATAATTGATTACAATTATGAGATTTATTAATCAATTATGTTAATAATTGTTATGTTAATTAATAATAAATTAATCAATCAATTATGTTAATTATCATAATCATAATTAACATAATTGATTACAATCAACTGATTGACGTACAAATGAGGGGTGTTGTTATTTGATGGTTGTTAAGGGGACCTAATTATAATCAACTTCTTTATTTGCGTTCGAACAACCGGCCCTAAATCTTTAAAAAATAAATTTTTATCATTGTAAAACAATGAGAAAGAAGTTTTAGATTTAAAAATCCAAAAGTTTTAACGTTGTAACCAAATTTCGGGTGAGAACATGAATTCGTGCCTTACAAAATTGTGAAGGCAAACGAACGATGAATAAAGCAGTCTAGAGTCTAGGGGAATCTTAAGATTTCATTCCACGACCCTTAAATTCATCTAGGCAAATTTCCATCGAATCTTGGTTCCTTTTTCTCAGATCAGATAGGAGTAAAACTAAAGGAAAATGAAAGATAGTTAATATTTAATTCCGTCTCAGAGGCAACCACCATACTCTGCGTACGTTTCACCTTTTTGGGGTCTTCAGAGAGGCCTGTGGTCTGTTCTGAATCGTAACGAAAACCAACTGTCTTACCAAACAATATTCTATGAAATAATTCGATGTTATGGCGTTATAGCGACATCTACTGTGACGGGTATTTCTTTTAGAAAAGACCTAGGAAAACACAGGTTCAAATAAAATAAATATATTAAGGATATTTATATACAGTTCAAAATTAAAAATAAAATATAATTCTATATTCGCCCCGTTCCGGAGAAAGCTCCCTAAGCGGACGTCTGCAAAAGAAAAATGAAATTGTATTTATAACTATCATCAAAAACATAATAACAATATAAGAATAATACGATACACATCTCAGTATATACAACAGCAATCGCGCTACAAGGAATCAATCTATCTACATAATTACACATTCAGACCCGTAGCTCATCACACTTCAATCCAGTGTGATTATAATTATCGCTCACTGCGGTTACAATTCCGGCGGAACGCCTCTTCACTACAGAGGGTGTCCACCTCGGTTGAATTACAATTCATTCCATTGCATGTCTGCCGTTTGATTTCTTCCAAATTCAGTACACCGCGAGGAACTGATTTCATGATTCTCCTTTCTCGTCTTAAATACACTCTCGGTAGCCATCACTCCAGATCCTCTGCTGTTGATGTCGATCTTGATCTGCAGGAATCATATCATTAGACTATTTAAAATAATAAGAAGTTTTACATCTAAAACTTCTATGGAACCAATTTTCTGGTGTGAACCTGGATTCCTGGAAGGCAAACGAACGATGAATCGAATTTTCGGATCTAAAACTTTTCATTGATTTATATGTCACTACAGTGCCTCATAGCGAATTATTTTATATAATTTTTCTTACTCAGACGGTTGTTTTCGTTACGATTCAGACCAGACCACAGGCCTCTCTGAAGATCCCAGTAGGGTGAAACGTACGTAGAGAATGGTGGTTGCCTCTGAAACGAAACGAAATATTAACTGTCTTTCATTTTCTTTTAGTTCCTTTTACTCCTATCTGAGTACAAGGAACCAAGATTCGATGGAGTTTTACATATATTCTGTTGGGGTGTATAAGACGGGTGTAAAATAAGTGTACCGACGAACAGTAATATATTTATTTATTTAGAGTGAACAAGCGGTGTGTTTGCTTATATCTCGAAAGAGGGTTGATTGTGCGAGCCGAGGGTTTGTCTGCATAGTTTGCATGCTGTGTAGAGACTGCCCTGCCAGACCACCAACTTTATGTCAACTAGTTTTGCGGTTTTGCTATAATGGCCAGATGGCCCATAAATTACTGCCTCTGCCTTTTAAGAGATGAGAAGCTTTTTTGTATTTTAAGAAGTTGACATAAAGAGTGTGGCGATCTGGGGCATCGTAACCTATTGGTATTTCCTTGAAAGAAACATTAATCTTACACAATCTGTTTAAGGGATAACCTTTCGTTTCTCGAAATCAACGGCATATGGTTTGTATATCACATGTGGATTTTAACCCAGGAAGATCACACCTAATTTTTTTTTAAATAAACCGCACACATGGGTGTCAGATACCCAATGATTTTTTGTGAAGAAATAAAAAAAAGTAAATATTTTATGATTTCCAAAGACTCTCTAATCACTATTGAATACATAAGAATAATTAAATCAATAATAGTATTTTCTCTCTCTTAATTGTAGTAACACAGAAAAAATATTAAAAATACCTAAAAATAATTAAAAAACATTTTCTAAAAAACCGGAAACATAATTCAAAATATTTTAATTTAATTTAACAACAAAATGGTCTTTCTAACTAAAATATAACACCTTTTGATTATAGAACTCATATTCATTCTTAGCCAGGTATTTCAGTTTCACTCATTTTAGTAACTACATTCATAAGACAGTGTGGCTCTATGCTCCATGCATTATGCTTTATAGCAAGCCGAGCGTGCACGGCTGCTTTGCTTATCCATCTTTGCCTTTGCAGAAATAACACCTATTAGTTTGTTTTGCTAAATTTGGGGGATGTTGTGTTGTTAGGTCATTAACTTGAACGCACACTTGACACTTGATCGCAAACCTCACACATGGGTGCTACATACCCTAGCCTGTATTCAATAAATTCTCGTGATTGGAAATATTGCTCAAATGAGACCGCAACTACACACTTGTCCTTGGCAGACTAGAGAATGAATTTACATAAAGCAGCATTACCATTGAAATGCAGCTGCGCAAGATACATGCAGTTAAGTGTCGCACGCAATGGGTATCTCACACCCAAGTGTGACCTTCCAGGGTTAAATGACCAATGCCGTTTCATTTTGAGAAAAGTTATCAAAAATTAAGAAAATAAAATTAGCAAAAATAGTAATTAAATCGTACCGCTATACCTACATAAATTGACGGGTTGTGGAATACAATCTTAGATTCTCCGTAGCCTTCTTTATTGATCGTTCGTTTACCTTGCAAATTTTAGAAGGTACGAATTCAAGTTGTTACTACCAAAAACTTGGTTCCAACGGTAGAAGTTTTAGATTTTCAAATCTAAAACTTCTCATTTTTTTAATAGATGTCGCTATAGTGTTTAGCAGCGAATTATTTCATAATAATTTTGTTTAATAAGACGTTTGGCGTTCGTTAAGATTCAGAGCAATGGAAGAATCAGAAGAATGGAAAACAGCTTTCATAACATCGATATATAAAAAAGGTAACAAATTAGACTGCAATAACTAACGGGGGCTATCAGTAACGAGTACGGTAAGTAGGATCTATGATAGAATAATCAGAGATATGATCGAAGACGAATACAAAAACCAAGAGGAAGAGGAGCAGAGCGGGTTTCGAGCTGATAGATCTTGAACAGACAACGTGTTCTTCTTGAAACAAATTATAGAGAAGAAACTAGCACGGAATATATCAACACACCTTACATTCATAGATTTAGAAAAAGCATATGATAACATACCTATCTCGAAACTATGGCAGGTACTCCAGGAAACTTCAATCAATCATACACTCATAAAGGCTGTTCAGAATATATACAAAAACTTGGAAGCCCAGATAAAATTAGGCAACAGAATATCGGAACCATTCAGAGTCAATAAAGGCCTACGACAGGGGTGCTGCATATCACCGACACTTTTTAAAATCTACATTGGTAAAGCTCTCCACCAGTGGAAATCGAAATGCAAAGGAATGGGCATACAGGTGGACGATGATACTTGTTTGTATTCCCTTCAATTTGCCGATGATCAAGTAATATGTGCAAATGACAAAGAGGATCTCGAGTACATGACGCGAAAATTGAATGAGGAATTTGAAAAATGGGGTTTGATAATGAACATGGAAAAGACGGTGTACCTCTGCGTAGGAGAGGAAACTACTGACCTGCAACTGGAAAACAATAAAACAATAAAAGGATGTAAATGTAAACGACTGTAAATACCTGGGATTAAATTTTAACAAAGAAGGAACGGGGGATGCAGAGGTAAACAGAAGAATAAATAAAGCTAGAAAATTAATTAAATCTCTGAATGGAATATTATGGAGTACTGAAATAGGAAAACAAAGAAAATTGAGAATATATGACAAAATGATAAAAAGCACACTGCTGTACGGATCTGAAACTTGGCGTCTGAAAGAACATCAAATAAGGAAAATAGAAGCCACAAAATGGATGCACTAAGAAGAGCAGCTAGAAAAACGAAACTTGATAGGGTTCGAAACAACACAATTAAGGAAGAAATGGGACTAAAAGAAACTGTGACCGACTGCATAGATATAAAACAGCTTATATGGTATGGGCATGTTCAAAGAATGCCAGAAGAAAGACTACCAAAGAAAGTAGCAAAATGAATACCACCGCGGAACACAAGAAACGCGGAAGATCAAAGAAATCGTGGATGGAAGAAGTTCGAAGATCAATGAGCCAACGAGGATTGACAGAGGACGCGATGGCAATTGGGCATCGGACAACGTCGCAGGACGTTCTGACCCGAATCTATATATAATTCAGAGACTACACGACCACAGGCCTCTCTGAAGATCCCAAAAAGATGAAACATACGTAGAGAATGGTGGTTGTTTCTGAGACGGAATGACATATTAACTGTCTTTCATTTTCATTTTATCATTGTATAATAAATTAGATATTGCAAAAGATCTGTAAAATACTGATAATATCGCTACAATACAAATAAATCTTTCTTTATCTTATCAAATGACTATTAAATATAAAAAATCACCTGAATAAAAATCCAACGGCTCATCGCTCAAAAATTGAATAGATGATTGAGGAATGATGTCGTTGTGATAAAAAAAATCCAGTAGATAAAATATATAGTGTCTTTATCAAGAAAAACATAAAATCCGAAGAGAAAAACCAACTGAGATTTATATAATCTCGACAGATATAAAACAAAAGTAAGCAACTGCAATATTTTAGAAGTGATCTAAATAGCCCTTTTTCCTTTTTATTTGATATTTCGCAAGACGCCTTCGAGTGTAGCTAAGAGCCTTTTGAAAATGTTTATGTGTGTTGGAGAGAGTAAAGTAACGATTATGAATTTAAATTGTGTAGAAATGTTTTTAGGAATTATTACTTTTTATGAATGAGCCCATTTTTTCTCAACTGTTCTCTTTCTCTTTTTTCTTTGTTTAATATGTAAGTGGATACTTTGAATTTCTGAAGCAAATAGTAGCACAACATTGGCAGCTCTTTTCTTTTTTATTATTTTTGTGCATTATTATTATCCAGATTTAGCCATACGGCTCACACTCCCTCTAAGGGGAAAATTGACTCATCCCAGATACCTACGGTATCAAAAGGATTGAGCTCTGGTGGGACTCTTTCCATGTTATCGAGCCCTAGGTGACTTGGTATGCAGGTGTATCTCCCAAAAATTTTCGTACACATCTGGCCGTTGCGAGTAGTACTGCTTTCTGCATTGTCTTATAAAGATGTTCATTAAGACCCAGCTTTTTTAAGCTTTCGAGGAGGGTCTTCGGAATGACTCCAGTAGTAGACATAATAATCGGTATCGTCTGGGTACTTTGCATTCTCCATTGCCTTCGTATTTGAATTTCCAGATCTCTGTACTTGGCGATCTTTTCAGTAAATTTACTACGTAGATTATTGTTGTTAGGTATCGCCACATCAATTAGTGTTGTTTGTTTTGTTAATTTATTAACTAGTACGAGATCTGGTCTATTATGTGCCACTGTTTGGTCTGTGAGCACAGTGCGGTCCCAGTATAGCTTGTAGTTGCCATCCTCAAGCATACTCTCAGGGACGTATTGATAATACGGGAGATGGTCCGTTTGGAGAAGTCCCAGCTTGATAGCTATCTCCTGATGAAGGATTTTTCCCACTGCGTCATGTCGTTCCTTGTATTCAGTTGCAGCAAATGCCTGGCAGCCCCCTGTAATATGTTGGATGGTTTCTTGGGCTTGACATCCATATCGGCATCTGTCGTTTTGAACCTGAGGGTCTTTGACGATATATTTCAGGTAATTTCTGGTTGGTATAACCTGATCCTGAATGGCCAGTAATGAACCCTCCGTTTCAGGGAACATCTTTCCTGATGTCAACCAATAGTTCGACGCTGTATTGTCGACATAGTCTTGGCTGACCTCATTGGGATGTCGCCCGTGCAGAGGTTTACCCATCCAGGTGCGCATTTTTTCGTCTTTAGTGAGGTGGTTTATGCGCATTTCTAGTTCCCTCAGTTTGATCGGTGTTGTGTCATCTACTGCGCAAATAGCGCGATGTAGAGTAGATGTCTCAGCTTGCAACTGAAAATAATTTCTTAAATTAGCAATTTGTTTATCTAATTGCTCAGCTATATCCATAAGTCCTCTTCCTCCTAGATTCCGTGGTAATGTTGTTCTTTCTACTGCACTTTTAGGATGGTGTTTTTGTGCCTTTGTGAGGTGTGTTCTTACTTTTCGCTGAAGATCCTCTATGTCCGTTTTTGTCCACTTAACAATGCCAAACGAATAGCTAAGCGCAGGTGTTTAGTGCCTTAAACAAATTTCTACTGTTAAGGTGTGAGCGAAGCAGCTGTTTTACCCTTCGCATAAACTCTGTAGTTATCTCTGTTTTCATTTGTTTATGGTCAATTTTCCGCGCTTGCTTTACTCTAAGATATTTATACATATCGTTTTCACCCATGGCCTCGATGTTCTGGCCATTTTGCATATCGAATCCTCCGGGCTGTACTTTTCCTCTGACTATATTTAAAATACGGCACTTGTCTAGTCCGAAGTGCATACTAATATCATTAGAAAAAGTTTCTACAGTTTTTAGCATCTCATCTAGTTGGTTTCGAGTGGAAGCCATTAATTTCAAATCATCCATGTACAATAAATGATTAAGCTTCGCCACTACATTGTTGTTATTTTTGATGCTAAAACCTGCGTCTGTGGAGTTCAATAGCTGAGATAGTGGGTTCATAGCTAGACAGAACCACAGAGGACTCAACGAATCTCCTTGAAACAGGCCCCGGCTGATTGCGATATTTTCAGTTTCGATGTTAATTTCACCAGGTATTTGAAGGTGAATTCTAGTTTTCCACTCTGTCATCGACTCTATATATTCTCAATATATCTATAAGCCATTCATGCGGCACTGAATCAAAGGCCTTCTTGTAATCAATGAAGGCAGTAAAAAGATTCCTCTTTTTGGAATATGCCTGGTTAGAAATGACCGAGTCGATGATGAGTTGTTCTTTGCAACCCATGGAACCCTTAGCGCATCCTTTCTGTTGAGGCTCTATGATATTGTTCAGAGCACAGTGTTGATAGATACGTCGGGCTACACAGGATGTGACCAATTTATACAAAGTTGGAAGACAAGTAATTGGGCGGTATTTGGCTGGATCTTGGGTGTTATTTTGATCCTTCGGTATTAAATAAGTGGTACCCTGAGTTAGGAATGCTGGTATATCCTGCGGATTAGAAATAACATGATTAATTAATGTTGATAAGCATTCATGAACACTCCAAAACTTCTTGAGCCAAAAGTTTTGAACTCCATCTTGTCCAGGAGATTTCCAGTTATGAAGCTCTTTGATGATATTTGAGACTTCTTCAGTAGTGAAGGGTTCGTAAAGGGTAGCAATGTAGTGTTGGCAGTTCTGTGTCGTATCTTCTATCCATCCAGCATTGTTGTTAAGAGCAGCTGGTGTGGAAAGTTGATTTCTCCAAAACTCATGAATTTCTTTATTATTATTATCCAGATTTAGCCATACGGCTTACACTCCCTCTAAGGGGAAAATTGACTCATCCCAGATACCTACGGTATCAAAAGGATTGAGCTCTGGTGGGACTCTTTCCGTGTTATCGAGCCCTAGGTGACTTGGTATGCAGGTGTATCTCCCAAAAATTTTCGTACACATCTGGTCGTTGCGAGTAGTACAGCTTTCTGCATGGTCTTGTAAAGATGTTCATTTAGACCCAGCCTTTTTATGCTTTCGAGGAGGTTCTTCGGAATGACTCCAGTAGTAGATATAACAATAGGTATCGTCTGGGTACTTTGCATTCTCCATTGCCTTCGTATTTGAATTTCTAGATCTCTGTACTTGGCGATCTTTTCAGTGAATTTACTACGTAGATTATTGTTGTTAGGTATCGCCACATCAATTAGTGTTGTTTGTCTTGTTAATTTATTAACTAGTACGAGATCTGGTCTGTTATGTGCCACTGTTTGATCTGTGAGCACAGTGCGGTCCCAGTATAGCTTGTAGTTGCCATCCTCAAGCATACTCTCAGGGACGTATTGATAATACGGGAGATGGTCCGTTTGGAGAAGTCCCAGCTTGATAGCTATCTCTTGATGAAGGATTTTTCCCACTGCGTCATGCCGTTCCTTGTATTCAGTTGCAGCAAATGCCTGGCAGCCCCCTGTAAGATGTTGGATGGTTTCTTGGGCTTGACATCCATATCGGCATCTGTCGTTTTGAACCTGAGGGTCTTTGATAATATATTTCAGGTAGTTTCTGGTTGGTATAACCTGATCCTGAATGGCCAGTAATGAACCCTCCGTTTCAGGGAACATCTTTCCTGATGTCAACCAGTAGTTCGACGCTATATTGTCGACATAATCTTGGCTGACCTCATTGGGATGTCGCCCGTGCAAAGGTTTACCCATCCAGGCGCGCACTTTTTCGTCCTTAGTAAGGTGGTTTATGCGCAGTTCTGCTTCCCTCAGTTTGATCGGTGTTGTGTCATCTACTGCGCAGATAGCGCGATGTAGAGTAGATGTCTCAGCCTGCATCTGAAAATAAGTTCTTAAATTAGCAATTTGTTTATCTAATTGCTCACCTATATCCATAAGTCCTCTTCCTCCTAAATACCGGGGTAATGTCGTTCGTTCTACTGCACTTTTAGGGTGGTGTTTTTGTGCCTTTGTGAGGTGTGTTCGTACTTTTCGCTGAAGATTTTCTAGATCCGTTTTTGTCCACTTAACAATACCAAATGAATAGCTAAGCGCGGAACAAGCGTAGGTGTTTAGTGCCTTAAACAAATTTTTACTGTTAAGCTGTGAACGAAGCAGCTGTTTTACCCTTCTTATAAACTCAGTAGTTATCTCAGTTTTCATTTGCTTATGGTCAATTTTCCGCGCCTGCTTTACTCCAAGATATTTGTACATATCGTTGTCGCCCATGGCCTCGATGTTCTGGCCATTTTGCATATCGAATCCACCGGGCTGTACCTTTCCTCTGACTATATTCAAAACACGGCACTTGTCTAGACCGAATTATTATTATTATTATTATTATTATTATCCAGATTTAGCCATACGGCTCACACTCCCTCTAAGGGGAAAATTGACTCATCCCAGATACCTACGGTATCAAAAGGATTGAGCTCTGGTGGGACTCTTTCCGTGTTATCGAGCCCTAGGTGACTTGGTATGCAGGTGTATCTCCCAAAAATTTTCGTACACATCTGGCCGTTGCGAGTAGTACAGCTTTCTGCATGGTCTTGTAAAGATGTTCATTTAGACCCAGCCTTTTTATGCTTTCGAGGAGGTTCTTCGGAATGACTCCAGTAGTAGATATAACAATAGGTATCGTCTGGGTACTTTGCATTCTCCATTGCCTTCGTATTTGAATTTCTAGATCTCTGTACTTGGCGATCTTTTCAGTGAATTTACTACGTAGATTATTGTTGTTAGGTATCGCCACATCAATTAGTGTTGTTTGTCTTGTTAATTTATTAACTAGTACGAGATCTGGTCTATTATGTGCCACTGTTTGGTCTGTGAGCACAGTGCGGTCCCAGTATAGCTTGTAGTTGCCATCCTCAAGCATACTCTCAGGGACGTATTGATAATACGGGAGATGGTCCGTTTGGAGAAGTCCCAGCTTGATAGCTATCTCTTGATGAAGGATTTTTCCCACTGCGTCATGCCGTTCCTTGTATTCAGTTGCAGCAAATGCCTGGCAGCCCCCTGTAAGATGTTGGATGGTTTCTTGGGCTTGACATCCATATCGGCATCTGTCGTTTTGAACCTGAGGGTCTTTGATGATATATTTCAGGTAGTTTCTGGTTGGTATAACCTGATCCTGAATGGCCAGTAATGAACCCTCCGTTTCAGGGAACATCTTTCCTGATGTCAACCAGTAGTTCGACGCTATATTGTCGACATAATCTTGGCTGACCTCATTGGGATGTCGCCCGTGCAAAGGTTTACCCATCCAGGCGCGCACTTTTTCGTCCTTAGTAAGGTGGTTTATGCGTAGTTCTGCTTCCCTCAGTTTGATCGGTGTTGTGTCATCTACTGCGCAGATAGCGCGATGTAGAGTAGATGTCTCAGCCTGCATCTGAAAATAAGTTCTTAAATTAGCAATTTGTTTATCTAATTGCTCACCTATATCCATAAGTCCTCTTCCTCCTAAATACCGGGGTAATGTCGTTCGTTCTACTGCACTTTTAGGGTGGTGTTTTTGTGCCTTTGTGAGGTGTGTTCGTACTTTTCGCTGAAGATTTTCTATATCCGTTTTTGTCCACTTAACAATACCAAATGAATAGCTAAGCGCGGAACAAGCGTAGGTGTTTAGTGCCTTAAACAAATTTTTACTGTTAAGCTGTGAACGAAGCAGCTGTTTTACCCTTCTTATAAACTCAGTAGTTATCTCAGTTTTCATTTGCTTATGGTCAATTTTCCGCGCCTGCTTTACTCCAAGATATTTGTACATATCGTTGTCGCCCATGGCCTCGATGTTCTGGCCATTTTGCATATCGAATCCACCGGGCTGTACCTTTCCTCTGACTATATTCAAAACACGGCACTTGTCTAGACCGAACTGCATACTAATATCATTAGAAAATGTTTCTACAGTTTTTAGCATCTCTTCTAGGTGTTCTCGAGTGGAAGCCATTAATTTCAAATCATCCATATACAACAGATGATTGAGCTTCGCTACCACAGTATTATTGCTTTTAATGCTAAAACCTGAGTCAGTGGAGTTTAATAGTTGGGAAAGGGGGTTCAAAGCTAAACAGAACCACAATGGACTCAACGAGTCTCCTTGAAATAGGCCCTGGTTGATTGCGATATTTTCGGTTTCGATATTGTTTTCACCAGGTATTTGGAGGTGAATTTTAGTCTTCCAATCTCTCATTATATGCCTTAAAAAGGTCACTATGTTATCATCTACTTTGTATATTTTCAATATATCTATTAGCCATTCATGCGGTACTGAATCAAAGGCCTTTTTATAGTCAATAAAAGCAGTAAAAAGATTTCTTTTTTTAATGAATGCCTGGTTAGAAATGACTGAGTCGATGATAAGCTGTTCTTTGCAACCCAGGGAACCCTTAGCGCATCCTTTCTGGTGAGGCTCTATGATATTGTTTAGAGCACAGTGTCTTTATTATTATTATTATTATTATTATTATTATTATCCAGATTTAGTCATAGGCTCACACTCCCTCTAGGAGGAAAATTGACTCAGCCCAGATACCTACGGTATCAAAAGGGTTAAGCTCTGGTGGGACTCTTTCCGTGTTATCGAGCCCTAGGTGCCTAGGTATGCTGGAATATCTTCCAAAAATGTTTGTACACATCTGGCCATCGAGAGTATTACAGCTTTCTGCATGGTCTTGTAAAGATGTTCATTTAGAATTTAGACCCACAGACCTACAGTATTAGTAGATAATATGTATCGTCTGGGTACTTTGTATTCTCCATTGTCTTCGTATTTGAATTTCCAGATCTCTGTAGTTGTGGTAGGGGAGCCCAAGCGGGGATTTTTGCAGTTACTCGAGTGCGTCAAATTATCGTATGGGGAGAAACCTGGTACCCTGCAGATGTACCTCTACCATATATTGGCTCTTAACACAGGGGAGTTCGTTAAGGGGGGCCCGAAAAAAAATATATCCTTAAAAAAACTCGAAATTGTCAGATTAAGATAAGGGAAGTTAAGTACATGCAAAAGAGTGTATATTTAAAAAATATGACGATTTGAGCCGGGCGTAAGGAAATGGTTGAGTCCCAAAGTTTCACAAGAAAAAAGCGAATATTTCGCGAAATGAACGACAGATGGAAAAACTAAAAATTATGTGCTCAATATTTTTTAAAAATCTATCGAATGATACCAAACACGACTTCCCACGGAGAGGGGTGGGAGGTAAATTTAATATTTTAAATACAAATCCCGCGATATTTCGCAAAATAAACATTAGATCGAAAAACTGCAAAATACACTTAATCAATATTTTTGAAACATCTATCGAATGATACCAAACACGACTTCCCACGGAGAGGGGTGGGGGGTAAATTTAATATTTTAAATACAAATCCCGCGATATTTCGCAAAATAAACATTAGATCGAAAAACTGCAAAATACACTTAATCAATATTTTTGAAAAATCTATCGAATGGTACCAAACACGGCGGTGGGGTGGAGGGGTTACTTTAAAATTTTAAATAGGAGCTCCAAATTTTTATTCCAGATTTGGATTGTTTCCGTAAAAACTTTTATTCGAAATATTTTTCAAATTATGGATAGATGGCGCTATAATCGGAAAAAACGATTGTTGGAAATGGAAAATTAAATTAAAAATGGACAAGTCCCCATTAAAATGGAAAACTTTACTTAACTTTTTTTTCTTATTTTGGGACCTACTCTTCACAACCCAATAGGTCCCCAAAGCGCTCGAGTGACTGCACTTTTAGCATACTTCGCTCCCCTACTATTGGCGATCTTTTCGGTAAATTTAGTACGTATATTGTTGTTGTTAGGTATCGCCACATCAATTAGTGCTGTTTCTCTTGTTAATTTATTAACTAAGTAAGTATAGTACGGGCCCAGTATAGCTTGTATATAGTTGTCATTATCAAGCATACTCTCAGGGAAGTATTGATAATATGGGAGATGGTCCTTTTGGAGAAGTCTCAGCTTGATAGCTATCTCTTAATAGCTGCAATATTTTAGAAGTGATCGAAATAGCTCTTTTCCCTTTTAGTTCAGAGAAATAAGGAAAAAAATATCCTGTTGGTGACACAAACCCCTCCAGCCCGAAACCAAATTTTTTGAGTAGTATGGTCATCTATATTAATAACCTATATGTTTCCCGCAGTCGATTTTGATGATATACATAGTTATAAACAAATGAAGATCAATAAACGGTCAATTTTCGCTTTTTTCGTCTATACCCCAAAAATTAAGTATTTTAAACAAATTTGAGAGTGAGAAACTCATAAATCGTATAAAATATTTCAATATGGCGTTCGCTGAATATGTCCATCCTTATTCGTTGCTTAGAAAATTGCAAAATAAATCATAAATTTTGAGTTTTTATAAATATTCATAACTTATATAAAAATTAACTTAAAACGTTCTTATTACACGAAATGCTAAGACTTCCGGTGCTTAAATCATACCCTAAATTTCAAAGCAATTATTGGTCAAATAGTTTAACAGGTATTTAATTTGTTAATCCCAAATTATTTTTTTGCAACGCTGTAAGTCAGAAAATGATGAAGTCACAGTAATACTTTGGATAGTTTTTGAAAGAAGAAGATTTATACTATTAATTTAATTAAATAAAAATGACAAAAAATAATTCTAAATACTGCAAAATTATTTTGCAAAAACATGTGAATTAAAAAAAGGGGCAAACTTCGTACCTAATTGTCCTAGGACAATTGTTTTTCTTTCTAAATGTGTATAAAAATTCAGTCTTTCCAAATATGAAAAAATAATTTTTCTACGGGTAACGGTTAAAAAGTTATTCTAATTGTTTATAAGTAAGCAAAAAATCGACGTGTTTTTGCAAAATAATTTTACACTGTTTAAAATTACTTTTTGTCATTAATGTCTTTCGGGACGCCTAAATGTACCGTATTTGCGTTGGGTAGATTTTTTGTAGCTGACTATATTTTCTTTCTTCAATTTCGGCATTTATCTTCATTCTTATTTCTCGTTTTTTTGTTACATTGCGGCCCAATATTATTCCCATTATTTTTCATTAAAATTTCAGAAGGCTACCTTCCTCTTTCTTGTTAATCGTCGTTGTTTCCATCCCATATGTAACAACAGGTCTTATTAAGGTCTTACCTATATAATAGGGTGAACACGACTTCCCACATAACTGGCCTATTAGAAATATCTCGAGAACCAAAGGCAACAGAATCATGAAAATTGGAATAGAGGGGTTTTGAAGGATGATCTATTAAATGAAAATATTTTCATCTCTTTGCAACTTCCGGTTATACCGGAAGTTGCTTATAACTTCGTTTTTTTTTAATGGGACACCTTGTATATTTTCACATTTTTGGATTCTCTTCGATGTCTTCTTTCTTAAAATATGAGATTTTGTAATATTATACAGGGTATTTTAAAAGATAATTAAGTTTTTTTATTAATTTCGTAGCAAAATTAACACCCTGTAGAATTGTAGTAGTTTGACATCTAAAACGCTACTTACATTCAAATGATTTTTAATATACTCTACTATTGTTAAGAATTATTAGTATAGCTAAATTTTTAATTTTAGTATACAGGGTTGGTCAAAACTCGGAATGAGTATTTTCTGAGTTTTCTTAAATGGAACACCCTATATTTTTGTATTGTAATGAATTGATATTTTATGGTACTTTTTTATTTCTTAAGCATTCCCTATACCTAACTGCTTTAATTTGTGAGTTATTGGTGATTCAAGCTAAACATTAATTGCAACAGAAAATACGTAAAATTTTATTAGGTTGGCCGTGAAAATACTCAATCCCAAATAATTTTTCAGAAATAAATACATATTAATCCAGACTGGTCCCTAAAATTACCAATAATGGTTTAGCTATCAAAATACCGTAGTTAAGATTGTTGGTGCGATTAACAATTAAGCACAAATTAAAGCAGTTAGGTATAGGGAATGGTTAAGAAATAAAAAAGTACCATAAAATATCATTTCATTACAATACTAAAATACAGGGTGTTCCATTTAAGAAAACTCAGAAAATACTCATTCCGAGTGTCGACCAACCCTGTATACTAAAATTAAAAATTTAGTTACAATAGTATATACTATTTACAGCTACAATTTTATATACTAATGATTCTTAACAATAGTAGAGTATATTAAAAATTATTTGAACGTAAGTAGAGTTTTAGATGTCAAACTACTACAATTCTACAGGGTGTTAATTTTGCTACGAAATTAATAAAAAAAGTTAATTATCTTTTAAAATACCCTGTATAATATTACAAAATCTCATATTTTAAGAAAGAAGACATCGAAGAGAATCCAAAAATGTGAAAATGTACAGGGTGTCCCATTTAAAAAAACGAAGTTATAATACCGGAAGTTGCAAAGAGATGAAAATATTTTCATTTAATAGATCATCCTTCAAAACCCCTTTATTCCAATTTTCATGATTCTGTTGCCTTTAGTTCTCGAGATATTTCTAATAGGCCCTTTATTTGCCTCACCCTGTATAGGTTCATATTATACTTAGAGTCTTGCTTCTCAGCAGACTTCTATTCATTCCATGTGTTTTTCTGACTTTCAAAATTCTTTCCTCTCTTCTCTATTTTCCGGTTTTCCCTATTGTTACTCTCAAGTAGCTAAAGGTGGATACAGTTTCAAAGGACACCGCACACATCTTATGGAAAATATAATGTCACTCAAATGAAATAAAATTTACATGAATAGATGCGTCCTGAAATTTCAATAATTTGATACCATTGCGCCAACTCTGTAATTTGATTAACAAGAGCGTAAATTGATAAAAATAAATCTAAAATCAAATAAGAATGTACGTGTGTCAAAGAGAGAAAAAAGATCTTGTGATTCGCTTACTCCATAAATCTTTCTGAGAGATTAAGGCAATTACTTACTCTTATCTTTTCCTATTATTATTGATAATAAAGTAGGTATAATTTGGTTAGTTGTACCGCCTCTAATCGTCTTAAGCTAGGGGTAATAGACTGTTTTCAATAGCCTCTAGAGACTAATATTATTTACGAATGCCAGTTTTATGGACTTCAAAATGCGATTTCGATAAACTTTAATTACAATTAACGCCCTAATTAAGCAAAATAATGGTATCAAATTATTGAAATTTCAGGACGCATCTATTCATGTAAATTTTATTTTATTTTAGTGACATTGTATTTACCATAAGATGTGTGCGGTGTCCTTTATGGTTCTGTGTTATTAGATATTTCTGAGTTGGTTGGGTCATCCTTCCCTGTCGTCATGTATTTTGTTTTGTGATGGTTTATCTCTATTCTCTTCGCTTCCTTATGTAATTTTCCGACTGCTTTTATAAGTGTCATCTATGCCTTCGCTATGATGACTAGATCATCTGCATATGCTACTTTGAAGTTAATCTGTAATAATGTTTTTGTTTGCAAAGTCCTCCTCATGATTACTTTCAATAGCAGATTAAATAATGTCGGGGAGATAGAGTCACCTTGTTTCACGTCTTTGTTTACATTCATCTCCTTAGAAGTTGTTCCGTTGAAACTGATCCTTGCTCTGCTGTTGTTTAGGCTCACTAGTTTTACTGTATAAAAATGCAATTTTTATCACAAGGGAGCCATTTTTTGAGGTAGTAGCCGAGTTTTGCCGAGGTTTAGTTGAGCTGTGGTAGTAGCCGAGTTTTAAGGTCATGGTTGTATTTTTTTCTACATTTTTTATAGGCACCAGAAACAATCAGCGTATTGTGATCAATAACCAGGAAATGGAGAGAGTGGTGGAATTTGAATATCTGGGCAGCATAATAATTGATTATAACGGTGGTAAATACAGGTAGTTATTTAAAGCGATAATAATACAAGGTCAGACTCTTACAAAAGAAATAATATTGACCATCACAGGTCGTGAATAAATTTCCAAATACAGGTTACAGCTACAGGTACAGGTACAAATTATAAGATAATGAATAGACCACAAACTAAATACCTCTCTGGTTTTTGGAAAGTGGTTTGTGGAATAGGCGTTAAAAATATATTAAAAACAATATAATTTAACAATACGCCGCTAGTTGATTGATTGTTATATAAAATAACGGCATAAATGAATATTAAACACGTGATAAAAAGGGGAAGATATGAATATGTATATAATAAAATAGTTATTTATGAAACAGTTCGTGAAGTATGCTTTTTGCCAACGCACGCGATATTTAGAGCACGAGCGACAACGGAGCGAGTGCTATACATCGCGTAAGTTCGTAAAAAGTACTTCACGCACAGTTTCATACAATATTTTATCTACTCTTCGATAAACAAATAAAAAAACTAACTCTTCGTGACTTGAATTGATTTCTATTCTACAATTTTTAGAACTATGACATTTAAAAATCCTAACTACTTTCAAACCACAAAACTGTCAAAAATTTTGTTGTAAGTCATTGCTCATATTTTCATCACCATGAGAAAGCGAAAGTTAAGGATATTTGATTATATGAAAGTGTGCCAAAAAACCCATTGAAAGTGTGCGAAAAATTAAATCCCATTTAAAATACATTGTTACTTCACGCACACTTTAAACCCTTCACGCACTGCTATCTATAATGACAGTTTTCACAAACTAAAAACTGATACATACTATGACATAGAGTAGATAAATACAGTTAGATACTTCAACTGATAATACAGGGTAAAATACAGAGCAAACGCGGAACAGGAAGAAGACACTCGTAGCTTCAAAATTTACGCCAATGATTTGGACTAACATCGATCGAGTTATTCAGTAGCGCCGTAAACAAAATTAAAATTGCTATGATGATAGCCAACGTCCGCAACGGACAAGACACATGAAAAAGAATTGTTCTCTTTTTTTCTGCGAATCACTAATTTTACTCTAAACTATTTATATCTAATTTACAGTAAACATTTGGGATTTTGCTGCAAATTATTTTTGTAATGCATTCCATCTATATAAACACCTATACGGCTCTCAATTTTGCCCTTAAGGATCAGTTGTAATATTTTATATCGATTTCCCCTCACTATAATATGTCCCATATAGGACATTTTCGTGCGTTTAACAGTCTTTAGTAGTTCTCTATCTTTGTTGACCATCCTTAGTAACTTCTTGATTAGTTTTAATTGCTATCCAAGATATCTTCATCATCCGTCTATGAATCCACATTTTCAATGCTTCAACTCTGTTCATGATCGATACTTTCAGCGTCCACACTTCTGCACTATACAAAAGTACAGTCCAAACAGCACTTAACCATTCTTTTTCTCAGTTTTAAACTGAGATGATTATTTCAAAGAAATGACTTTATTTTCATAAAAGTAGTTTTACTCATTGCTATCCTACGTTTTATTTCTATGTATGGATCTAGTTGGTCCAGTTAGTTAAATTCTTTAGCGTAGTTTTTCTGAGACATTGCAATGAAAGTAGAAGTCAGCCAATCATTGGGTACTTCCTCTTTTTCGTAGAATGTACAGTGGAACCCCGATAAGTCGGCCCCCGATAACCGATAACCCGGAAGTCCGGCTAACCCGGATCGATTTTCATCAGACAAACATTTCAACAATAGCAATGTACCTATGTAATATATGTATGTATATAATATTTGAGCAATGTATGTATGTATATAATATTTGAGAGATAATGTGTATTTGTGTAATTTGAACTATACCTACGATAGTAAAAATGACTCATGGCACACGGTGGCAGAGCGACGTTCATTGTCTCAGATTGTCGAAAACAACAGGCACCTGTATTCCTTTATTTATTTCAAACTGTCTTAGCATTGTCCAAAAAAGACTAAAAGACTATTTAAAAAATGATTTTTAAACAATGGTCTTAGTCTCCACTGTTCTTAAATAACATAACATTGTTCCGATTGTGACCGTATTGTGTGTAGTACAGTCGTATTTTTCGCTTCCGTTCTGTAATCGTGCTTCAGATAGGTTTGTGTTTGCGTGTTTTTTGTCTACGCATGAGTTTTTTACCAAGAAATGAACAATACTCTATATACAACTACATATATACGTAATTTAAATGTGTACTGTGCATATATATTTCATGTTATTTCAATTATAACGAAGTTTATCTGTAACTTACTTTGTATACGTAATTTAGATGTGTACTGTGCATATATATTTCATGTTATTTCAATTATAACGGAGTTTATCTGTATTTTGTATACCGTATTTTATTAATTTTTACCATATTCTCCGGCTAACTCGGATTTTCGATAACCCGGACCGGCCGCAGTCCCGATTAATCCGAATTATCGAGGTTCCACTGTATTAAACTTTGGTAAGCACAGGTGTATTGTCATCTCGTCGGGATTAGGAGCTTATGTGTTACCTATTCATATTTTTGGGTGCATATAGTACCTCTTCATTCTTCATTCATTATCATACTTTCTTTTAACATTCTTTCTAACAAAATATTACTTACGGCTTTTTTTAATCATCTGTAATCACAATATAAGAGTTCGTGTTGTTTGTACATCAGCTTTTGTTATGTTGTTTAAAACTTAACAACGTCGACTTAAAAAAAACTTTTAAAATATATTATTTACATACATCCACAAATAAAAACTTCTCCACCGCAACAACGTCATTCTTTATGCTTGTCGTTTAATTTTTTTATTCGAAAAATAGCTACACGACATCGTGCGCAACAACTTTCGGGAAAAGTTAAATTAGTTTTCTACTACAAAGAGAGGGTGGAAAGAATAATAATGTGACAAGAGGGGCGACATTTTATTAAAATCTACGAACAAGCTGTATACAAACAACAAAAACAACAGATTAGCCATTGTTTTAAAGAAAAAAATAAACAATTACCCAAAAATTTTTACTTTTTTCTTTAATTATAGCGAATATCGGTATAGCCATCAGATTTATAGATATATGTATAATATTTATATTCCGCTGTATTTATGCAGTGTGTTAAATAAAAAAGCTGATATGGCCATTCCACGAACATACGCCTGTTTTGGATTACTTCGACAACGAATATTTTACTGTGCAACATAAGAAGTACGAAAGTAAATGGCGCTAATAATTATTCCAATAAACAACAATGTAATTTGCAATTTACTTTCGTTCTTCTTATTTTGCACAGTAAAATATTCGTTGTCGAAGTAATCCAAAACAGGCGTATGTTCGTGGAATAGGGTATATCGAAAAATGCTTGAAACCGTTTCTAGTTTCTAGGATAGTAAGGGGGAACTAAAATGACATGAAAGAGAATTCACCCCCATCAACCACCAACCACCTAGGCCCCACCAACCACAACCAAAAAAATTTCAATTGCAAACCCCTACTTGTGATACATCATTGAAAAGACTATAAAAAATTGGGTCCCGGTGAATTCGTAACTATTTTAATCCCCCCATCCTAATTACAGGCCAATTGGTAACTCTGACCCTCAGGTAATTTTTCGGTAACCAATCAACTACCGGTGAATTCGTAACTAAATAAAGGTATAATCTTTTAGACTTGAAATAAACATATGGAAAATCTGTTTGCTTTTAAATTATCAGATGGATTTAAATAATTTATCATTGCTAAACATCTAAATATTGAATTTACAATTACTTGATAAGAACCAAGCTCGTGTAGAGCTATACTTCTATACTTGATGGAAATAATATTATTAACACGTGTTAATGAAACACTATAATATTGTTTCAATTATTTTATTAAGATATTTCAATTTTTGCTATTTTTTGTAGGTACATATAATACAAATATAATGTTTTTAAGCAGACCAAGAAACATTCGGTTTAGATTTAAGGTATTAGATTTAATCAATGGTTTCGAATTCACTTGAAGAAAGTTTCGAGTTGGCAGGTCAGGTAATAGAAAAGTTACGAATTGGCCGGTGTACATTTTGATTTGAAAATGTTTGTCACTAGGTCTTTTCGCGGTGCACATCCTGAATGTACTCTGAACTTAACCTGGATACAAATATATGCGCAAGCGTGTCTCCGAATATATTCTGAATTTGTTTCTGCACGAACAATTTCCGGATGTTTTTTGGGTTGCCTATGCCAATTGCCTAATTCTTTATCTTTATCTACGACATAACATCGACAATCGACACCTCGGAGACAGAAAAAGTAATTTTACGTATTTAAAAAAAATTTGCATTTTTTGGAACATTTAAAAGTCCTACAATCTCTTCCAAATCTTCATCACTTGAACTGAGGTTCATCATCTAAAAAGGTTTTAAAAATAAGAAACTGAAATACATAATACAATTTAAAAAACCTTCCCTTTTACAAAATTTTTATTGATATGATAACACAACAATTTAAAATCTGTTAGGTTAGAAATAGAATCTCTAAAACAAAATAAATAAATTCGTCAAATCAACTTCTGCACATGTGCGGACAATAAATCCTCTCTTTAATCCCAGAACTTGTTGAACGCATTCCGAATACGTTCAGGACAAGTTGTTGCGCTCCGCGAACAGAGAACTTTTTATTCAGAGGAGGATTTTTCAACACCGCGAACAGCCAAAATTCTAATGCGCAAGCGTTCTTCCTCTGAACACGTTCAGGATGTGCACCACGAAAACACCTATTAAAAGTTACGAATTGACGCGTGTTCAAAAAATTCTATCCAATGGTATAAATAATAATTATACAGGGTGAAGCAATAATTGTGAAACTTTGGCTTGATTGGAAAATTCAATGAGGTTTTTGTTGAATTACAAATTTGTTAAAAATGTCAATTAAGTTAATGTTTAAAGTGGGTTCTGTTGTTTTGTAAACAATAATACAGTCTATTTTCAAATTCTGCACGAACTTTGGCAAATATTGTTTTAATAATAGCGCGACATGGTTGCTTAATTCTTTCTCGCAATTCCCCAAGTGACGCAGGTTGAGTTTTATAAACAACTGACTTGAAGTAACCTCATAGAAAAAAGTCAGGTGGCGGTAAGTCTGGTGACCTCGGTGGCCACTCAATAGATAGGACCTCTCCTTCCAATCCATTTGTTCGGATAATTAGTATCCAACCAGTGCCTAACTGGAACTGCATAGTGAGGAGGTGCTCGATGTTGGAAGTGCAGCAAATCTTCGTCTAGAGCTAGGTTGCCTTGGTCGTCCCTTTGGTTCTCTAATTCATGCACAATTAAAGGTTCGATGGTGTTTTCCAGCATATCGAGATAAATGTCGCCACTTTAATTGCCTGGTATGAACAAGGGGCCAATTATAGCATCGCCTAATATTTCTGCCCAAACATTCAGTTTTTCAGGATATTAAATGTGACCTTCTCTAAATCGATGCGTGTTCGCATCATTCCAGTACCGACAGTTTTGTTTATTTATATTACCATTCAGCATAAAAGTATGTACATTCATCAGTGAAACAAATATTTTTTAACATTCTCGGTTTAACGCGAATTTTTTCAGTCATCATATGTCATGAGTTCACAAAACTCAATTCGTCGGTCTGAATCATCATCGCCTAGTTCTTGCAGAATGTGTGTTTTGTACGGATGAAACTTATGTGATTTCAACACCTTTCTAACCGACAAGTCAAAGTCCTGTGTCCAGCTTATTCTTAACAATCGGCGGTACATCCACATTTCGAATGAATTCAATTTGTTGACGTCATACTGTTATAATGTCCAGGTCTCACAGACATATAGTAATAGAGACCACACATAACACTTTTGTGTTCTCAATCTTATTGTGACTGATAGCTTGGGGTTACAGAGTATTTTACGCATGTTCATGAAACCAGGCGTCTAGTTGACTATTTAGCTTTCTGCCCAGAAGCTTTGGGAACTCTGAAGGGTGATTCCATTTATTTGTATGTTGAGTGTAATTTGTTTATGGGGGTTCTTGTGTATTACCATAATTTTGGCTTTGGAAAAGTTAATGTTTACGCCCAGCCTGTGACTTTCTTCTGATAATATGTTCATCAATATTTTTAGTTGGTCTTCTCTTTCCGCTAATACTACGGTTTCATCGGTATATCTTAGATTGGTAATGATAATTCCATTGACTCTGGCAGCCTCAGAGCGATCTTCAAGAGAACCTCTGATTATATGTTCGACATAGGTATACATTAACAAAAAGGGGAGGGGGCAAAATGCACCCTTGACGCACTCCTCGTCCTATGTTTATGTAATTGGTGTTTCCGTTCTTTGTACGAACGCATCTTTTGTGGTTTCAGTATGAATTACTTATGAGAGCTATGTCGTGTCCATCCAACCCTACTTCTTTTAGCACCTCAATCAATTTTTCGTGTTTGATATGGTCGAAGGCCCTTCTATAATCGACAAAGCACACATACAGCCGTTTTTGAACCTCAAGATACCTTTCTGTCATGAGTGTTAATCACATGTATCTACTGAATGAATAATAATAGGCATTTAAGAAGACTTAGCTTCATTTAGAGACTAACTAAGATGTACGTTAAAATCTACAATCTAAAAGCTTATACTTTTTGTATTACCTCTTCGTTGTATAAGTCACAAGGAACAGCATTTAACATAGGTAAAGCAGCTCTTCCTGATTCATACAGCCATCCGCCATATATAGATACCATTACAGTTCTTGTAACGACGAATACGAATGATCCGAAAAAGTATAACAGTTCGATGACTTGTTCCCTCCTCCTAAAACCAATACAAATTTATAAAATATTTACATTTTACAATGATACTGTATTTTTCTCTAGAAATTAATATGGATTCATCGATAATTCTTCGCCATGGCTCTGCAACACTTGCTGGTTTAGTTTTATAAATTCTACTTTTCATGTATCCCCAATAAAAATAATCTGTAGGATTCAAATCAGGTGAAAGAGGTGGCCATTCAATACTACCTAGTTTACCAATCCATTGTCCGGGAAATGTCTGATCTAAATAACGCCGAAGATGTACACCAAAAAGGGCTGGTGCTCCGTCTTGCTAAAACTACAACTCATTAAAATTGGCTCAAAACTTTATTTTTGAGTACCATTATTATAATTATCGCTACATCAAATAAGTTAATAAATTTTGACTTACCTTAAACTAACAAATAATTGGATTAATATAAATAGCAAATTGCAGGCATATGTGAAGAGTATTATGTCGTTAAAAAATGAGCTAGACTTAAAGCACATAGCACATATTTTGGTGTAGTCGTCCCTGACATCTTTCCAAAATTTGTTTATAGTCTTCTAAAAGATATGAAAATAGAAATTTAATATGTGAATCATATAAATCAATAACAAAATGTTTCTTTGATTATTTTTTAATGATTTTAATTTCCAATCGTGTAGTAAAATTTTTTCATCACGTTTTTAATTCTGTCCAATCAGATTATTATTACAGATTTGTTGTGTTTTACGTTATCGAATGCCTTCTTATAATCTATAAAACATGCGAAGACGTTCCTCTGCTGATCAAGACTTTTTTATATCAATATTTTTATTGAAAATAAAGCATCTCTTGTGTCCATACCATTTCTAAAATTGAATCCTAGTAACATCCAAAAATAATAAACTTAAAGATAAAACCCATAACTAAATTAAAATTCATGGTGACGTTTCAATTATTACTTTAATCATCGTCAGAATAATAAGTTTCTTGAGCGGATGCTTTAAAATAATTTTAAAGGAACAAACAATAATTAATGAAAACGTAAAAAATGACATTGACAATCATTGGGTTAAGTCAATAATTTCAAACACGCCATGTCTTGTTGCGTGTTTAAGGGTGGCTTCAAAAGAAATATGGATAATGCCTCCTTGATGCTGAGTTCCGTTGGAGAACTTGCATGACCAATGATTGAGAAGTTCTTACGACTAATAGGGTGGTCAGAATCAGTCATATGTTGGAATACCGCTGAATTTGGAACTGTTCTTGATCGTCTTCCTAAGTGAGGAGTGACACCTAAGTGTTCGCAACATCTGACATTAAAGTGACGTCGAGTCTTCCCGACGTACGTAGCTGCACAGCTACTACATTTGAACTGGTATATAATGTTAGATGCGAGATCACTAGGAATCATGTCTTTCACATGGAAACGAGATCCTATCCTTTCCAAAGTCGTGAAAGCAAATCTTAATTCTATAGAGGGAAATGCTTTTTTAATTGTTCTACGGATGTTGCGTCGGATTTGTAAGCTGTGGTAACCAGTATATGGAAGTTTGATATAGATCTTTTCTTTGATTTCTTCTACTTTGCTGTTTGGTTGGAATTTGTTATTGAAAAAACGTCTGATGTATTTTTCTAAGAAGTTCAACGAAAAACCATTTTTACTTAAGATCACCTTTATGTTTTCTAACTCTTCATGTAGGAATTGCCACGTTGAACAGATAGTGAAAGCGCGGTGAACAAGTATATTGATTAAACTTGTTTTGTATTTGTTGGGAATGAAGCTATCTGCATTTATATACAGGCCGGTGAAGGTTGGTTTTCTGTATATTGAAGTGGAAAAACCTGAAGGTGATCTGAAGATGTTAATTCCTAAGAAGGGCAGATTTCCATTGACTACGTCGGGAAGACTCAACGTCACTTTAATGTCAGATGTTGCGAACACTTAGGTGTCACTCCTCACTTAGGAAGACGATCAAGAACAGTTCCAAATTCAGCGGTATTCCAACATATGACTGATTCTGACCACCTTATTAGTCGTAAGAACTTCTCAATCATTGGTCATGCAAGTTCTCCAACGGAACTCAGCATCAAGGAGGCATTATCCATATTTCTTTTGAAGCCACCCTTAAACACGCAACAAGACATGGCGTGTTTGAAATTATTGACTTAACCCAATGATTGTCAATGTCATTTTTTACGTTTTCATTAATTATTGTTTGTTCCTTTAAAATTATTTTAAAGCATCCGCTAAATAAACTTATTATTCTGACGATGATTAAAGTAATAATTGAAACGCCACCATGAATTTTAATTTAGTTATGGGTTTTATCTTTAAGTTTATTATTTTTATCAAGTTTAATGGTGTGTCCTTATCTACAAACATCCAAAATATAGATTGTACATCGCAGTATAACGTCTTAGATTGCACAGTAAAAAAACTTGTGTATAATGTCAGTGTGTTCATTAAATGCCTTCATACTAATATAAGTCGACCTCATTTCCTTTAGAAAGAATCCTTATGCATATATAGAGATCAAGAATAAAAAATAGACTAAAGCAACCAAATGGTACCTTTTTTATTAAATATTGCAAGCAATAATAGTGATTAACCCATCCTGAAATACTTGCACGCCCCTTGAGAAAGACATCGTGAAATTAAGTAAAGCATAGTAAAGAACCCACTCACGAAATCAAAACTGGTGAGAAACTGCAAAGATCTCCCCAACAACCTGGCATTAAGTGTCTTTAATATGGGTACCGCTTCATGAAGGGGTGCCTGGGAAGGAACGAGCAGAAATGTTGGCGATACAAGGCTCGAGAAACTTTTGAAGGCCCAGAGCCTTTCTATGGCATTACTAAAGATGCTACAAAAAACGAAGTGTAGAAATGACTGATAAGGAATAATAATTAAAAGAAATGCCGAGCCACTCAAAAGTAAATCCAGACTAAAGAAATAATCAGGGATATTAATAAAAAACTCTCGAACAGTTTGGTGAACCTCAGCAAACGAGAGATCAAAATGGTCACTGAAATGGTGACTGGACATTGCAAGAAACCAACTGTACAATGTACAAACTAGGTGGATGAACAATGAACCATGGTGGAAATGGAGGAAGAGACTGCCATACACATGCTATGCCACTCCAGTATGCTAAGTGATGCAATGCAAGGCAGGCATTCACTGGTCAACTGATGTTTGAACCAGAAGAGAACCTAAAACTACTAATAAGAAAACTGTTGGCTTTCGTTGAGGCCACAAAACTTATCAGAGTTCAAGGAAAAAACAAGGTATGGTACAAAGGCCTTATTATGACTAACTAGTCTCGCCTTGGGATGGCAACGATGTATCGATAAATTAGATATATCGATATATTTTAAAATTTTCTCGATGTTTTTATATCGATTTTCAACTTTCAATATATCGGAACATATATCGATATTAGAGATTCAATGTATTGCCCACATAGGATATATTATATACCTATACATACCTATACACAAAAAAAATATGTTGGAACATGAAAGGAAGCCCTAATACAATTTGGAGAAAAATGGCCAGTAGTATTAGAGAGACTGCTATTGAAATACTTGGGAAAACGTCAGGAAAAAAGTTTGAGGATAAAGAGACTTGGTGGTGGTCAAACGAAGTACAAGGAAAAATAAAAGAGAAGAGAAAATTATATAGAAAGTGGCAAGAAACCAGATCCGACACAGATCTTCAAAACTATATGGTGGCGAAAAAGGAAGCGAAAGTAGCAGTAGCAAAAGCCAAAGCAGAAGCATATTCAAACCTATACGATCAACTTGATACCAGGGAAGGCGAAACAAAGATATATAAAATAGCCAAACAGAGAGCAAAGAAAGCAAAAGATCTTAATCAGATTAGATGTATCCGAGATGAAAATAATAAAATACTAGTTCACGAAAGGGATGGCAAAAAGAGATGGAGAAAGTACTTTGACAGCTTATTAAATGAAGAATTTGACAGACAGCCTGTAGAGTCAACGGAGACAGTAGCAGCAATGGTCACCAAAATAACAAACGAGGAAGTGGCTCAAGCGCTTCAAAAAATAAAGAAAGGAAAAGCGGTAGGACCAGATAATATTCCTGGGGAAGTATGGAGAGCATTGGGAGAGACAGGAACAAGGTGGCTAGTAGGTCTATTTAATAGAATTATGGAAGTTGGAGAAATGCCAGACGAATGGAGAAGCAGTATACTAGTACCTGTTTACAAAAACAAGGGAGATATACAACAATGCACAAATTACAGGGCTATAAAACTGCTTAGCCACACCATGAAAATATGGGAAAGAGTAATTTATAGACGGATACGTGAAGAGACCGAAATATCCGAGAATCAATTTGGCTTTATGCAGGGCAGATCAACAACAGATGCAATTTTCATTATAAGGCAGTTGATGGAAAAATACAGGAGTAAAGAAAAAAACGCTCATATGGTATTCGTTGATCTTGAGAAAGCATATGATAGAGTTCCTTGAGAGATTCTGTGGTGGGCACTCGATAAGAAAGGAGTCCCTGGTGAATATGTAAAGATTGTGAGGGATATGTATGAGGGAGTAACGACTAGTGTTAGGACAGGTGTGGGAGAGACTGATAAATTTCATGTGAAAGTAGGATTGCACCAAGGCTCCGTGCTTAGTCCGTATTTATTCTCATTAGTTTTGGACCAGATAACAGCGAAACTACAGGGTAACATTTCATGCTGATGATGTCGTGTTAGTAGGAAATAGTGAAAGAGACTTAGAACAAAAACTGGAGCAGTGGAGGCAAGCTCTGGAGGAAAAAGGTTTAAAACTTAGTAGGACAAAAACAGAGTATTTGAAATGTTCATTTAAAGATGGAGTTCCTACAAATAAAATGGTATCTTTGGATGGTGAACTGATTGTAAAAAGCAATAGTTTTAAGTACCTTGGATCAGTATTACAGAGTAATGGAGAAATAGATGGAGATGCATGCAGTAGAATAAGGGCTGGATGGATGAAGTGGAAAGAAGCGAGTGGTGTGTTGTGTGACAGAAAAATTCCAATAAAGCTGAAGGGAAAATTCTATAAAACAGCCATAAGACCGGCTATGATGTACGGAACTGAGTGTTGGGCAGTGAAGAAGAAAGAGGAACAACGAATGCATGTGGCGGAAATGAGAATGCTTAGATGGATGAGTGGAGTGACAAAGAAGGATAAAATTAGAAATAAGTATATTAGGGGAAGTCTAGGTGTGGCACCAATTGATACCAAAATGAGAGAGCATAGGTTAAGATGGTTTGGTCATGTTCAACGTCGAGACATTAATCACCCAATACGAAGAATAGCTGAAGTGCAGATTCCTGGAAGGAGTAGGAGAGGAAGACCAAAGAAGACCTGGGGGGAGACGATAAGGCAGGACATATTGGTAAAGGGGATTGACATTGATATGACCCAAGATAGAACTGTGTGGAGAAATGCAATTAGGGAAGCCGACCCCGCATAGGGATAAGGCAAAGAGAATGATGATGATGAAGGATAATTATATACCACATTGTCACAATATAAAATTATAATGAAATCTTAAAATATAAATTACGTAAATCCTTAAATTTTTGGAACGCTCTGTATACTATCGTTACTATACAGAAGAAATAATCTGCAATATAGGTAGGTAATACAAACAATGAGTTTTCGACCAGTCTACATCCTATGATTTCCGGAATTTCAAGTGGTAAAATATGGAGTACCGTTGTAGTACTACAATAGGACCAACTGTCTGTCTGAACCATCATAAAATTCACATTTCTGTGAAATTTTATAACTGCATTGTATTATGTTTTCATTTTTTAACATCGACCATCAAGGGTTTGTCCAGGTACCTATTGAGTTTTATTTCCTCTATTTATTTGGCATTTTGGGAACAGTGTGAATATTGTGTCGTAGCATGTCGTGGTTAATAAGTTAATAAAACGTTAAAGCGGTTAAAGAATAATGGCTCCACCCAAAAGCAATGTTTGGTTGCATTTTAATAAACTTAATACATAAATAAATCTACTTTATAATGTTATAATGTCTTGAATTGTCAATAGGAATGAATCAGATAAAATTAAATAATTAGAGACGATTTTTTTACCCAGCAACAAAAACAAAATTTGTTTAATTTATTAATGTTTTGTATTTTGATAACGATTTCCGGAATGGAAATCGAAACGTCAAATAAATTTAATTTTAAACTTAAATTGTGGCCTGTTCGCAACTAAAATAGTAAATAATTGCAGAAGATGCCACAAGAAGATAATCTTCACAAGAGCTATTTTATTTGTTAATCAATTATACAAGGACACATCGATATATTGCATATATATTGTTAAGATATGTAAAATTTGAATTAATATGGTTTCGATCTTAATATTTTAGAAAAGTTAAAACATATAATAAAAATATACCAAAATTCATTTCGAAGAAATGAAAGTCAATTATCTTTGGATGGCCGTAGGTAAACAAAATTTAAATAGGGATTAAGTATTTTCTTTGTACAGTTAGTATGATAAGAAAGTGGTTATGTGTTTGGACAATGAGACCGGGTTTCCCAAATGGACTTTTGCGGCGAGGGAATAATTGTATTTAGAAATTTAAATGAATGTAATCTTTGTTTAGATATTAAGAAAGGAAAAAAAAAACCGATTGGCATGTAATTAGTTTTAGGAAATTTCTAATGGTAGGGAAAATTGGTGTTTGTTATCTGAAAGGTAGATGGGGATAAAATTGAGGAACTCGGATTGGTGAAGAAGGAAAAAGGAGGGGCTAGGTATGAAGAATGGGAGTTTAGCGAAATGTTAGAGGGTGGAAGAAGAGTCAGTTGTTAAATGATCGTTAAGTCGACTAGTGGTGATCTCTAAGAGTCTCCTGAAGTAGTAAGGCAGATAAGTGAATAGTTGTGAGTTTGTTGAAATAAGTGTCCTGACGGAAGCTCATCACGTAAAGCATTGTAAGTTATATTGTTCTACTTATATTCCAAGAGTCACCGTTGCATGCCGGAACGAGAAATAGATTCAGTTTATCGAGAGGAGAAAAGGCTAGCATTGTTTTTTGAAAGATACGTGCATCTGTAGGGGGTCATTAATGACAATAGGCTTGCAATAATTTGTTGCGAGATTGCTGACTACATAGGGGGCTGCTAAGAGTAAATTGTAGGCGACCAGAGACAAGAATTTGGACAACTCATCATCCGAGAGACAGTTTTATTTTTTTTGTAGAATTATTCATAACGCAAATTTCAATAAGTACTTTAGATAGTGGTAGGGTTATTTCAATAATCAGAATAGGAGATATTATTTTTAGAGGATATTTTGAGGGTGAATTTATTTCAATAGATGCTTTTGTACCATATATGTGTTTTATTCCGTTAATCTTTGACCTTATTTATCATATGTAAAGCAAAGGAGATATTGAAGCACGAGAATATAAAACCCTGAGATTAGAGCATTAAATAGTGTGATTAAATCATAAGTGCATCATTAAAATTAAATTTAATTAATTAGTTAATTATCTAATCAAGTGCTTTGAGCACACCGATCTTTGAATATCACATTAACTGGAGCCCAGAACGTGGTGGCTTAAAAATATCGTAGCTTTGCATTTGATGGTAGGGAAAGAGATAAGGAATAACTACAGGTGATCCAGAGATAATTTGACAATTTTTCCAGGTGTAAAAATAATTTTGATTTATGGATTGATCGTAGGTATTGGATATTTACTGCCATTGAATTATTTGATTTTTTTTACCAATCGTACATTTGATATTTATTTTGAAATTTACTGATTGCATATTTGATATTTGTGGCGAAAATTTATTAAATTTGGGGAGAAATATTTGTCGTGTTCTGCAACTTATAGAGTGTTGTAAAATTTCACATTTGGCGGGGACAAAGAAAACAGTAACGAAAAAAAACAACATGTCGACCACAAGGAGGCAAAGCAAAATGCAAGAAAACAGAGAAGAGGAAAAAATTGTTGAAGAAGGATTGGATAATGAAGGAGATACAACGATTATGGAGAGAAAAGAACAGGAATTAACAGGAATAGAGAAACTATTGCAACTGATGCAACTCCAGTCACAACAAATGGATAGAAATCAACAGGAAACAAAAAGGACAATGCAAGAAAATCAACAGGAATCAAAACGAGCCATGGAAGAAACACAAAGAGAAATATCACAGAGAATAGAACAGAAATTGGAAGAGAATGATGGCAAATTGAAAAAGCGTTTGGAAAAATATGAAAATGAAATGAAAGCCTGTTTAGAAAAAGTTAGAGAAGAAACAGAAAGGAAACTGGAGATGCAACGAGAAGAAATAGAAACTAAAATGAAGGATATTAAGAATGTGCAGAAGATGGAATTAGAACAGTTAGAAAGCAAATTTGAAAATGCAATACAAGAAGACAGGCGAGAAATAGAAGAAAAATTTAAGCAAAACGAAAAACAAATTGCGGAACTCAAGAATCAACAGAATTGTGGAGAAAGAAGGGAAATGATTATCCATGGTACAAGCGACGCGAAAATACAATTTGGCGGGGATATTAGAAAAACACACCCAGTACCATTTGTTAAAAATTTGAGAACCAAATTGCAACATATTAGATATTTTGACGACTGCAAAGAAACAATTAGAAACCATCTGAAAGAAGGAGCAGCGTTATGGTATGAAAGTAAAGAAGATGAGTTTGAAAATTGGACAGATTTCGAAAATAAATTTCTCAACTATTTCTGGGGGAAAGTTAAACAGAGGGAAATCAACCAAGAGCTACAGAATGGAAGATATCACGAGAAAATGGGAATATCGGAGGAAAGATATGCTTTGCAGATATATAACAATTCCAAATATCTAGACTACAAATACTCTACCGAACAACTGGTAGAAATGATAAGCAGACATTTCGAAGAAACGCTGGAGGACCACGTGATTTTGAGAAACTATCAAGATATTGATAGTTTGTGCCAATTCCTTCAAGTAAGGGAAGCAAAACGAAGAGAAATGCGAAACAGAAGACAACATGAACAATATAATGGACCGGCAAGAAGGTATCAATCAAATTATGACCAGAGAAACCGACATGCCCAATCAACAAACGAAGATAGGCCGAGAGAATACCAAAATTACAATAGACAACAAAATTATGATAACAGGAATCACGCAAAAAATAGAACATATGAAAATCACAACAGAAACAGAGATGCACAAAATCCTCCGACTAGGAATACGAACGAACAAAGGGACGGTAGAAACAATCAGAATTTCCAACGACAAAATAGAAGGGAGATGAATCATGTAACAATAGAAAACGAGGAAGAAGATATATGCAATGAATCCAGACAGGATTTTCAATAAAGCATCCACTGAACAAACATAAACAACTCTCCGGTATATTTTGTCATCCGAGAGAGTTTATACAGTTGGCGGGAAATGAAAGACAAAGTTCTAATTCCAATTTAATATTCTTAGATGCATTTATAAAACATAAAGCGATTAAAATTTTGATTGATTCTGGATCGGAGATATCGTTAATCAATAAGAAACTAGTAAAAGAATTAAATTTGGACAGATTTGTGTACAAAATTCCTAGGGTTGTTTTAGTGGGTGCAAACAACAAAAAATTGACGACAGTAAATGAAGGTTTGGGAGTGCGGATCAGAGTGGGAGACAAATACTATATTATGCAATGTGTGGTGATCGAAGATTTAAACCATGATATGATAGCGGGAATTGATGAATTGAGTGAAAAACACATCACCATAAATTTTTCGGAGAATAAACTGGAAATCAGAGCAGAACCAGACAACATAGAAGAAGAAACGGAAATAGAGAGGAAAATAATTGTTGAAAAGATAAATGAACAGGAAAAACATAAAGAAATCAATATGACTGTAGAGGAAAAACCGAAAGTACAAGAAAAAAATCAACCAGAAAAAAAAAAGAAGGAAGAAAAAGAAGAAGAGTTCAAAAAGAAAGAAGGAAAACACGGTGGATACAAGAGAAAGACAGGAAATCGAAGATACGGAAGAATTGTCGGCAATCGACGATAAAACAGAAAGGAAGCAGGAAGAAAAGGAAGTTCTCATAAGAGAAATGAAAGCAGTAGAAACATGGTGCTCGGGATACCAAATGGAAATTGAAGATAAAAAAAAACAGAAGAAGAAATAAAGGATGAGGACAGAGAAGAAATGGCAATAATGGACGAGAATCCAGAATTTTATGAAGAAATATTATGGACAGTGAACACATGCGAACAAAATGAGGATGAAAGAAAATTAAAATGTGGAGAAAACATGGAAAAGGAAGTAGAGAAGATTCTAGAAAATTATGGAGATTTGATTAATGAAGAAAGCCGAGTGGCTAAAAATTATGAACATTCTTTTAAAGTTAAAAACTTAGAAAATTTTAAATCCAAGACATATCCAATCCCGTATAAATACAGGCAAAGCGTCGGACAGGAAATTGAAAAAATGATCGAAGACAAGGTGATAGAAAGATGTGACTCTCCATATATCAACCCGATAGTATGCGTTAAAAAATCGAGTGGTGATTTGCGATTATGTTTAGATGCAAGAAACATTAATTCACACACAATCGCGCAATACGAAGCGCCTTTGAACATCGAAGCCATATTTGGACGAATCACAGGGTCACACATTTTTTCCAAAATTGATTTGAAACATAGTTTTTGGTTAATACCTTTGGCAGAGAAATGTCGAAATTATACCGCTTTTTCGATCGACGGAGTGGTATACCGATTTAGGGTGGTACCATTTGGCCTACAGAGTGCATGCGCTGCTTTGGTTCGCGCATTGAACACAATCTTAAATAGGCATGAAGAATTTGTTGTACATTACATAGATGATTTATTAATTTTCTCACCGGATATAACAAGCCATCTACGACATATTCACACTGTGCTAGAAGAACTGGATCAAGCGGGATTGAAATTAAATATTCAAAAGTGTCAGTTTTTCCAAAAGGAAATACTGTATTTAGGATTCAAATTAGACACAAAAGGGATTCGTCTTGCAGAAGATAGAATCGAAATTATAAATAACTACGCTAGGCCAACCAATTTAAAAACATTGCGGGGATTTTTGGGAATGGTAAACTATTTCAAAAAACTAATACCAGACATCAGCACAAAAGAAATACCGTTGATAGCATTACTTAAGAAAAATGTTAGGTGGAAATGGGGAACGGAACAAGAAATGGCTTTCAAAAATTTAAAAGGAGCTTTCTCCACAGCTGTAAGAGTACACCACCCAAGATATGATCAACCTTTCATTCTCCGGACCGATGCTTCCATAACAAAATTCGCAGGGGTGTTATCACAGATCCAAGACGATGTAGAGGTGCCAATCTGTTTTGTCTCCCGTGTAACCAAAACATATGAGAGAAAGTACAGCGTTACTGAATTAGAGTTCGCCAGTGTGTTATTTTGTGTAAATAAATTACGGTTTTACCTACTAGGGGCAAAATTCACCGTTGAAACAGACCATGCAGCTTTGGTACATATAATGAAAAATAGGCTGGTAAATAATAGAATTCATAGGGGCATTCTTTTACTTCAAGAGTATGATTTTGAATTTAAATATATCAAAGGAACTGACAATATCTTGGCTGATGCGTTGACGAGAGATGAACAATTCCGCAAAGAGGACCACAAAACTCTCCACGTTGGCATGAACATAATGAGAGAAGAAGCAGGCTTATTTTCTTTGGCTCAGATCAGGGAAAATCAGGAACAACTGGATGAAAGAGAAAAGCAAAGGGCCGAACAAGAAGATAACTTATATTTTAAGAGGGTCGATGGTAAAGAACTATATGTAATCACGGAACAGATGGCAAAAGAAGTTTTAGCAAAATTACACTGTGACAACGGACACATTGGAAGCAGGAAGGTGTGGCTTATGTTCAGGGAGAACTACATTTGTCGACAGGACTATACAATAGCCAAAGAGATGACTCGAAATTGCGAGACATGCCAAAAGTGTAAAAGTAAGAATTTCAAAAACGAAAACATCACAAAAAACGTCATAGCTCGGAAGAAACTGGATATTGTCGCCATTGATATGTTGAGCGATTTAATAACAACAACACAGAGGAATAAACACATATTAGTTATGGTGGATGTTTTCTCAAAGTATTTAAAACTGTACCCATGTAGAACCATGAAAGGAGCTGAAATACTTCGGAAGATAGACGATTTTATCGAAACAGTGGGAAGACCAGACAATATTTTGTTGGACAATGCGACATACTTTAGGAATGACCGTTTTAAAGGGGAATTAAGAGAGAGAGGCATAAATACAAAATTTGTAAGCATCCGACATCCACAGAGCAACCCATCAGAGCGTTTTATACAAGAAGTCACAAAATTTCTAAGAATTGCTGCGGAAGAACATCATCGACATTGGGACAGAAAAGTGTTTGAAATAGAGACGTATTTGAACTGTGCACCAAATACGGTTACCAAGGAGACGCCTTTATATGTAATGAAAGGAACAATGCCTACGAGACCGTGGGAAGACACCGCCCCCAGACAATACGAAGAAGTGATCGAGGTGGTTCAACGAAGATTGAGACGAAGTGGAGAGAAATATCTCCAAAGGCAAGAGAGGACCCGAAGAAGAAGGCCGGTTACATTCCAGAAAGGGGATAAAGTTTTAGTGAGGGCACTGAGGGTGTCCAATTTACAAAATGGTATTTGTGCTAAATTGATGCCGGTATTTGAAGGTCCATATAGGGTCAATACGGAAAATGGGGTAAATAGTTATGAATTAGCGCATATAGAGACAGGCAAGATACGGGGTATTTTTAACATTCACGACATTTATAAGTATCATGAGTAGAGTTTGGTAACATAATGGAATAATTTGATCCTAAAAAAAAACTTGTGTCATTTAAATAAATAACAGAATTTTTTCGGCAAATCAAATGGCGGGGAGTTGTTAAGATATGTAAAATTTGAATTAATATGGTTTCGATCTTAATATTTTAGAAAAGTTAAAACATATAATAAAAATATACCAAAATTCATTTCGAAGAAATGAAAGTCAATTATCTTTGGATGGCCGTAGGTAAACAAAATTTAAATAGGGATTAAGTATTTTCTTTGTACAGTTAGTATGATAAGAAAGTGGTTATGTGTTTGGACAATGAGACCGGGTTTCCCAAATGGACTTTTGCGGCGAGGGAATAATTGTATTTAGAAATTTAAATGAATGTAATCTTTGTTTAGATATTAAGAAAGGAAAAAAAAACCGATTGGCATGTAATTAGTTTTAGGAAATTTCTAATGGTAGGGAAAATTGGTGTTTGTTATCTGAAAGGTAGATGGGGATAAAATTGAGGAACTCGGATTGGTGAAGAAGGAAAAAGGAGGGGCTAGGTATGAAGAATGGGAGTTTAGCGAAATGTTAGAGGGTGGAAGAAGAGTCAGTTGTTAAATGATCGTTAAGTCGACTAGTGGTGATCTCTAAGAGTCTCCTGAAGTAGTAAGGCAGATAAGTGAATAGTTGTGAGTTTGTTGAAATAAGTGTCCTGACGGAAGCTCATCACGTAAAGCATTGTAAGTTATATTGTTCTACTTATATTCCAAGAGTCACCGTTGCATGCCGGAACGAGAAATAGATTCAGTTTATCGAGAGGAGAAAAGGCTAGCATTGTTTTTTGAAAGATACGTGCATCTGTAGGGGGTCATTAATGACAATAGGCTTGCAATAATTTGTTGCGAGATTGCTGAATACATAGGGGGCTGCTAAGAGTAAATTGTAGGCGACCAGAGACAAGAATTTGGACAACTCATCATCCGAGAGACAGTTTTATTTTTTTTGTAGAATTATTCATAACGCAAATTTCAATAAGTACTTTAGATAGTGGTAGGGTTATTTCAATAATCAGAATAGGAGATATTATTTTTAGAGGATATTTTGAGGGTGAATTTATTTCAATAGATGCTTTTGTACCATATATGTGTTTTATTCCGTTAATCTTTGACCTTATTTATCATATGTAAAGCAAAGGAGATATTGAAGCACGAGAATATAAAACCCTGAGATTAGAGCATTAAATAGTGTGATTAAATCATAAGTGCATCATTAAAATTAAATTTAATTAATTAGTTAATTATCTAATCAAGTGCTTTGAGCACACCGGTCTTTGAATATCACATTAATATATATATATATATATATGTATATATATATATCGATATATTTTTTCCAATATATATCGTATATCAATATCTTCATTCGATGTATCATATGATACGATAAATCGATATATAATTTGTTTTTGCCATCCCTAGTTTCGCCTAAGCTAAGAAAAAGAAGAAGAAGCAACGCATATGCATACCTACCTTTGTTTCATCACATCTACTGGGCAAAACAGTTTTGCGTTTCTTACGTGATTTTACGAAAGTTTGAATTCTCTCATTTATTTGGTTAAATCTGTTGGTATAGATTATGCTTATGCATATAAGTACAATATCACTAAAGTTCCAGATAAATATCGACAACCAGCTTAATACCTGAAATAAAGAACAAAAGTATAACTTATTGTTATCAAAACGTAAAAAACAAAAAAAAATGGTGAATAAACATGGGCAATACATCGACTGTGCAAGCAATAGTATGAAAATGTCGGAAATGCGATGTGCGGCTTAAATTTAAACTCCATTTATTTCGGAAGTTTCAATATTTCGTTGATTGTTTATTTTTTCAACTTCATCCGGACTATAAAATTAACTAAAAATTAAATATTAAATATAACATTAACAATATTTTCAGATATGAAATGTTCTATTTTATTTTGTGTACAAAACAAAATACAAGAAAAGTATGTAGAAATCTTGGCAATTATTATTACACTTACCAATAACCATATTCCGTTAACGATATTATAGTCAAAAACATAATAGAAATAATGAAATTGTTTTCTTATATAATGTTCAAATCCTGTTGCTTCATTGGTGCAATCGCGAGACATTACAAAGTTTGATATTGCTAAAGAATGCTCAACTAAAAGCAAAAAGTCAGTTTTGATTATTGTTTACTTAAATTAAAGCATTTTAACCCTTAACTACTGACGTAGATGTTTCAGGAAGTAGACTCTGACATGCGGTATGTCATACCGTTGCCTATTCTCCTTTGTTTTCAATAAGAATTTGTCTTATATCACGGTATTTGGTTTTTAAATCAACTACAGAAGGATTCTTCACACTGCTTTAGAATAAAATACTGCTCCAAATAAAATAAACTTTATTTTTTCAAGAAAATTATGACGCATGATGCATAATATTAAAAACATGGTGGAGGTTCTTTAGAAAATCGTTTATAAACTGAAATACAAAAAAACTTGAGTGTTGGTAACTAAAAAGTATTAAAATAATGTCAAAAGCACATGAAACTAATTATTAGAACAAATTGATGAACTTGCTGATAAAATGATGACATACGGTAGGGGTGACCTGGGAGACTGGCCACTTTTTACATTAGGAACCCTGAAATCCCTAAAAAAGCTTGAAAAAAAAAGAGCAATCAAAATTATTGCAGAAAATAATCTACCGTGCAGCTTCTATTCTATTCCATTTTCTCCTCCAACCGAGGAGATAATGACTAGAGTCAGGGAGAAAATGGACAGTGGAAGTATATTAAAAATCTTTATGTTTTAAAGCGAATATATATTTTTCTGTTAACTAAACCTAATCACAAAAAGTATATAATAAATAAAAGTAAAAAATATTGATCTTGGGTAAAAAATATTATTGATCTTGATCCTAAAATTCAGTGAAACAAGTTATTGCAAACTGAACTCCGTCAAATCAATGTTAAAATAGACCATCCCTTGAAATCTTGGCCTCTTGTCCTCAATTGGTTTTGGCAGTACAGTCACAACTTCTTTGATTGAAGCCAACTATAGCCGCGGACTCGGAGGTAAAACTGAATCTATTTGACGGCATATTTCTCTTAAGAAATCTTACTTCATATCTCTTCTCAAATAGGTATGTCATCAACAAGTGCAACGTATTTTCGAACGCAAGCTTTCCCATAAACATTCGCAACTATATAGTCACCTTTAGAAATATTCTATCCTCCCAATCTTCTTTAGAGTGGAAACTATCTCTGAAGAATGATCTGCGCATTCTAACAGATTGCTTTCATCCTCAGATGATTCATCCTGCAAAACTTTCCTTGTAACAACTTTCTTCTTTTTTGCTTGAATCTTATCTTCTTATTTTTGTTTTATCTTCTCTTCAAGTAAAATTTTTTTTGGGGTGTCCGTTGCACTCATGCATCGGCCGGGTTTTCTTCCTCTATTCGAATTTCCTTTCTAGCAGGCGCTTTTGGGAAAGGCTGAATGATCTCTGGAGACAGGGTTGCCAGATGAAGTGAAGCAAAAATCGTGAAACTCGACTACTGAAAATCGTGTAAAATCGTGTAAAGTCGAAAAATGCTTAATAAACCGTCCTTGAATGGTTACGAGTCTGCGTAGTAACGAAAACTGTGTTACTGCGCATAATTATTCGCTATCGCGCATGCACGTAACTATTCAAGAACGGTTGGTGACTGGCTACTATTTATACCTTCCTAATATTTTCAGGGGATTCCCCTATATTTTACTTTAGTGTAAATGAGTTAATGAGTACTTAACTTGAGACTGAGACTCTTCCAATGATGTTTATGTTATCATTATGGTATGTTATGATTAGCTATGAAAGTATAGATTACAAATTCCGAGAATTTCTCTTTCTTTGCAAAGTAATTTTTAAACAATACAGGGAAGTATTAAGTGAACTTTAATAAAAATGTATTAAAAATACTACTGAAAATTTTTAATGGTAAAAATCGTAAGATTTCCTACTTGATTCGTGTAATCGTGTAAAATAGGAACAAATCGTGTAATTACACGATAATTCGTGTAATATGGCAACCCTGTCTGGAGATATGAAGGTACGTTCGGCTTGCTTTGAAGAATACGGTGTTACGTTGGGTGATTCATTCTCTGATCGCAGTAGGACTGAAGTAGTTAGGGACCTGTCATTCGAATCCAACGTCGCCTGGTGGTCCATAGCTGTAGTTGCAGAATGTACATTAACAGGTTCAGATATCGGGCGATCCGTAACTGCAGAAGACAAAAATTCCTCTTCGCCGAATATGTTTCGATCAAATGGAACAATCCTCGTGCACCTAAATCCAGACTTGATGTTCACTGGATTAGCTGTCCTATCCCATGATTGAAGACACATCAGAGGCAAATCGTATATAGCTAAAGTTTGTCCTGGATGAGACAACATCCAACAATCTGCTGCTTGGTTGAAAAAAGTCTTAAATGGGTCAAAAACTGTCCTGTCCAACGGTTGGAGTTTGTTGGATGTGTACGGTGGGAGGGTGAGGCTGACAATCCCATTATCCATGCAGAACTGAACGGCCTTCAGTGCTTCACAAAATGTTCCAACACCTTCAGAAAATTGTCGTAGGTCATCCAGCCACTGGGATATGCTAACCCCATAGGCCATCACTGGAAATTCCTTCATCATCCTAGCAGTGTCAAACCTATGGCGCGGAAAAATCCATACAGGTAATAGAGCTCTCCCATCTGAACCAATTATCCCAACAGGAGTCATTAGTTTACCTCTCTCTCTCTTTCTAGAAATCACTTTTCCGATCTGATGCTCGCTTTTTTTCCCACGATCTTCTGAACCCTCTACACAGTTGTGGCGCCCGTCTGAAAGAGAAAATAAAATGACAATATTCTTTTCTTTATCATGAAAAGTCGAAATTACCTCATTCGAATAAAGTCGAATACCGACTGAGGACATATTGTAACTTGTGTTGGAAAATTTCCACATTAGTCTTGTTAAAACTGGTCATTCGAGCCAAACTGGTTACCTCGGGCTTTCTCACTGATAGCTTCGGATGTCGGCGCATAAAGTTAGTGAACCAAGACTCTGAGGCGATCTTGTCCACTTCCCATTTGTTAGGTACTTTTCTCGAGTTTATAGAAGCATATTATTCAAATGCCAGGCGCCTCACCAATTTGGGCGTGAGGCCATAAAACATTGCTGCAGATTTGAGTAATTATTCTTCTAATGCTGTCTTCATATCAGAAGTGAGGATTTGGCTTTTACAAAAGTCTGGTTTAAATTCCATGTGCTCGGTACCAACATATTTTGCCCTTTTTACATACATAGCAAGTCTGCTTTTTTTAACTTCATTATGCGCTACGCTTTTCCTTATGCTCATGTTATTAATTAATACATCATTGACAGCTCGTTTCATAACCTCCGGATCGAGATCTCTTTCTGTTTTTTTCGTTTTTTTACATAAATGTTCGGCATGTTGAAATTATTAAATCTACAAAATAATAAATAGGTAAATGGCAAGTTCGCAGGAGACTTTGGACACTGTCCATGTCCACTGTCTACTTTGTACGCACAAAATATTACTTCAAAAATAGTAGTCAAGGTGATGTATTTGAGCAGTTATTATCGCATAACCTCAAACAGTAAACATTTAACCCTCGTAAGGCGGTGCTTAGATTCTTACGTAAACAACGGTGCGGGGTGCATTTGCACCATATCTGTATATCCATTTTTTTATATGTGAACATCGGGAAAATTGATTTGAAAGATAATCTTGTTTATTTCTACTATGAAACATAATTTTACAATTAAAGTACCCATTTCTTAAAAAAAATTATTATCGTTGCAAGACAAACTTGACAAACACATGTATTTGTCACAGAGCGAGCAACACAAAGTTTTTACACACAATACAGTTATGCCGGGACTTACGGTCTTTTTGCTCTGACATAAGTATTTAACACCGATCTTGTCCCGTAGATCTGTTAGCTCCAGGTGGAACATCAGAAACGCCCAATTCAGGATATGAAATTTTCACCATTTGCACCATACACTCATTTTTCCAAAAAAAAACACGTAAACGCAAAGAGTTTTAAATGCTGTAATGGGTGGAATGTGTTTAGAATTGAATTTAATGCGAATAAAAAAATGGACAAAAATTAAAAAAAATATTAAAAAAGATAGGTGAGAAAAACGAGGTCTGGGGTGCACTTGCACCCCGCACCACCTTAAGAGGCTTAAGGAGCACCGTACAAAATATGAGATGTCTCCCTATACCAATGATCAAAATATGCCTTGCAATACGAGAATCCAAAATTACATCAGACTTACCGAAAACAGATATTATTTTTTCACAAATTTCTCCAATGTCGCACGGTCGATCGGCATACAGTCAACAATGTAACGGCTAATGCGCCATATATAAGGAAGGAACTAAAATTCACGTGCTACTAATAGAGCGGGAAATATGAATGCGTCCATTGTCTCCTCGTGTCCAAAGTCTTCCAGGTCTTCCATACATGATACCTCAAGAAAACTTTACGTCAACGAAGCTCAAAGACTAAAATACTAAAACTGCATCAGTTGAGAGTAGGCACAAATTACACACCACTTGAAGGTACCTACACAGATGGTGTTCTAGGAATCTTCTATAAAATACGTTTTACAACAAAATATATTTTCGGTGCGGTATGGCATACCGCGTGTCAGTGGTTAAGGATTAAAATTGGAAGTACATGTTAATGCCAAGACAAAAACAAAAGAATCCTGCGAAAATAATGTTTGCACTGTAATCGTAAAAGCTAAATATTACAAAAACTGTAAAAAGCTCCATACATAAAAAATAACAAAATGCAATACTTTCTACAATTTTTATAAAATATTACCTGTGACACATAGAGTTGAAAAAATAATAACCAAATCAATTTTTCTTCTTAAATTTATACTTCTGTATTTTTTTAAAATCGTAACTTCTATATCGTTGATGTAATTAATATAAGTTGGCCATTTTCTTGAACCAAAAATACTCATTATTGTGACACCACATACATGAAAATGAAACAAAGGAGATACTAAAAAGTAAGAATAGATATACATCTATGAACAAATTTAAATGTAACAAAATTTTAAAAATAAACATTAAGAAAATTTTGAAGGACTAAAGGATTGCTGGGTAAGTGTTTTGTAACGATATATTACTTTTCCCGTTTATATGCTGTGACTGTACTTTCAGTACCTTGGTCAGTACTGAAGGGCACTCCAATCACAGGTTCTTGTCAGGCAGGCAGAGTGTGTAAACCCTGTCTTGCCAGGGCGTGAGCGCGTTCGTTCCCCTACAGACCTATTGACCGTTGATCAGTGCATCATCCAGTGCTCTCTTATAGCCAAGAACCAGCTTAGAGCTAACTTTGGGTACTTCCAGACCTAGAACTGCTTAACTGTCACAGCAGATAGATATGGTTCTGCCTGAGCCTATTATCTCTTGAGCACATATTAGAATCGCAAAGATCTGGGTCTGAAAGATTGATGAATGGGAGCCACGATCCTGTCTAGATTCCAATACGACCCCGTTACAATATTTTCTGGTAGTCCGAACCAAAAAGAAGGACGGGACCTCAAATTTAGGGGTCATTCTGTTCTATATCATAAAAAGCACACGACAAAACTCGAAGGCTTGTCTGCTTGTCTCCAAATGTTACAATGGCCCATCCGGCCAGTCTTTTTTTTTTTTTTTTTTTTTCCCTGGAAGCCGTCTGTTGTGAACCGGTTGTACTGCAGCCACTTGGCTTATTGTACATCTTCCATTGTTTATGAAACCCATTCCAGAATTCTGGAACCCTGTACCAGCTTGTACAGGTCTAGTGGGTGGGTGCCATATAATTTTGGAGTCATTTCGATGTCTCCGAAAAGTGTTTGCCGCCTCCGATCCAATGCCTCACAGTCATGCAAAATATGGTTGACTGTTTCAGGTTCTCTGTTACAGAGTCTGCAGCTCAAGTCTCCATGAAACAGCCCCATTGTATGCAGGTGACCCTTAACTGGCGCATGTCCAGTGAGGAAACCTGTTATGACTCTGAGCTGATTCCTGCTTGTTTTCAGCAGTAACTCAGCTCTACTAGCACAAGTCCGTCCGATATACATCTTGCCATGTGTTTGACCGGGTACACTCTCCCAGTGTGAGTTGTGTTGGCTTCGGATCCAGGCTTTTTTTCGTTCGCGGACGGTGCTTTTTGGCACTCCCACGGCCGGCTCTGGACCCAGGTATTTTGTAGCTGATGCTCTCTTGGCAAGTGCATCAGCTCTTTCATTGCCGTATATGCCCCGATGACCTGGAACCCATACCAGTATAACACTGTTATGTTGTGCCAGTCTATCAAGTTCTTGTCGACATTCCCACACCAGCCTAGAGTTCACCTTAGGGCTTATAAGAGCCCCAATGGCTGCTTGGCTATCTGTGCATATGTTAACCCGCTGCAGTTCGAATGCCCTCAGGTTGTTTTCTCTTGCACACTGCAAGATTGCAAAAATCTCTGTCTGAAATACGGAGGTACATTCTCCCAGTGGAATAGAAATGTTGAAATTTCCACCACTATAGAATATTCCTGCGCCCGAACCGTCTGCAGTTTTAGACCCGTCCGTATACCAGGTGCAACCCTGCAGTCTGGGTCGAGAGTTTCCTCTGTCCCATTCGTCTCGTGGGCAAATGTCCACTTGAAAAGGTACTTCAGGCATATATCTTGATGTCATATGGTCAGAAATCATCATCCATTCGGCATCATTAATTTCATTCGTTATTTTACTATGTCCTGATTTAACTGGTACGTTGCTCAGGTTTTCTCGCAGTCTATAATAGCCCATTCTCGCCTCACCTCTTATTGTTATATGTAAAGGAGGGAGATCCAGTAGTGCCTCCATAGCTGCCGTAGGTGTGCCCCTCATAGCCCCCGTGATCCCGAGACAAGCAAGTCTTTGCACCTTGCTTAATTTGATGATGGCACTTTTTTGCTGCACTTTTGGCCACCATACCACTGATGCATATGTAATTGTGGGTTTTACTACCATGTTATAAGTCCAATATACCATGTCTGGTCTCAAACCCCACATTTTTCCATGAGTACGTCTGGCTACCATTAACGTAGATACCGGCCAGTCTTTCTCCATCAGTATCTACAGAAGTTGGGCCCAAAGGCTACCATCATGGTTTCTTGCCTCACAATAAGATGTAGAGGAGGTAAATCAAGGGCCGATAAATTTGATTCAGACTGCGAACCAGAAGACACAGGACGCTTTAAATCAGACTGTCATAAACAGTGTGATGTTAATGCCTTCTGGTTCTAATTAATTAAAAAGAATAAATACATCTTCGATACATTATATTTTATTCACTGGTACGACCAATATGTAAATAATAACACTAATGATTCATAGCGCCTCGACCTCTACATACTACGTTAATAATTATCTGTCTATATCCATACTGATTGCTCAACATGTTTTTATACCGATCTAAATCATAACAAATATAGTTCAAGTTCACGCATAATAAACATGTGATACAAAACTATAAACTATTGTTTTTATATCTGTTCAATACCCTAAAGGTTAATAATCTTATTTAAATTATGATTTATACAGAGGGTTCATATTATAATACAAGACTTTCAATATAAATTATATTTAAATCAACCTATTACGTACTTGAGTGGATAAATATACTTAGTACTTATGACTATTAGGTAGTTACATGACCCTTTAGGGTCAGTTACATGAAGGGTAGTTACATGAAGCCTTGGAAGGACAATGTGGAGTTCGAATCGGGGGTGCAACTATTAACAACATCAGATATGCAGACGACACCGCGATCATGGCTGAAAACATCGAAGATCTTCAATTCCTTATAGATCGAGTCACTAGAGAATGCTCCAATAACGGACTTAACATAAATGCAACAAAGACAAAGTTACTTGTGGTTAGTAAACAAGACGTCGGCCCTATGCAACTAATTGTCAGTGATGAATCAATAACAAAAGTTAACCATTTTAAATACCTAGGATGTTGGATAGACGAGACACTAAATCCGGATGAAGAAATTAAAACTCGTATAGATATTGCAAGAGGAGCATTTATGAAACTTAGATCTATTCTGAGCAACTCTCAGCTGAACTTACAACTAAGAATCAAGTTCCTAAAATGTTATGTGTATCCTGTATTACTATATGGATGTGAAACCTGGATCATGAAGGTTAACATGATGAACAAATTAGAAGCCTTTGAGATGTGGTCATATCGTAGAATGCTCAGAATATCTTGGATTCAACGCATTTCTAACAGAGAAGTCTTAAACAGAGTAGGTCAAGGCGAAGGTGACTTAATGAAGATGATAAAAAAGAGAAAACTTGAATATCTGGGGCATATAATGAGAGGTAGCAGATACAGGATGCTGCAGTTAATACTCAATGGAAAGATCGACGGAAAAAGAGGAATTGGTCGAAAGAAATATTCATGGCTCCGAAACCTTCGTCAATGGACTGGCTTATCAGCAGATCAATTGTTACATGCCGCACAAGATCGAGAATGATATCGGCAAATTGTTTTGGAAGCTACCCACGCCTAAAAATTTGGGCACGGTACTTAAAGAAGAAGATGACCCTTTAGTGGAACTGGGTGGCGCACATAGCTAGAATGTCAGATAAGAGACACAGTACACAGAGATTGATATACTGGAGACCAAGACAAGAAGCATATCGAAGTAGAGGTTGCCCGCCAACAAGACGGTCTGATGACATAAAACGGATCGACAAAAATTGGATGGAATCAGCACAAATCGCGAATATATGGAAAATACTGAGGAAGACCTATATCCAGCAGCAGGGTCGGTTTTAGGGTTTTGAGTGCCCCGGGCGAAACAAAATTTGGCGCCCCTTTATACAAGAATATACAGAAAAAAGGCAAAAAATCCAAATTACACAATAGAGAACTGTGCAAAAATGTATTTATTTAAAAATTAATACAAAACGATACATCAGTATCAGAGTGCACCATCTCAAAAAACTTAGTTCTTCACAAATCAACTTTAACTTATTTTTTCTGAGGCAAATATTTTTAATCTGTTGTAAATAGTCCATTTTTTTTTCAAATGGAACAATATTTTGGAAATAGATGTTTATTTTATGGTTCTTTTAGATGATAATTTTTAATTATTATTCTTTTTAAAGAATTAAGATTTTTTTTGAGTAGGTGCGCTATGAAACGGTCAACACGTGATTTTTTTAATAGTTAGTGCGTTTGGTATAGGGTATTTGTATGGAAATCAAATAAAAAATTTTAAGTATTTATTTATAAAATAAAATTTATGGTATCAAAAATTATAATAAAATCAAAATTATTCCGAATTGTCAATTTCTTCAGCAGCGGCAGCTGTGGCAGAGGTTGGTAAGTTCTGGAAAACCTCGCAGTGAATTCTGGGTATTAGCAGAGCGACAATAAATCACGTTTTTTTAAGTTCTGGCACACCAGGAGGTTTATTATAAATAGAGAGGATGAGAGATGGTTCTTCATAAGCCACTCTTGTTCTATTTTGTCGAATATTTATGACCTTATATTTTTTATCAAAATATGATTTCTTATACATTATTTTGTATGGCTGGTCTTTCTCAAATCTTAGAATTTGCATTTCGCTCCATTTTACATTTTACTACATTTTACTTTGTCTCCGGCTTCATTTACAAAATTTTTCCCCATTTTTTGTAAATTTTTTGCTTCATACATTTCGGCTGTTTCTTCTGTAGTTTACGGCCGTCCAGTTTTCTTAGCCAAGCTAATTATCGGTACCAGTTGCGATGGAATATAGAGCGGGTTTCCCTTCAGGTATCTTCTTTTTTCTTTTTTTATGAGGGCATGCATCGCATCAACCTCATTTTGAGTATGCCCAACTACTAAGAATTTGTGGGTTATGCTTTTTATTGATAGATTTTGACAGCAATACAAAAACAAGCTAGCAATGAACTTGTTTTTGTTTTGGCCCGGGCAATTATCAGAATAAATATGTGCTCATATTGAGCTGCGTGGTTCTTTAGATACTACCAAAGACACGTACCTATTTCATTCACACCTCTGTTTGCGATACCTTCGTGCCACAAAAAACTATAGCCATGTTTATGGGAAATATCAAAAATAGTAAAGTTGTAACATGATAGCCGCCACATATAAAAAAATCACTCCGATTTCCTGTTGGTAGTGACAATACAGCTTGGAGATCGAAGTAACAAACTACAGTATTTCCATCTTCCTTTGAATTATTGATATCGAACTCCTTCTCTAACCGACTCTGATTTTTTTCTGTAATATGTGCATCATAATTAAGTTGTTCTAATACTTTTTCATCTGCTGTTAGATTTTGAAATGAGTTGCAGAAACAACACTGGTCCTTTTTTGACTGAAAAAAAGGAAATATTAAATTCCGTGTTAAAAATCATAGTGTAGTAATGGAGTTTTACGGGAATTTTCTGTTCTTCTCTACATTTTTCTTGATATATTCTGTACATAGTAGCTAAATTTAGAGATCAGTCTTAGGTACTGTTTGTTTGTCCTTGCTCTGCAATAATGAGAATCAATTAGTGGAAAAGATTTGATGTGGCACCTCACGAATTCTTTTTCATCATTTAGCACCCTTGGTCGCCCAGCATTTTCTTTTCCTCCGCGATTGTCATTCTGTACAAACCCTAACTCTGTTTTTTTTTCATTGCGGTAATTATTATTCTATTTGAAATGTTTAAAGTGTTCATAAAGAAAACCTTACATACTCTAATTTTTTCATTTTTCACCTCAAAGTAATAAGCTCTATTTTCACTTCTAAGACTCCCTTCTTTCTTAAATTGATATTTTGGTCTAACCGGCATTACACTTTTAACTATAAAATTTCGGTGCCTATTTACATCACTAAGTCCCCAGTAGTTTTTTAACAGTTCTTCTCTTTCTGTATCACTAATTTTTTCTGAACATTTTATTTTGCAACGGTCAGTGCAAGCAGCTTTCACAGACCGTGCAGCGTTTTCGTTGCCTTTTTTATTTTTATTAAAATCGCTCGAAAAAGTTGATCAACTAATATCACCTCGTGAGCACTTGTGTTATCTATCTATTGAAAACTTGTGTAACCACAAATATATATAGAAATAATTGCATGGTAGATACTTACAGCATCATCACTATGTCCACCACGTTCTTTCATACATCCATTTGCAACTTTTAACATATATATTGTTCTTTTGATTCCTAACTTTTTCCATGGCTGAATATTCATTATGACGTTACTATCTTAGTTTTCCACGCATATTATAAACTTCAATTTCAATTGTTTTTCACGTAAAGTATATTTATAATCATACACAATATAAAATAACTTCCAAAAGAGGCACCGAACACCTTAAATACAGAGAATACTCGCACGAATGACAATGAAGATGCAGATTTTGCAGATATTAACCGTTTCATACCGCACCATTATCAGTTGGTAGCTGACAACAGTTCTACCGATCAAGTTTCATTACGCACTATTTCACATGATGCGGTATGAAACTACGACGGTGTTAACAAAATATTCGATTCTGTATGTTAACAAGTCAAAATTTTTTTTATGGTGTTGGAATTTTTAAATGGTGCAATTTGAAACTGATAAATAAACATCTTTTAACCATTTCCTCATACTTATCTCAATATTGAAAAATTTTGAGTTGGTGCACTCTGATACTGATGTATCGAAAAGTTGTTTACATGCAAGTAATTCAACATAATATGGAACAGCATAACGACCACATTTCGTCGGCGTACTGTGAAAAATCCGTAAGTCCAAAATATTCAATTTTAGGCTTTTCATAGCTATATGTACAGCTCTGTTTTCTTCTAATATACTTTGCTAGATTTTGCTATATGCTATATGTACAGCTATATGTACAGCTATACGTACAGCTCTAAAAGCTATATGTACAGCTCTGTTTTCTTCTAATATAGTTTGCTAGATTTTGCTACAATTGTGAACATGAAATCTGCGTAAGTCTGTTAATGTTGACAACCATATGAAATCTGCACAAGTTCGCTCTTGTTAGTGAGTAAATTGTTCATTAAAGTAAATTTCTGCTTTTTAGCTGTTTATAAAATATTTTTTTTTTGAAAACGGGTGAGTACCTACAGGTTAGATTGACACAATATATTGTTTGATGATTAAATAAATTGATTATGGACTAAAAACGTCAATTTAAATTATTTTAAGGGAGTTATACAATTTCCACATTATATTTTTATGCATACACGTGGAGTTATAGCTATTAACAGTTGGTTCTTTGTCTTTCTTGTAAAATCAGGTATTTTGGACTTGCATTTTTTTTGTAAGCCGACAATGTAAAGTTCGAGCAACGAAGGCGCCAGATGCATTTTGTATAAAGATCGATTCAGTATCTAGGTATGGTATGTTAAGTAAATGGTTAAGTTCAATTAGTTACCACTATAAACAGCCCGGATTAACCGATAATAGTATAAAAGGCCCGGTTTCAGGTAAAATTTATTTTAGGCTTTATTATGGGAGTACCGTCTAGTCAGTGTTAATTGCAAAAGACCAACTCTGTCTACCTCGGTGGCTTATCGCTCCGGGTGGGTCTTAACAATGGGCCAGGTCAGATAAATTTAATAATATTTACGACCGCACTAATTGAATTCAAACCATTTACTGTTGAACAAACCATACTACTTAATTGAGCTAGCTCTCTCGCGACTACCAAGCTTTTTCAAAACCATTGAAACGATAAGTTTCAAGATATTTAGAACAAGACTGTAATAAACTATCAGCATCATTTAAATTCATTGAGTAGACCTGTAAGCCTCTATGTTGGACATGTAAATTAACGTCACATTTACTAACAAGTTCAACCCACCACAACACCACAATAAACTTATTGTATTGTAGCGGTTATTTACTGTAATTACTTCTAATTACAATAAAACTAGCGGTTCGTAATTTATATACGACTTTATTTTTTTATTTATACAAGTTTACTTTACAAACTTTAGCTTAAGACTAACTCTATTTACAAATATGTCCTATTTATATATGCGATACAGATATTCCAGAAATATCTATATATCTCCAGCTATGTCCATGTGACCGCTTGCACGTCATCGGCGCTGCATCGGCGTATCTCGAAACATCGATAGTGTTCTGTCTGTGCGGAGACGGGAGCTGGTATACGAGGGTAGGTCAATAATTATTTTGTTACACTGCTCCCCTCTTAAGATCTGAGCGTCCCGATCAGCAACTCTAGATGGCCCAGGATGGCGGAATCTACAGGATTCTCCAGCTCTGCATACACCCCTAGAAAAGAAGTAACAGTCTACTGTCTTTGAAGGGTATGACATCTTCGGGTTCATGCAACACACAGTAATCCGTACGCCAGTTTCTCTGAAGATCACTTCCAGCATGCTTCTCACAATCTTCCAATCCAGATTTTCTACTGCATGGCCAATTTTTGGTAAAGCCAAATCTTTGATGTCATAATTACAGACCATTTTCTTCAAATTAGTTAGAGCACGCCATATGTTCTCGTAGCTTGGCGTGTCCGTATAAGACTTCCTGGTCACTATATACAGCAAAGATCGAGGACCATCTTCCAATCGCAATACTCTTCCAATTTTAGGTTGTTGATTCCTTAACTCGTCCAGGCGGCCGAACTTTCTATTGAATACGGACGAGATTCCTTTAGTCATCTCGAGGTCTTGTGCAACACAGTGGGCTAGAGAGACGTTTTCTGGAACACCAAACAGATCTTGCTGAACTTCTGTGGTCACGCCGAATCTAGCACTCTTTCTTTCTGCGTAATTTGACATAAATTCCTTAAAACTTGGCTGTGGTGCATCTTTCATCTCCTGTTGGAGGACTCGGGCTTCCTCTGTTTCATTTGAGCCAGCATATGGTGCAAGACGATTTATGTGAATAACTTTTGGTTTACCGTTTGGTAACTTCTTAATTCTGTATATTACGTCATTTATTTTCTTCTTAACTTCATACGGACCTTCCCATTGTCTTTGCAGTTTAGGACACAGGCCTCGACGACGTTGTGGATTATAAAGCCAGACAAGATCACCTACTTCGAAGCTTTCATTCTTGCAGCGAGAATCATATTGATCTTTCATTCTGTCACTGGCTATCTGGATGTGTTGTCGGGCAAGTTCATGAATGTTGTTCATTCGTAACTTCAGGCGGTCTACGTATTCTTCGCCTGCAACATATTCCTCGGAAGGTCTGCAGCCAAACTCTAGGTCGCAGGGCAAACGAACTTCACGACCCAACATCAGGCAGGTTGGTGTTTGACCTGTAGTTTCATTCACGGCCGAGCGGTAGGCCATCAGGAATAAATGAATGTGTTGGTCCCAATCTCGCTGATGTTCAGATACAACTTTGGACAAGTGTTTACCCATCGTTCGGTTCATCCTCTCGACCATTCCATCTGATTGAGGATGCAGGGGTGTTGTTCTGGTCTTATTGGCACCAATCAATTTACAAACGTTTTGGAAAAGAGCTGACTCAAAGTTTCGCCCTTGGTCGGAGTGGATCTCCAAGGGAACACCAAATCGGCTGAAGAATTCTTTAACAAGTACCTCTGCAACGGTAGCAGCTTCTTGATTCGGTAATGCATAGGCCTCGGTCCATTTCGTAAAATAGTCCATGGCTACCAGAATGTATTTATTTCCAGCATCGGTTTCTGGAAATGGACCTGCAATGTCGATTGCTACTCTTTCCATAGGACTTCCAACATTGTACTGTCTCATGGGTGCTCTCTTTTTACCAACTGGACCATTACCGGATGCACACAGTTCACATTTCCGGCACCATCTTCTTACATCATCTTTACAGTTCACCCAATAGAACCGTTCTCGAACCTTTTGCAGAGTCTTCGTAATTCCAAAGTGTCCACCTGATGTACCGTCATGCAACTGACGCAATACTTCTGACACTTTACTTTTAGGTACAATCAACTGAAGCTTAGATTCTGTACCATCATCGTTCTCAAAGGTTCTGTACAGAAGATCATCTTTTAGTATCAGGCAATTCCATTGGCTCCAGTAGGCCTTGACTTCCGGACTACATGCACTAATGTTTTGCCAACTAGGTCTCTCACCTCGACGCATCCAATCCAATACTCTTTTTATACATGGATCGTCTTCTTGGGCTTCTTGTAACTGTTGTGGCTGCCATTGCTCATTAACGACGGTGGTTCGTCTCACGGGGCAAAATCGTTCCTCTAATTTGGCACAGTGATTACAATTTGCACTGCATGGTCGTCTCGAAAGGGCATCAGCATTTGAATGAACTCTTCCGGCCCTGTGTTCTATCTCATAATCATATTCTTGAAGTCGTTCTAACCATCTTGCCATCTGGCCCTCTGGATTACGGAATTGTATGAGCCATTTTAGAGCAGCGTGATCTGTTCGAAGAAGGAACTTTCTGCCGTACAAGTATTTATGGAAATGTTCGCAAGCCTTCACTACACCCAGCAGTTCTCTTCTGGTAACGCAATAGTTTCTTTCTGGTTTCGACAGGACTTTGCTGAAATAAGCGATGACTTTTTCCTGTCCATCCTGGATTTGTGAGAGAACAGCTCCTATGGCACTGTTGCTAGCATCGGTATCCAAAACAAATTTTCCTGCCTGTCCCGGGTAGCTTAATATCGGTGCACTGATCAGAGCCCTTTGTAGTTGTTCGAAAGCTTTTTGACACTCCTCATTCCATGTATATTCTTTGCCCTCCTCCGTCAACTTTGTTAGGGGCTTGGAGATATTGGCAAATCCTTTGACAAATCGTCGGTAATATGTACATAGGCCAAGGAAACTTCTAATTTCATGTTTATCTTTTGGTACTGGCCAATCTTTAATTGCATCAATCTTTTCAGGATCAGCTGTTACACCATTACTCGATACAATATGTCCTAAGTACTTAACTTCTCGTCGAAACATGTGACATTTCTTCGGACTTAACTTCAAGTTCGCTGCCCTCAATCGTTGAAAGACGTCTATTAGATTCTTGGCATGTTCATCAAAGGACCTTCCAACCACAATTACATCATCCAAGTAAACCAGGCATGTTTTCCATGTTAGACCTCTTAAAACTGCCTCCATTAATCTTTCAAATGTGGCAGGGGCATTACATAAACCAAACGGCATAGCCGTAAACTGCCAAAGCCCTGATCCTATCGAAAATGCGGTTTTCTCCCGATCGGCTGGCTCCATGTCTACTTGCCAATATCCACTTTTTAAATCGAGTGTGGAAAACCAACGAGAACCGGAGAGAGTATCCAATGTATCGTCTATTCTGGGCAAAGGATAACTATCTTTTTTTGTTACCGCATTGAGCTGGCGGTAGTCGATACAAAAACGCGTTGAACCATCTTTCTTCTTTACCAGAACTACTGGTGATGTCCATGGACTGTTCGATGGTTCAATTACCCCTTGTTTGTCCATATCCTTGATAATCTCTTCGGCTTCATCTCTTTTCGCAAATGGAAGTCGTCTAGGCCGTTGTCTGATTGGCTGAGCGTCTCCGGTATTTATTTTATGCGTTACTATGCTTGTTTTTCCCTTATCCTTCGTGTCAATAGCAAAAACATCTTGATACTCTATCAGCATAGATGTCACTTTTTCCGTTCGTTCATGATCAAGATCTTGGCATCTTTCAATGATCATCTCAACAAGCTCCTTTGGATACTTCGCCTTCGATGATTTCTCATTGGTATTCACAGAGCAAATTGAAGCCACGGGAACACACTGCCCGATCAAAGCTCCTCTACTTAACTTGATAGCAGTTTCCCTTAAATTCATAACTCTTACAGGGATCGCATCTCGAACTTTTACCAAAGTTTTCGCCGTTAGGAACTCGACATTATCCACATCTTCGACCATCCTTAAACTTCCCTCTCGGCAGTGTCCATCAAGCATGGTCATCAGAATTTTCTCACTATTACCGGGTATGGTTACGTCGCATGTAGTAAGTAAGCGGATGACATCTTCTTTGTCGTCGTGAAAGGGCAACTCTTCACCATTGATCTTGAGAACTCCATTTTGAACATCCAATATTGCCCCCACTTTCCTTAGTACGTCCATCCCCAATATGAATTCGTCGGAGATCTCGGCAATTAATACTTGATGTTCAACTGTGGTCTGGCCAATGGATACTGACATATTAGCCTCGCCATATGTATTAATTAGCTCACCAGTCGCTGTTCTAAGCTTTACTGTTGCAGGTGATAATTTATTATGGTCTCGTACTACATCTGGACGTGCGATAGTTCTCGTTGCACCTGTATCCACCAAAAATGATCTACATCTATTACTGATACGACCTTCGATGTATAAGTTGTGGATTCCACCGGAGGACGTAAGGTTGACAGTTACTATGGGGGCTCTAGTTCTCGAGGTCGGCAGTTGCCCCTTGGTGTCGACCCGCTCTAGTTTTCCGACGGCTGTACGATCTTCTTACAATTACGACGAATGTGGCCTACGTCTCCACAATTCCAACATCTAGGCTCGCCTCTCTTTGGCATCTGATTACTTAATACTCTCCGTATAATTTCCTCCAGACGTTCATCGTTGTGTTCGTCACTTTCTTCAATGGTTCTTACTCTATGGCCTCGTGAAGTTTGACTAGCCGTTTCGTGTTCCAATGCAATAGCAAGTGCTTCATCTAAAACTTTCGGTCTTGCTAGTCGTAAAGCTTTCTGTAGTTCATTATCTTTCAGCCCATTGACGAAGGTATCTACTGCAATTTCTTCTAAAACGCTGTCTGGCACCTCTGGATAAGCCAACCGCACCACACGAGCCACATCTGCTTCAAATTCTTGCAGATTCTCACTTGCTCGTTGACTTCTACTTCGCAGTTGTGCTTTGTATACTTGTTGTAGATGGGCATCTCCATAGCGTTTTTCTAGACGAGTGAACAAGGTCTGGTAACAATTTTCTTGACCCTTGGGAATTGACCTTAATATATCTGCAGCATCACCTCGTAAAGCAGCAGTCAAGGAAACAGCCTTTTCTTGTTCGGTCCAATGATTGGCGGTCGTAATAGCTTCAAATTGTTTAAGGTATATGGACCAAGAGGACTTTCCATCAAATGGTGGTAATTTGAATCTCATATTATGCGACGTTTCGTCTCTCGGTAGTTCATCTTTCACCACAGGATCTAACGCTGCTGCATTAACTGATGGTTGTACTTTTGTATCGGTTATCATGCTCTCTAGTTGTTTGATCTTTTCTTCTACGGTCTCTACACTTTTCTGCATCTTATCGAATGTTCTAGAAACTTCTTCAAATTTCTCGTCGTTCTGTCTACAAACTTCTTCAAGTTTTTCGTTGTTTTGTCTACAGACCTCTTTAAAAGTTTCGTCAATCTTTTGCGAAACACTTTCGAATTTCTCATTGTTTTGACTACATACGTCTTTAATTATTTGAGAAGTCTCATCGAATCTTTGAGAAGTCTCGTCGAATCTTTTAGCAACATTTTCGAATTTATCGTCGCTTTTTCTAGAAGTTTCATTGATCGTTTCAGAAACAGTTTTTAATTTCGATAAGATTACTTGTTCTGCTGACTGGAAGTGGAACGTCTCTGGGTCATCTCCGTTCTTCGTGAGGACATCCTTGAGTCGTGCTTGTAGGACTATCTTGCACCCACTGCTGTCTAATTCGTACTCTTCTAATTGTTCACGGAGCTGTTTTATGGTCAGTTCTTGTAGCAACATCTTTGGTCGGCACACACGTACTTTTCAAAATGTCTAAGTCTTTCCGAATACCGAACAATCAACGCACTTCAATTATTCCCGACGAATAAAGTTCAAAAGTCTTTCCGAATACCGAACAATTAACGCACTCCGATTATTCCCGACGAATAAAGTTCAAAAGTCTTTTTTTTCACTTTTCATTTATTTACACTCCACACCGTTAACACCACTGTAGCGGTTATTTACTGTAATTACTTCTAATTACAATAAAACTAGCGGTTCGTAATTTATATACGACTTTATTTTTTTATTTATACAAGTTTACTTTACAAACTTTAGCTTAAGACTAACTCTATTTACAAATATGTCCTATTTATATATGCGATACAGATATTCCAGAAATATCTATATATCTCCAGCTATGTCCATGTGACCGCTTGCACGTCATCGGCGCTGCATCGGCGTATCTCGAAACATCGATAGTGTTCTGTCTGTGCGGAGACGGGAGCTGGTATACGAGGGTAGGTCAATAATTATTTTGTTACAGTATACATTTTTATATAAATTAAAATAATACATTATTTTTAGTAAAAAATTTATCGGATGAACCACGAATTTAGTTCAAATAATACATCTTCTTGTTGTTTTTGAAGTTATACTTCTTTACGCGCGATATGAGGGTGAATTTTAATAGGATTAAAACCTTTGATCCCGGCGCAGTCGCATTACAACTTTGTTCTGATTAGATGTTCAAATGACATGACAAAAAGTATCCAATATGGCAGCTGTGGGACTGTGGTTTGGTTATGTATGGTTGTTGCGTTTTAAAATTTGTAGGAAGAGAAACTCCTATTGGACTTATTAATATAGAAGAGATGGACTTATTAACATAGAAGAGATGATTGTTGCATGCCAATGTGAAAGCCCATCAAACTGTGACTAGTATGAGTGCCGCAAAATTACTGATAAAAAACCTATTAGCTCGAAGGCGTAGAGAACTGTGGATAACAACAATCAACCGGGACGATCTACGATCTCGCTTATTCAAAGCTAAAGAATCTTACACTGGTAAGTGTTTTAAAAATAGTTGATCAAATTTTGTTGATGTTTGAACATAGCCACTTTGCACGATGCAAGTGATTGCGAAATTTATTAGTCGTTATACGGGCTCTGATTGGGTGTTGAAATGATCTGTCAATAATAAATAATTGTTGAATATGAAGGTAAACAAATGTATAATATATTAGTTTTATTGTTGTGAGGACAGAAACAAAAAAGTTTATAATTGTAGTGATTTTTAAATAGTTTTTAAAGCAACAGGTACGAAATAATTGTAAATGTATCATAGGTACCTACCTATTTGAACCTACCAAAATACATAGTATGTAATACTTTTATTTATATAATTTGATTACCATCAAAATTTCTATCAATATTCACCTAATATATTGTTTTCTTACTCTATGTTTTGTTGTATTTTTTCAATTCTAAATCATTTCAATTCAAAATCAAAATAATTTTATTTACATAATTCAAAAATGTCAAAAGTTTAATCCGTTTAGTTAGTCGATCTTCGCACATAATAACACACTGTCTCCGTGGCGAAGCGTTTAATGCGAGTGAACCCCAATACAACGCCAATACCAGCCGCGCTGGTAAGTTGGTTCGAATCCCAATAGAAACTTTTATTTTTTTATTTTTTTTATACATTTTATGATTGTAAGTATATTTATTATATAATTTTATTTTCAGAAAATACGTATTTAGTTAAAAAATTGTCCGACAATTAATGTTCAGAAATCATTTGTGGCATTTTTAATGTGTTTGTGTGTGTTTTATTCTTTTATTATTTTAATTTTTGGCATTGTTTTAATAAAAATGTTTGAGAAGTACCTAGTAAGTATAAATTAGTTTTATATTTAAATAAAATATAAATAAAAAGTATATTAATTTCGTTTATAATCATATAATCATATAATAGAAGTATAACTTCTTACGTGCGTACAAAGTACACACATTCTTTTTTTTACGATTTTGATACCCTGATAATTTTTTTGAAAACTAATAGCACTTTTAGCCTGGAATTTTATTAATATTATGATTTTTACCATAAAATTTATTAACCAATATTATTTATTACGTGGATACCTACTTACCGAAAATGATGTAACTTAAAAATAATAAAAATTTAAATTAAGTCAACGAAAAAAATCTACCTATTCAAACTTTTTTATATGTCACTTTAAAGCACGTGTGTGTTTTATACTACTTCATGCAAAGTTTACAAAAACCATTACGGCGTATGACAGGCGCCAGTATCTAGTATCACTGACTATTCATAATTTGGTTTAAAAATGTGATCGTCTATGTTTTGAATAGATGGTTATGATACGTGATACTCATACTCCTTACAAATTATTTAAAGAAAGACTTTTAGAAATTAAAAAGCATTTGTCTGCAACAATGTTGTGTGATAAAAGCCATAAAAATCGTAGGTTTCATTGTTTTTATAGTAAATTTTTGTTTTTGTCCGTTAATATTATTTCAGGTAATATGAATTCTCACTGTACAAATAGTTCTCTTATAAATAATATAATAATTATTCAATCAATGTCTCATTAAAAATGGTCAATTTTAATTTACAAAATCTAAAAACATAATGAATGAAAAAAAAACTTTATTTCTACATCGGCGCCCCTCAAAATTTGGCACCCCGGGCTCGCCCGGCTTGCCCGCCCCTTTAACCGGCGCTGTCCAGCAGGAAAGATCCGTGTTGAATGATAATAATGATGATGATGATGGTGATGATGATGATGATGACGACGACGATGATGATGATGATGACGATGATGATGATGATGGTGATGATGATAATAATTACTTACTTAATCGATACATCACTAGGTCACTAGTAAAGACCTTGAAGGACGATATAAAAAAACAAAGAGTGCAGCTTCCCACAGTCAGTAAGGCATAAATCATTTTAAGGCTAACAAATTTAAACGATATATTTCGTGGGCTTTTATCCGTGACGCGTCTACAAGACAAATACCCAGGCATTTACCAAACAACAATAGATGTTTTAAACAATAATGCGTAGTCATAGTTTCCGTTTCTCGATCAGTTTCTAGCTGCATTGTTTTAATATTATTTATCGAAGTATATCAGTTCGGAGTGCACTAACGAAAACAAAGCATTTTTCCTTTAGATTAAACATATTAAGCCGTTCTCTGGGAAAACAAAACGATTACCACTTCGTGCTAAACATGGTTTTGTTTCCTTTTAGGGTATTATTAAAATATTCAGTGGTGTGTAAAAAACAAGCGGCCAATATTAAATACACGGTTTTTAATTAACCAACAACCAATTGACAGGGTGGAACGCTACACATACCCTGGAACCAAAATAAACAACCAATGGGACCACTCTACTGAAATAAAACAACGCATAGGAAAGCAAGCTTTTGAGAAGTCACGATTTACCACTTGGTTACCAAAATTTCCATCGTCAGATGCTAAGTATTTTTACGTTATTATACGGAATAGAGGCCTGGACATTTTATGAAGCTTCTTTAAGAGAACTCGAGGCCTTTTAGATGTGATATTACATACGCATTTTAATAATTTCATAGTGTGTCTAATGTTGAGGTCCTACATAGAATCGGTAAGGATGGCGGGATTATTAACACAATAAAAGAGAGCAAACTGGAATGGAATATTTTAGCCACGCTATAAGGAATGAACAAAGATATGACCTGTTGCAACTCATTTTTAGGGCAAGGTATTTGGTAAAAGAAGACCAGGGAGAAGAAGAATATCTTGGCTTCAAAACTTCAGAAAGTGGGTCAATAAATCTACAACCCGACTATTCCTAATAGCAGCTAGCAAAGTTAGGATAGCCATGCTGATCGGGTAGCACCGTGAGAAGAAGAAGATGTACAGAGAATGAGAGACCATTGCGTACTGTAGTAAATTACTGAATTAGCAGTCACCGGAGCGAAACCAAAAATAAGAAAGAAAGACCGAAAACAACACGGGAATGATGGAGTCCTTGTTCTGGAAATGGATTTTTGGCGCAAATCAGCAGGTATATCCAGAATGATGCACGTAACCAATGAAATCATCTCTGCAAAAGAAAAATAGATTTCGCGTAAAATTTTCCACCTATCTCATATCTTGAACTTCTTGCATCTAATTTGTGATGATGCACTTTATACCGCCTGTTCTTCTAGTTATCTAGTCGGTGGTCATCCTCTGCTTCGATATACCTCTTGTCTTGGTCGCCATTCCAGAGTCTTTCTGGTCCATCCATCATCCGTCAATCTGGCAACATGTCCAGCACAAGCACACTTAGCCACAGCTATTCTTTCAACTGCGTCCGTGACTCCTGCTCTTCTTCTTCTTATGTATATGTTTGGTACTTTATCTCTGATGAACAAAACAAATGAAAGAATGAGACAAATTATGGACAGAACAACCACCATTAGGTATAACAGAACTAAAGCAAATACAGCTTATTTGGAACAGATGTTACAGTTCAAGTTGATTCTCAGTTAGAGTTGAACTAAAACGAGCAGTAAAAGTTGATTTGAAAAATTTAATTCAACTTTTACTAAATAGTTAGAGAGTTGACTATTCCTGGATCGATTCAGTAAATGTTGATTATACGAGTATAATCTCACGTGCTTTTTTGATGACTGTGACTGTGCGTCTTTTTGTTTTGACCGTTTCAACTACGTATCATGATTTGAACATTCGGCCAGGAAATGAAGCTGAAAAAATGGAAAAACCTCGCAATTTTTTCGTCCAGCATCGATTTGTACAAAAAATTTGGGATTAGGCTCATTTTACCCTCTAGTACATTTTCTATATTGAGCCGTTGTACGCTTTTGGTTTTTTAAGGGTGATAACTACCCCTAATTATTGTAAAAAATTATAAAATAACATTTTAAACTTTAATCTGGTCAACATTATTTAGTTTTTATTAGTTAAATCATCATTGTTTTATGCTTTAGGATATAAGGTATCTGAAGGTAATATCGTCAAGCTAAGGTTTAGAATTTTTTTGTTGGATAGTGGGTCATATTAAAAAAAATGTCACAACTTCAGCTGTTCAATGAACTACTTGAAATTACGTAGAATCCACTAAAAAAATAATTTGGGTATTTTTACACATTTACTGGACAATTTAAAAAAAAAGTCATCTTTGGCGATATTTCCAACCCTTGTCGGCAATATCGCCAACCTGTTATTTCGAATGCAATACGGTCTAACAATTGAACATTATACTTCAAAATGATATATTTGCTGAAAAATAACAATATCTAAGTAAGTATTTAAGAACAATAACCTTTTTGTACCATAATCTGAAGTGGTTAGCGTATCTGAAAATGAAGTGTCATGTTTTTCTTCATCTGATGTTTCCAACTCACTTCATCAGAATCACTGTTGCTTGTCGATTACTTAATTTTTCCAACCTTAGACGTATCTGGAGAAAGTTGCCAAGGCAACCAAAACTTCTAGAAGGGATGGTAACGCCAAGGCGTTATTACCATCCATTGGACTTGGCGATATTACCGACATGCACATACATTGTTTGTAATTTGGTTTTCGAAGATAAGCAAAACTATCTTAAAAATCTGAATGCATCATTTTATTCCTTAGGAAACAAAGTACAAATCACTGAAAGCAAATAATATTACTCATCAATAACGCCGCTCCAATCTAATAAACACAAAAGATGTAAAATTATAAACAGTACTCCTTCTACACCGAATACTGATACTCAACTGTCATAAACACCGCTGGCGAATCTAAGGTCATCGCAAACATGATCACGTGATTTAGAATACTATGAGGAACATATCCATGTTGCCATTTATTATTTAGCAAACATACTTTCTGAGAAATCACGAGTTGGCGATATTACCAACCTGGCGTTATTACCTGCAGATACCTTAATATTATAATATTTGAACTCTTAAAACCACCCTTGTTGAAGCTATATATAAAAAATTATTTATCCTAAAAGAATGATTTCGGCTTGCATTGATTTGCATCAAAATTTGGGATTAGGATCATCTCACCCTGTACTTCATATTCTATATCATGCCCAAGGGCGTTGATTATTTTTAGGGGTGTAAACTACCCCTTATTGTCAAAAATTATATAAAACATTGTAAACCTTAATATGGGTAAAATTTGGTTTTGATTGATTAAATAATGACTGTATTATGCTTTAGGATATAATATCATAATACTTCAACCCTTAAAAATCACCCTTAATAACATTGCAATTTTTATAAGTAATTTAATAGATCTATACTGTTGTGGAATTGTTTTTTTAAGGAAATTCAAAAAAATTAAATTTATATCAACGACCATGATAGTTTTTCATTACCCTGTATATTACCAAAATTGTTTAGAATTTAATTTTGCTATTAAGCAAGTGTTTCGGGAAAAAGTGAAACGACTAATAAGTGATTCGACGAAATGCACGGGACATGAACAAACAAATTCGGTGATTAGAGAGTTGGACATCGTTGACGAAAACAAAGACGTTTTTAAGATCCTTCCGGGAAGGTATTTTAATGTGGTAAACAAACTGTATTAGCTTTTAGTTTTAAAAGTAGAAAGTAGTAAAGAACTAATTATGATATTCTTTGAAATTTGACAAATTGTAAAAGTTGTTGGAAGAATATTTGGTTTCTTAAGAAATAAATGGTTTGAGAGAGGTTGTTGTTTATTGGATGGAAAATATCAGGAGAAGGGATAATGAATGTGAGAGTATGGATTTGAGAGAAAAATAAAGACACTGTGTAATTGACATCGGAAGAGAGCAGTCCAATTTTTTATAAAGTGTAGAATCAGTGTAGAGTGGTGTGATCGGCCTTTGCGAGCAGAATCAAGTTGAAAAAAAATCGTCGACCGGTCGAAGAGTTAATTTTCCTGGTCCGAGGGAGATTCCTTTTTTTGTCTAGAACGAGTAGCTGATTATTATCCGTTTGGGCACAAGATATTCGAGCAAGTCCTGTGTGTTTTTCTTGGAAGCAGTTTGGACGAGAGGGACTTTGTCGCAACATCCAGAGAGTACGTGTTGGGAGAATCAAAGACGGCGCAATCCAGAAAACGAGGGAGTGAAGAATAAAAGGTTAGTCCAATCATTTGTCGGAATTGAGAAAATTTATTCATATCAAAACCATATTTGTTTATTTGTTTATTGAACAATTTTTTAACGCAGTAGTCATTTCAAATTTGAGAAATCAATTCAAAAGAAGAAAAGTAAAATTCATTCAATTTAGTATGAGTAAATAAGAAACTAATCAAATAAATATTTTGTCAAAACAAGGAGATATCAGAGTTAGAGCTTAATTTATTAAGTTGGAGATTGTTGCAACAAAGTTAAATTTTAGTATTTTTTGAATCTTATGTACACGGCTTATTTGATAAAAAATAGATTACATTCATATGATTTTGAGTGTTTTCAATTTCCCTGTTTCTACCCTGGAAGAAGTAAGCAACCAGAAATACTAGAAGCCACAGATCACAGGTATTGTATCAAATACAAGATTATCCCTGAGAATAAAATTGATTGGAAAATTTAATTGGAATTTAGTTGTGTTTTTACATAGGCAAGAAATGAAATAATTGAATAATCAATTAAATTAAGAATTTGCTAATTAATCTAAATAAATAGAAAAAGTAGAGCACAACAATACAGAAAAAAAGTAGAATTACGTACAAAAACATTTATTTACACAAAAATACGAATTTGCAAATACAAATACAAATACAAATAGTTTTTTAGTCATATTCATCGAGATGGATGTCATCGCCGTCTTTTTCTATAACTGGTGGGCTATCTTATAGCTATAAGAGCTAAATTATATATAAAGACTTTGTAAATTAAATTCCGTAAGATCCCTTAGTTTTTAAGTAGGGTGAGTTTAAAGGGCTCGAATAAGGAGTTGTTTGCTTGTAAATAGAGGTTTTAAGCAGCTATGGCTCGCTAAATATTCACTGTAAAGAAAATCTTTGCAAAGGTTAATTTAAGTTATTAAAAAAGATACAATTTAATACATACTTTATAATTTTTTTGTATCTCTAATATGCCCTTGTTGAAGCTATATATAAAAAATTATTTATCCTAAAAGAATGATTTCGGCTTGCATTGATTTGCATCAAAATTTGGGATTAGGATCATCTCACCCTGTACTTCATATTCTATATCATGCCCAAGGGCGTTGATTATTTTTAGGGGTGTAAACTACCCCTTATTGTCAAAAATTATATAAAACATTGTAAACCTTAATATGGGTAAAATTTGGTTTTGATTGATTAAATAATGACTGTATTATGCTTTAGGATATAATATCATAATACTTCAACCCTTAAAAATCACCCTTAATAACATTGCAATTTTTATAAGTAATTTAATAGATCTATACTGTTGTGGAATTGTTTTTTTAAGGAAATTCAAAAAAATTAAATTTATATCAACGACCATGATAGTTTTTCATTACCCTGTATATTACCAAAATTGTTTAGAATTTAATTTTGCTATTAAGCAAGTGTTTCGGGAAAAAGTGAAACGACTAATAAGTGATTCGACGAAATGCACGGGACATGAACAAACAAATTCGGTGATTAGAGAGTTGGACATCGTTGACGAAAACAAAGACGTTTTTAAGATCCTTCCGGGAAAGGTTAATTTAAGTTATTAAAAAAGATACAATTTAATACATACTTTATAATTTTTTTGTATCTCTAATATTTTCGGAGATATTTTGAATAAAAATAAGAGATATTTTGAATAAGAGATATTTGACAAAATAAAAAAAATATCTCTCCAATCTCCAATTTTATCTCTTTAACTCCAATTTTTCTAAATTTTAAATAGGTCAAACTTCTTGGGTGTATTGATAATAGATATATAAAAATAATTACAGAAGGCCGAAGATCAATTTGAATTAGGAGGGTAGTTTTCACTGATTTTTTCGTAGAAAAAAGTAGGCACCGACCTTATTTTGATCATAAGTCGCTCAATTTTTATGCTAGAAACTTTTTTTTGAAAGGTCTAATTTTATACTTAAAAAATATTCTGTAAGTTTTCCTCGAAAAATGCGTTTTTCCGTCATTTGGCTTGAAATATTTCAAATTATGCATTTGACGAAAAAAGCTAACCTTTAACATGCCGTATCTCAGTTTGTATTGGCTGTAGAAAAATTATAAAAAAAGGATTTTGTTTCTGTTTCTAAAAGATACAATTTTTAAAGCTACAGTTTTTTTATTCACTGTATATTTTTTGAGTTATTCTCAAAAAACCCTCTAAAAAGTCGATTTTTTTGTCGAAAAACTGTTACTTTCAACCGCGAATACCTCGAAAAATATTAGTTTTACGAAGAAAACGCAAGGAATAATTTTTTTTAGAAGTGAATTTTCCATCGATTTCCCTGGTTAAAATGTAATTAAAAATTCCCGCCCCCGAGATGAGGGGGCAACCACCTCTAAGGTTTCATCGTACAGCGGCATGATATAGAAAATGATCCTTGGGCTATTCCCTATCAGCTCTGTGAAGTTGGCACCTCCAAATACGATTTTTTCAAAAAAAAATTTTTTTTTAACTGTTTATCAAATGTCCACTCTTGTCCAGCAAACAATTTTTTTTTGTCCACCTTTTGTTTACGAGATACTAAAAAAACGTGAAATAAGGCCCAACACCCCCAAGTCAAAAAAACGTCGTAAAAACTGATACGTTTGATTGTCCAACTGTTGTCCACACTTGTCCAGGCATTTTTTTTAATTGTCCACCTTTTATTTATTTAAATTAGCAATAATTATCGTTTGCTAGTAAAAATGACAAAAAAATGAGAATGTTTGGAATTTTTTTTTCACGTTTGCTTGTCCGTCGAATTTCCACCCTTGTCCAGCAAAAATTTTTTTTTGTCCACCTTTTGTTTACGATATACTAAAAAACGTGAAATTAGGCCCAACACCCCGAAGTCAAAAAACGTCGTAAAAACTTATACGTTTGATTGTCCAACTGTTGTCCACACTTGTCCAGGCATTTTTTTTAATTGTCCACCTTTTATTTATTTAAATTAGCAATAATTATCGTTTGCTAGTAAAAATGCCAAAAAAATAAGAATTTTTGGAAATTTTTTTTCACGTTTGATTGTCCATCGAATGTCCACCCTTGTCCAGCAAAAAATTTTATTTGTCCACTTTTTGTTTACGAGATACTAAAAAAACGTGAAATAAGGCCCAACACACCGAAGTCAAAAAAACGTCGTAAAAACTGATACGTTTGATTGTCCAATTGTTGTCCACACTTGTCCAGGCATTTTTTTTAATTGCCCACCTTTTATTTATTTAAATTAGCAATAATTATCGTTTGCTAGTAAAAATGCCAAAAAATAAGAATTTTTGGAAATTTTTTTTCACGTTTGATTGTCCATCGAATGTCCACCCTTGTCCAGCAAAAATTTTTTTAGTCCACCTTTTGTTTACGAGTTACCAAAAAACGTGAAATAAGGCCCAACACACCGAAGTCAAAAAAACGTCGTAAAAACTGATACGTTTGATTGTCCAACTGTTGTCCACACTTGTCCAGGCATTTTTTTAATTGTCCACCTTTTGTTTATTTAAATTAGCAATAATTATTGTTTGTTAGTAAAAATGCCAAAAAATGAGAATTTTTGGAAATTTTTTTTCACGTTTGATTGTCCGTCGAATGTCCACCCTTGTCCAGCTAAAAGTTTTTTTGTCTACCTTTTTTGAAAAATATAGTTTAAAATAATTTTTCGGACTGGGAAAAAGTGCAGTTTCCCGAATTCGAGATAAAGTCGTCAAAACTGACAGGTTTCGATTGTCCAATAGTTGTCCACACGTGTTCAGGCACAAACGTGTTCAGGCACAAATATGAAAAAAAATTTCAAAAATAGTATATTACATAACTAGGACTTATTTTATTTACGAGTGTGAAGTTTGTACCCAGAGGCGAAGCCAAGATTTACAATCATACGAGTAAATATTAGATTTGTTTTTTTTCTGGACATTTTTATTAAAAATTACAACTATTCCTATAATGAAGAAAAAAGTGGAAAAGTAAAAAAATGCCTGAACACGTGTGGACAACTATTGGACAATCGAAACCTGTCAGTTTTGACGACTTTATCTTGAATTCGGAAAACTGTACTTTTTCCGAGTCCGAAAAATTATTTTACACTATATTTTTCAAAAAAGGTGGACAAAAAAGCTTTTAGCTGGACAAGGGTGGACATTCGACGGACAGTCAAACGTGAAAAAAAATTTCCAAAAATTCTTATTTTTTTGGAATTTTTACTAGCAAACGATAATTATTGCTAATTTAAATAAATAAACGGTGGACAATTAAAAAAAATACCTGGACAAGTGTGGACAACAGATGGACAATCAAACGTATCAGTTTTTACGACGTTTTTTTGACTTCGGTGTGTTGGGCCTTATTTCACGTTTTTTTAGTAACTCGTAAACAAAAGGTGGACAAAAAAATTTTTTGCTGGACAAGGGTGGACATTCGATGGACAATCAAACGTGAAAAAAAATTTCCAAAAATTCTTATTTTTTTGGCATTTTTACTAGCAAACGATAATTATTGCTAATTTAAATAAATAAAAGGTGGACAATTAAAAAAATGCCTGGACAAGTGTGGACAACAGTTGGACAATCAAACGTATCAGTTTTTACGACGTTTTTTTGACTTGGGGGTGTTGGGCCTTATTTCACGTTTATTTAGTATTTCGTAAACAAAAGGTGGACAAAAAAAATTGTTTGCTGGACAAGAGTGGACATTTGATGGACAATTAAAAAAACAATTTTTTTGAAAGAATCGTGTTTGGAGGTGCCAACTTCACAGAGCTTTCCCTACCTTCTGTGAAGATTTCAAGTAAATCCATGATAAACGAGAAAATTGCGAGCCAAAATGCTTCATTTCCTGAACTAATATCCAGTAACATTTAATTTCTAAATAGAATCGGTTGTTTGTGTGAATCAACTTTTACTAAATGGCATTGGGAAGAGTATATTTTAACTAGTTGGAGTCTACTTTTACTAGTAAATGTTGAATAAAAATCTTCATTTTATATTTATAATCAACATTTACTGAAACCAGCCGTTTGAGTTGACTCGAACTAGGAATAGTCAACTTTAACTGAATAATCAACTTGAACTGTAACATAGACATGTATAGAGAACGACAGACCATCGACTGCCGAAGTTAGTATTTGATTGACAGCCACCTGAGTGAAAAAAAAAAACGAGGAAGACCGAAAACGACTAGTAGGCTTGATGAAGTCCAAAAGGCCATGTCAGAGAGAGATATACGACCAGGAGGCTAGGCCGATAGACTTGAACAGGGCCGCGTTTAGGTCAATTGCCGCCCTAGGCAATTCTCTAGTAGCCGCCCTTCAAACATGTACCATTTTTGCGAAAAAAAATACAAGCAGAATTTTTTATTTAGGGAGCGTTCAAGTATTATGTAACGCGATTTTTGAAGATTTTTGACCCCCCCCCCCCTCTTGGCTAACGCAATTTTTGAAGATTTTTGACCCCCCCCCCCTAACCTGCGTTACGTAATACTTGAACGGTCCCTTAAATAAGAAATGTATTGTTTGGAAATGTATTAAAATGAGGAACATAGAATTTATAAAAAATAATATTTTACACAAGTGAGAAGAACAAAAATCACACTGATCACAGTATGGTATGAATTCACTTTTGACCGGTGAAAATAAACACAGAATGTCTTACATAAAAATGAAAAATTATGATTATATATAATTTGCAATTTGCACTAGTATAAGATAGGAATGTGTTGCGATAGCAGTAGCCGTTATTTTTCAACTGTTATTTCACTGAAGCTATTTCACACTGTTACATCATTTTCATAATAACTGAAATATTCAGGTAGCTGACTACTTTTTTAATTATTGTAGACCTATAGCAAGAAAACCTACCCGTGTCCTGTCTAGAGTTCACGTCCGTTTTTTTAATTATTAACAATTTAATTTGTTTGTAATTTCTACATACATTACATATATGCTATTTTATTATAAATGTATTAATTAATAAAGGGTCTAATTTGTTTAAACATTTCTTGAAAAAATTATTTTTTTCCAAATACCTATTTTCTTAATCATATCATTATAGTATGGTATAACTAGATCCAAACCCAGACATCCAAAGTGAAAGTTATCCTCCAACACCAAATTGTTCTATATGGTCTACATAATGTTCAGAAAAAAGTCACACCATTTTGAGCGTCGGGTTTAGGGGGGAGAGGGGGAGAAATAGGTAAATTCGTAGTTTTTCGTCAATATTTCTAAAACTATGCGGTTTAGCATGAACAACCTTCTATACAAAAATGTTCTACATTAAATTTGAAACAAAAAAGGTCCTCTGCATAATCCGTCTAAAATGAACGGTTCCAAAGTTATGGAGGTAGTATAGTATAATTGGTCCAAAAAAGGCCTAACCCAGACATTAAAAGTAAAAGTTTTCCTCCAACACCAAATTGTTCTATTTGGTCCAGATATTATTCAGTAAAAAGTTACACCATTTTGAGCGTCCGGTTTGGGGGGTAAATAGGGGAGAAATCGGTAAATTAGTAGTTTTTTATGTTTTTCGTCAATATTTCTAAAAATATGCTTTAATGTTCTATACAAAAATGTTCTACATTAAATTTAAAACAAAAAAGGTCCTATTCATAATTGTTATAAAATCAACGATTCCACAGTTACGGAGGGTGAAAAGTGGAGGTTTTCGATACTTTTTATATTTTTTGAGCGATTTATAATATTTTTACTGATTGAAAGAAATTTTCTTTAACAGGATTTGCTGTTTCAGTGGCCGATGGTATGTTAGTGATAAGCCCTTGAAGAAACGTCAACCTCACCACCCAAAATCATCTTCAATTGCCCAAGAAATATAAAAAGTATCGAAAACCTCCACATTTCACCCTCCGTAACTCTGGAACCGTTGATTTTATAACAATAAAGGATAGGACCATTTTTGTTTTAAATTTTATGTAGAACGTTTTTGTATATAATATTGTTTACGCTTAAATATAGTTTTAGAAATATTGACGGAAAACGTAAAGAAATAACTAATTTACCGACTTCTCCCCCATCTCCCCCAAACCGGACGCTCAAAATGGTGTAACTTTTTACTGAACAATATGTGGATCATATAGAACAATTTGGTGTTGGAGGAAAACTTTTACTTTGGATGTCTAGGTTAAGCCTTTTTTTGGACCAATTATACTATACTACCTCCGTAACTTTGGAATCGTTCATTTTAGAAGGATTATGTATAGGGACATTTTTTATTTCAAATTTATTGTAGAACATTTTTGTATAAAAGGTTGTTCATGCTAAACCTCATAGTTTTAGAAATATTGACGAAAAACGTAAAATACTACGAATTTACCGACTTCTCCCCCCTCTCCCCCCCAAACCCGACGCTCAAAAAGGTGTGACTTTTTTCTGAACATTATATGGACGATATAGAACAATTTGTTGTTAGAGGATAACTTTCACTTTGGATGTCTGGGTTATGTCATTTTTTAATCAATTCTATCATACTATTAATGATCATAGAAAAATTTAAAGTACCTATATTTTAATAAATAAATTATTTTTATTAAATAATAATTTATTGAACATAATTTATTCATTAAAATATACCTTAACTTTTTCTATGATTAATAATGATAGTATCATTACAAAAAATGGATTTTTGAGAGAATATTATTTTTTCAAAAATTGTTTCAAAAATTATACTGTTCATTAATTAATAAATGTCTAGAAAAATTGCATATTTGTAATTTACACAAAAGTACATACACATTAAAAGAAGAAATATCAAAATTCATTGAGTAGATCCCAAGATATAGAAAATGGTAGTAGAACGGTAGTAGTTTTAAGTTGCTTTTTTAGTTTTTGAACTCGTGCATTTTTCGGCTCCCGCCAGGTAGCTGACAACTGTTTTAATTGTTGACCTATAGGATGAAAACGTACATGTTTCCTGCCTAGAGTTCGCGTTCGTTTTTAATTATTAACAATTTAGTGCAATCAACGCAGAAGCTCCCCCTTCACTTACTATGACTAATCATCATTTGAACTACATTTTTAAAAATTCGAGTAAAATATCATCTTTCCGAATACCTATGTAAGAAGATGTTTTGTAAATGTTTATCAACTAGTATTTTTTACTATATTAGATAATTTTTTATCTTTTCTTAAAACATTTTGATAGGATCACTTTTCTACTTTCATTTGGCATACGCAGAATTGTCCTATCTTCATTATTTTCTGTCATTTGTTATTGCAAAACAAAGGTCTCTGGGATAAACAAATAGAATACCTAACTTTTAAACTAATTAATGGATCGGTCTCAAATTTTGGGAGTTTGTTATGTACCCCAATACCCAACTTTGAGTAAAGCGAAACACTACAGTTCTAAGTTAGTTTTAGGAAAATTTATTAATAAATAACGATTTTCAGTTATTTTGCAGTTTACGAAGCAACAAATTAACTTTTTGACTTTCAAAAATCGTCATTGTGAAGGTTTTTCAATGTTCTAAAAAAATAAATTTTATAATTTTATGTCAACTATTTAGCTTTTTAATTGAGTGCAAAAAATGGAAAAAATCGCATTGATTGCACCAAATTGTTAATAATTAAAAAACACGATCTCTAGGCAGGAAATATGAAGGTTTTCATCCTATAGGTCAAGTCCACAATAACTAAAAAAGTAGTCAGCTACCTTGATATTAATTTCATTGTCCCGAACATGGTCTATTTCTTGCTTATTTCCCTGGCTGGAGTATTATATCAGTGCGACGACACGAATGTCATCTCCTTGTAATAGTACAGTTTGAAAATCCCAACTCTAACTCGATTTCCTACTGGTAATCTTTAGTTTCTGCAATATGTGCAATATTGATGTTTTCAGTCAATTTACCGTGTTTGCGGAGCTTCTGGCGGCCCAATAATCACTAAATTTATGATTTCCGTTCTTTTTGGATGAATATTGTTAGGTTTAAGATAACAGAATGCTATGTTTGTTTTATTTTTGATATGAATGCAATTTCTTTTATTTAGAAACGAACGCCCACTTCTATTTCATTGATGGATGAATGATGAATATACATATTTGTTATTCGATTTTAATTTTTAAATACAAATATTTTTTGTTCAGTATTTTTGCCGCCCTAGGCAGCTGCCTATATTGCCTAATGGATAAAGCAGCCCTGGACTTGAATGAAGAATGGAAATCAAAAGGCCCAGGACGCTATAAAGCCGACATTAAAAATATGTATATTTAAATCTACTTATTACTTACTTAATCGATGCATCACTAGGTCACTAGTAAATACCTTGAAGGACGATATAAAAAAACAAAGAGTGCAGCTTCCCACAGTCAGTAAGGCATAAATCATTTTAAGGCTAACAATTTTAAACGATATATTTCGAGGTGTTTTATCAGTAACTCCGTCTATAAGACAAATACCCAGGCATTTACCAAATAACAATAAATGTTTTAAACAAAAATGAGTAGTCAAAGTTTCAGTTTCTCGATCGGTTTCTAGCTGCATTGTTACTATTATTTATTGGAGTATGTCAGTTCGTAGTGGACTAACGAAAACAAAGCATTTTTCCTTCAGAGTAAACATATTAAGCGTTGTCTGGGGAAAACAAAACGATTACTACTTCGTGCTAAACATGGTTTTGATGCCTTTACGGTATTATTAAAATATTCAGTGGTGTGGAAAAAAACGCTCATATATGGTAAACTAAGGCAATTTTTTAAGCCGTTTGCGTCTGTTTACGATTGCCACATTTACTGTTGGATATTAGCTCCTATCATTTATCTAATAGTACATTCTTTCACGGTTTTTGCTGTAAATTTTAAAGAACCGCTTGGATGGACATGAAATTTTTCATACGCATAGCTAACATGTCAAAGAAAAAAAAAATTGATATGGTGTCGATGTGTGCTTTTGCCCTGGGGGTGAGTTTCACCCCATCTCGGAGGTGAAAAACTATATGTCCAAGATAAGTCCCGAAATGGATAAACTGACTAATTCTAAGCAACTTTTGTTCTATAGAGTTTTTCACCAAATCAATACTTTTCGAGTTATTTGCAAGTGAATATATTCATTTTTCAACAAAATAACCACGTTTTTAGACGGTTTTTCGCAAATAACTCAAAACGTAAGCATTTTGTCAAAAAAAAAAAATTCTTAGCCAAACTATAGCCTATCAAAAAGTGAAAAAAAAAACGGTGTATATATTAGGTCTCTATACCTAGCAAAAGCAGAGTTATAGCTAATGAAAAATAGGTTCATATTCGAAAAATTCCAAATATAATAATTCAATGTGAAATGTTCAAATAATGAAGCATTCTTGGGGAAAACACATTTCAACTTTTTTAAGTGTTTAAAAAAAAACCTTTATTTCTGTTTCTATAAAAAAATTTCTACCATCAAATGTAAACAAGTTACGCTCAAAATAAAGTTGGTCCCTTTTGTTTTGGCAAAAAAAAAAATTAGAAAGATCATTAGCAACTTAAATGAAATTAATCGTTACCGCTTCACAAATTATTTTACTTATGTAGTGTTTATATGATAGGGAAGTCCCAGAATAATGACCTCAAGAAATTAAAGACAGTCGCACAGTCGTAGGAACATGCAAAATAGTTGTGAAAAAAAAAAATAAATAAAAAAAAAAAACCGAGAAACTGCGTTGCTCTACGGAGTAGCGAAGTTGATCACTAAAAACAAGATACATGAAACCATCAGCTCAATAAATTTAGTACTGGTAAAATCAAGGTGTAAGTATGAAATGCAATAAAGACCCCTCTGGTCCTTTATACACAGCCACTTAGGCTGAAGGCCTTTCAGGCAGGTCAATGAGAGACCATAGCGCGTACCTGAGCATCGAGACCGTGTCCGGCAAGCACGAGCTTGATGGCCAGACCTTGCGGCTGCTCGGCTGACGAGGAGAGCAATACGCAAGTATTGTCAAATCGGCAGCTGAGTGACCGACACACACCAAAGTCCGAGCGGAGGGACACCAATCCAGGTTGGTGTCTCTCCGTTCGGAACACACATTTAGGGACTTCAGTCCAAAATCATGAAAAACATAAATAAACTCAGTAAAGTAATTAGGGAGAAAAGCTAAACAGCTACCCCTACAGATAGGTGGCCTAACCACAACCATGACAAGACGGAGGGTGTTACATTACCCAAATCACCCGAAGTAAAAGTTCAAAGCCTCCCCTTCGTATGTCACACGTTGGGGAGGGGTGGAGGAAAAAAAAAACCTGGGGGTCAGATAGGTACCGCTCCGGAATGATATTCTTCGGGAGCGAGACCGGTTTGATCTTCGGACATGTGGGTCCCGCTGACTAGCAGTGGTACACACATGTTCCTAGAGGTTGGGTTGAACGAGTGTGTGTGTGTGTGTGTGTGTGTGTGTGTGTGTGTGTGTGTGTGTGTGTGTGTGTGTGTGTGTGTGTGTGTGTGTGTGTGTGTGTGTGTGTGTGTGTGTGTGTGTGTGTGTGTGTGTGTGTGTGTGTGTGTGTGTGTTATATGATCTGTAAGTTTCATCGATTCAAAGTGCTTATTTTAGAAAAAATTTTTTTTAAAGTAATATTTTAAAAAAATTTAATTTTGAAAAAAATGCTTTTTTTCAAAATAACTTAAAAATTTTTAGAGATACCAAAAATCTTAAACAATAAAAAAGTCGGCTTTACTTTTCTGAATATTTTCTATTTTTCGTTTTTCTGTAAGACAAAAATTGGTTAAGATTCCGTGTTTTTAAATTTGCATACACTCGTGATAAGTGACTCGTTCAAGCACTTTTAACTACAGCTCTTTCAAAAATAAGAACTTTGAACTAATGAAACTTACAGATCATAAGATTAATACGTAAGCGAGTAAAAAACTTGTGAAGTGGTAACAATTAAGTTCATTTGAAATGCTAATTAGGGGGTGATTTTCCCAATTTCTTACAAAAAAAAAGGGACCAACTTTATTTTGAGCGTAACTTTTTTACTTTTGATGCAAAAAAGCTGTTTTAAAAAACAAAAATAAGCATTTTTTTAAACACTTTAAAAAAAGTTAAAATGAGTTTCCCCCAAAAAAGTGCTTCGTTTTTGGTTATAGCACGTTCAAGTATTCGATTTGGAATTTGACACATATGAACCTATTTTTCATTAGCTATAATTCTGCTTCTACTAGGCGTAGAGACCTAATATTATATTGAGGCCCTTAGAGGTCAAGGGGTCTAAGTAACAAAACCAACATTTTGAGAAAACACAAGTCAAAGTTGAAAGATTATTATTGTAAGAGGGAAAATTAAAATTGAATCATTTTGACTGTGTAAGAATGATAATCAGGTCTTTTTATTTTTATTGCCAACAGCAAAAAGTATTACAACATTTGGTTATTGTTTTATGAATAAAAAAAATTGATGGTGCGCACATAGATCCCTTTACCTCTCATTAAGTTTGTAAGAATGAAAATGCTCAATGTACGCAAAAATACATAAGTGGTTTTATTTTTATTTTTGTAAGTTCTTTTTATACAACAGTATTAAAACAGAAGATATTATAATATGTTGGCACCCTAAAACTATTTAATTGCTGCCATCTGAGTCATAAACGTTGTTACCAAAGTGATTATCATCATTTTCATTGCCTTCAACAGTACCTGGAGCTAAAGGCTTTCCAGTCTTTGCTTCGTGAGATAGGCTTAGGTAAAACTCATGGTATATCGGTGGAGGAATTGCAAGAGTTCCATCAGATCTTCATACTTTTTGTATTTAAGCTTGGGCTTTTCAATTACCGAATGAAACATGGGAAACTGATTAGGGATTCTACCCGCTCGTTGTTTCTTCATTGGTAATTTTTCGTAAGGCACAATACCGTCAGCTGATGTTGTCTTATAAAACAGAGAGTCTGGGTTTGCCTTTTCATAATGCAATATCTGCATTCCTCGTATCCCTGGCACATTTTCCGGAAGTACTGATTTAGTAACTGAAGATCAATAAAGTAGTAAATTGCAAATTACATTGTTGTTTATTGGAATAATTATTAGCGCCATTTACTTTCGTACTTCTTATGTTGCACAGTAGAATATTCGTTGTCGAAGTAATCCAAAACAGGCGTATGTTCGTGGAATGGCCCATAATACAGCTTTTCGGGTTTTGATACATATTTTGAATTGCTCGCACATATGCTTCACTTATGCCTATCGTGGTCAAAATTTCAACGAGTTTCTTTAAAGGTACCGTATCGTAGACTTTTTCCAGATCAATAAATCTTAGGTGAGTAGACAGATTCCTTGCTTTTCTTTTCTCTATTACTTGTTGCATCACGAATATGTTATCTGCGCACGATCTACCGGCGCGAAAACCACTTTGTTCTTCCATGTCCTGAATTTCTAATTCCACTCTTTTCTTTAATACTCGGCCATACAACCTCCCCATTGCACTAGTTATACTTATACCTCTGTAGTTTTTGCACAACGTTTTGTCTCCTTTTTTGTAAATCGAGCTAATGTATGCACAATTCCAATCTTCTGGTAATTTTTCTCCCTGTAACATGCATTTGTTGAAGAGTTCCGTCATTATTTCGTGCAGTATATCTGGTCCATATTTTATCAGTCCGATGGGGATATTTCCAGGCCCTGGGGCTTTTCCATTTTTTGATTCTACTAAGGCTTCTTTTATTTCTTTTGTAGTTATTTTTCTAACTTGTTCATTTAAAATCGTCTGCATGTCTATTTCATATTTTTGAAAATGAGTTTGATATTGTTAGCTAGTTGAATTATGGAACTTTGTTTGCGGCCCGGTACTTTATGTCTCCGTTAACAGCCGGTTAGTTAACCGGGGTTTAATCGGGACAGAAATATATGCATAACATAGACATAAACGCAATTATACTTATTATTATATTCATAAATAATTCTAATAATAATTATAATTGCTTTTATTACAACGCAAGAGGCCCTATGAGGTACTTTTCTGTCCCGATTAAACCCCGGTTAGCTAACCGAGGTTTAACCGGGACATAAAGTACCGGCCCTAAATAACATAAACTTTATTTTTTCAAGAAAATAATTATGAACGCATCATGATATAGTCCTGTCGCCAGGGGGGGTACAACGGCCTCGTTAATTCAGATGGACTTACCCAAATTTTTTTTATGTATTTTGACCCGTAGAACACGAATTTTTTGGGTAACAGTTGATCCGGATGTCGATAAGATTGTTATAGACCAAGAACTTGAGGAATCAAATAACAGCGATTTTTGGCAAAACAAAACAATATTTTGTATTTTTTGGGTCATTTTAAGCAAAAAATATTTCTACAAGTTTTTTAGTAGGATGCACAGTTTTCGAGATAAACGCGGTTGAACTTTCAAAAAATCGAAAAACTGCAATTTTTAAACCCGAATAAGTTTTGATTAAAAAATAAAATAGCAATTCTGCTTAGCGCCTTTGAAAGTTCAAGTCAAATTATGTCGGTTTTGATTATTTGCATTGCTAAAAATTTATTGTGTTATTGCTAAACAAAGCTACAAACAACTAGTGCGTGAGTGATGTTTCTATGATTTCTCATTTAAAATCGAACGAGTAGGTAGAATAGGTACTAGTGCAATCAAGACTATTTCTACGTTACATGCGTTAAAACGCATGTAAAAGCACGGGAAACCCTACGTGTTTATAGCTTTGTTAAACAATAAAAAAATAAATTTTTACCAATGCAAATAATCAAAACCGATATAATTTGACTTAAACTTTCAAATGCGGTAAGCAGACTTGCTATTTTATTTTTTAATCAAAAGTTATTCGGGTTCAAAAATTGCAATTTTTCGATTTTTTTAAAGTTCAACCGCGTTTATCTCGAAAACTGTGCATCCTACGAAAAAACTTGTAGAAATATTTTTTACTTAAAATGGCCCAAAAAATACAAAATATTGTTTTGTTTTGCCAAAAATCGCTGTTATTTGATTCCTCAAGTTCTTGGTCTATAACAATCTTATCGACATCCGGATCAACTGTTACCCAAAAAATTCGTGTTCTACGGGTCAAAATACATAAAAAAAACTTGAGTAAGTCCATCTGAATTAACGAGGCCGTTGTACCCCCCCCCTGGCGACAGGACTAATATTAAAAAAATGGTGGAGGAGAAAAATGGTAATATAATGTTGAAAACACTTGAAAGTAGAGCAACTGGGTGAACTTATTGCCATACTAACAGCGAAATAATATTGAATGGACTCCTTTTAATTGTAGAAACGTAAAGACTGACATGCGGTACGTAATACCGCAAGAAAATTTTACGTCAACGTAGCTCAAAGACTAAACCATACTAAAACTGCAGCAGTTGGGAGCACAGGTACACAGATGAATGAAACATTTAATTTTTGAGATAAAATTTTAACGGTTGTATAAAATAAAGCTATTTTATTAACGTTTCGACGTTCAAATCGGATGCCGTTGTCAAAATACAATACAATACCGTTGTATTTTGACAACGGCATCCGATTTGGACGTCGAAACGTTAATAAAATAATTTTTTAGTAAAATTGTGGCTTATTTCCCATTAAAAATAATTAATTGTATAAAATAAAATTAGCGGATATTGTAAATAGGGATCACTTTTTAATCGTCACAATTTTCAATTCAAAAACTCATACAGGTGGCCGTTTTTTAACTGTTATCTGAGAATGCAGGATTAACTTGTAAGGTATTACGTGAACAATCTGAACCACTGCAAGACTGCAATCCATTAATTTCTAAATTTATTGCTCTCTACCATCCCTGCGAGCCATTCCATTATCTCTTTTCAACTATGAACATGTCCTTATTTTTATCTTTTGAAGGAGTTTGGCACTTAACGTCCATAATTTATTCTTTTTTCAACGTCTACTAATTAATAACCCCAATAAACGAAGCCCTCGTAGGCCTTTTTATCAGTGTGAATCTGTGTGAATCAAAACAAATTTGACGTATTTGAGGATAGTGTTTGACTTTTTCAAATCGTTCAAACCAGATGATGATATATACTCAACATATTCTATAACCTTTTGTGTCCTAAATTGCAGTAATAGTCCAGTCATCAAAATTTTACTTTTCTGTTATTATGATTAGTGGAAAGAAGCCGCAAACAAAGTTCCATAATTCACAATATCAAACTCATTTTCAAAAATATGAAATAGACATGCAGACGATTTTAAATGAACAAGTTAGAAAAATAACTACAAAAGAAATAAAAGAAGCCTTAGTAGAATCAAAAAATGGAAAAGCCCCAGGGCCTGGAAATATCCCCATCGGACTGATAAAATATGGACCAGACATACTGCACGAAATAATGACGGAACTCTTCAACAAATGCATGTTACATGGAGAAAAAATACCAGAAGATTGGAATTGTGCATACATTAGCTCGATTTACAAAAAAGGAGACAAAACGTGCAAAAACTACAGAGGTATAAGTATAACTAGGCTTACCATAATTACGAAGAGCCAAACCGGGACGCAGAAGATGAAGAGGCTCATTTTCGTTTTGCTTTTCGTTTAGTTTGTGTAAAAAATGTGAATATATTTTTTATGAGAAAAAGAGATAAAGTACAATACAAACAACACTAAAAATTTGACCAGTTATATTATTTATTTATTTATTTTTATAAAATTATATTTGCCATAAAATTCAGTACATGACATGTTCAAGTTGAGTTTGCACGTAAACAAGGCATATTCTTCCTCCCGATCGTCAGACCACATTTTTTTCATCCGTGAAAAAATTCTCTCCAGTGGCGCTGAAGTACCGGGTAGACACATAGTAAACTCCATAATTTTTTTAATTCAGCACCTCAATACGATACTTGTGAAAATGGGTGAATAGCTGGACCCATTTCTCGGAATAACTAGTTTCATTAGAATTTTGGAAGAAGCCTTTTACCACAGTATAAAGAGGGGCAGTAGAACCACTCTCCGAAAAATTGGAAGTAAAATCTGTAGTCGCGCATGGCGACCGCGCAATGTTCTTAGTCGCTTTTGCCCCACTCTCGCATTGCTAGTCGCATAGAAACGTACGGGTTTTAACAGGGAAAACCCGCATCCACCACTGGTGAATTATCAAGTGCGTACTGCCGGTATTACTTCTTGAGATCAAAGTGCCGACAGAGAAGTGATTTTACTGTCCCTTTTTATACTGTGCCTTTTACCATTAACACCTCATCAAATAACTCATCAATCTTTATTTGGGTTTTCGATTGAGGTTTTTGCATTTTATTTATATTTTTTGCTGCTTTTTCGATGTCACTCCAGTTAAGCTCATTTTTCAAGCAGAACTACTCAAAATCTTCGGCTCCGCCGAAGATCTTTTCCCACAATTCTAAATAAGAAATGCAGCGCTCATAGAAAGCGTGAACGTCACTAATGAAGTTTTCGACATTTATCAACATTTATCGACATTTCAACATTATCATTAAATTTATTTAAGAGTTTTAAAAAAATTTGTTTTTCATCCTGTTTTGAAGATTGTTTTTTAACTTTTGTGAACTCCATACCTACATCTGTCACAGTTGAGTTAGTCTTTTCCATAGACTAAACGGTTTTGTTGAATACATTTAACTGTCCGAGCACAAACCAAAAGTAAAGTGCTCCCAGTTCTGTTGTGAAGAAATTTAGCAATGCGAGAGGGTAGTTTACTTGAGCAAGGAAATAAGATTTCAAGCATTAGTGTAGCGGCAGTATCCTTTCCACAGCTGGTAATAAAGACACATACACAATCTTGTATTTCCATGTTTCACTAATTTTTTGAACTCGATGACAGCTGTCTCACAAAACTCTTTTAAGTTTGTAACGCGTACTATACGGTATATATACAAAAATATTTGTATATTTTTACAATGATTGCTTGTATTTCGACAGGAAGACCATTAACTGCATGTTGAATTATTTTGTGAACGATGTGTGCGCTGGAACAAATGCCTTTTATGGTAACGCCGATAACTTCCTTGAACCTGGAATAGACGTTGTTGTTGTCTCGCCAGTTTTCCCTCCGAAATTCGTATTACAGTTATCACCACAGAAAGCTGCCATCTTGTTTTCTATTTAGTGTTTTTTTATTATCGACATTATGTGATTTGCCAAGATTTCAGACGTTTCTCCGGCGACAAATTAAAAATCGAGTAACTTGACAGACAGATATTCTGTCTCAGGTACCAAGTACCTAACAACTTTTGGTGCCTGTAAATTGAACATCATGTATGTTTGATGTATCTGTTGAAATGCCCGAAAATTTGCATTCTTTTAGCTCGTTGTGTAGTTCATCTCTTGCCATCGGTGCGAGGTGCAATCACTCCCGTGATGATCGCTTAGCACTTGGTGCGTGTAGACCCCAATTTGAACTCAAACAGCTTCGATATTTATTTTGAGGAGCAATCAGATGTCTTAAATTTATGTATTATTGTGGATTGCTATATGGAATGCAAAAGTAGCTTCTTTAGCAGCAATGGAAAGTTCATTTTCTAAGGGTTCAGCATTTTTGAAAAACGATGTTATGGTAGATGAGTTTGCAATGGTACTTGCGCTGGACTTGTGTTTTGAGCACTTTAGACGATCCTTGATCAATTGCTTGGGTGTCGGTGTTGTTCAAGTTTGACCGGGACACTAATGCAAACCGGCCGGGACGCCGGGACAGGGATCTCAAACCGGGACCGTCCCGGTCAAACCGGGACGTATGGTAAGCCTAAGTATAACTAGTGCAATGGGGAGGTTGTATGGCCGAGTATTAAAGAAAAGGGTGGAATTAGAAATTCAGGACATGGAAGAACAAAGTGGTTTTCGCGCCGGTAGATCGTGCGCAGATAACATATTCGTGATGCAACAAGTAATAGAGAAAAGAAAAGCAAGTAATCTGTCTACTCACCTAAGATTTATTGATCTGGAAAAAGCCTACGATACGGTACCTTTAAAGAAACTCTTTAAAATTTTGACCACGATAGGCATAAGTGAAGCATATGTGCGAGCAATTCAAAATATGTATCAAAACCCGAAAAGCTGTATTAGAAAGGGAAAATCTATTTCGAAACCATTCCCTGTTACAAAAGGTTTAAGGCAATGGTGCTGCTTATCGCCAACACTATTTAAAATATACATCCAGGAAGCTCTGGAGCAATGGAGGAAAACAGTTGCTGGGATGGGAATAATGATTGAAGAAAACTGCTTATCAACTTTGTTTTTTCCTGATGACCAAGTAATTCTGGCCAACGATGAACATGATATGGATTATATGCTAAGAAAGTTACAGATCGAATATGAAAAATGGGGCATATGTATGAACATGGATAAAACGGAATAATTGAGAATAGGAGAGGAAACCGAAGATCCGGAACTCCGAGTTAAGAAGTATAAGAAAATGTAAGGAATATAGATATTTAGGAAGCATAATATCATAAGAAGGAACTACAAAAAGAGTCATACAGCATAGGATACAGCAAGGAAGGAAAGCAACTCGTATTTTAAATGGTCTACTATAGTCTAACAAGGTAAAGATGGACACAAAATTAACAATCTACAGAACAATTGTGGAACCTATTATAACTTATGGAGCAGAGTGTTGGCCACTTACAGGAAAGGAAAGAAAAATATAGAAGTAGCAGAAATGGATTACTTACGTAGAGCATGCAGGGTATCTAGATTAGAACACGTACCAAATGAGGAAATAAGACGACGAACAAAGAGTGTATATTCCACGGTTGACCATATAGAAGCAAAGAAATTGCTATGGTATGGTCATGTTATGAGGATGTCAGAGGAAAGGTGGCCAAAAAGAGCATTAAATTACACACCTATAAATAGAAAAAGAAGAGGAAGGCCTACAGAAACATGGAAGAAAGGCATAGAACAGTCTATGGCAGATAGAGCTATTGAAGAAAACGAATGGGTGGATAGAAATCGATGGCGAGCGAAATATGGGATGCGGAGGAGACCGTAGGAAGCATGCGTACTGGCTATTATATATTTTCAAAAAGTTCTGGCAAAACTTATGACAAAAGAGCAAAATGAACTCCGATCATTTATTTTCATCTGGAAACTGCATTTGTAATTCCAGTATGAAAAGGCAGCCGTATGAGAGAAACTAGTATATCGTGAGTTGGGAGATTTTGGTAGATTTCATGCACAAATCTGTTGAACCAATGGGCGGTCAGTGAAAATTGTATTGATTGAGTGGCTAGATAACTGCACAATCAACACCAGTGGTAATTTTAGGGGCATAGGTGTAGAGAACTAAATCATTGGATTGGATGTTTTTATATAATTTCTAAAAATGTTCTATTATGTATTCATTTCCTAGAATGTTACGAGATTCATGTTTTTAAAAGATGGTAAAAGTGTCCTCTATTGAAGGAATATGTGTAGCTCAGAGGAAAACTGAAGATAGAGCAAATGAACTACGCAGATGGAGGCTAATATTGGGTGAAGTAGTGGAGTAATTAATTGGGGTAATACGTTTTATGATAAGATGCTAGACATTGTTGTTGAAAAAAGAGTGTTTGTGGTAATTAGGTATTGTGTTGTCAACGGGATTGAAGGAATTTGAGGGTGTCGATGCAGTATACTAACTTAAAAAAGATTGTCGTCTTGGTGAGATGAGGTTCATTAGACTTACGATATACGCTCTCGACAGGACTGAAGAGAAAGGCACTTAGACATAGACAGTGGCGTAGCTGAAGATTGAGCCCCCCCCCCGCGAAAATTTTTGTGGGCCCCCGTATTATAAACATAACGACAACTAATAACAGTATAATACTAAAATGTGTAAATGACAATATTTGGCCTTCATCAGTTAGTGTTAATACTTAGATTTTTTTGGGAATAGACATGAAAACCTGTTATTATACATGTTAATCCGACAAACACGCTCGGACAGGTCGATTTTTAAAATAATCATAGTATATTATAGCATCAAAGTTTCGAACTTTACGCGATCCCTCTTCAGGTAACAGTCATACTTTTGATTTTTTGAAGTTATACTTCTTTACGCGCGATGAGGGTGAATTTTTATATGTTAAAACCAGGCGCATACGCATCACCCAGGCGCATACGCGCATTATAACTTTTTTCTGATTGGATGTTCAAATGACATGTCAAAAATTATCCAATATGGCAGCTGTAGGACAGCTGTGATTTGGAGGAAAAGGTAAAGGTAAACAAATGTATAATATATTAGTTTTATTGTTGTGAGGACAGAAACAAAACAGTTTATAATATTGTAGTGACTTTTAAATAGTTTTTAAAAGCAACAGGTACGTAATAATTGTTAATGTATCATGAGTATAAACCTACCTGTTTGATCTGCCAAAATACATAGTATGTAATAATGTAATACTTTTATTTATATAATTTGATTACCATCAATATTCACCTAATATATTGTTTTCTTACTATATGTTTTGTTGTATTTTTTTTCAATTCTAAAGTCCACTTTACATCAACAATAATTGAATAAGAAATTGACAACAAGTTATTCAAGGTCAAATTTGGCTTATACAAAACACAATTCTACATCCAATTTTGCCGCGAATAAAAAGAAAATAAAGAAATTTGACAAAATAAAACATATCCAATTGTTCTATTTCATCAAATTCCTTCATTTTCTTTTACAAACCATACATTTTGTACTCGTCAAATTTGGCCTTGAATAACTTTGTCAATTTCTTGTTCAATTTATTGTTGATGTAAAGTGCACTTAAATCATTTCAATTCAAAATTAAAATAATATGATCAATTTTCAAAATATCACAAGTTTAATGACGTTCTACACCTTCGGCAAAGAATTAAGGATTTGTATGAAATTTTAGTATGTTATAGTTTACTTCAAAAAACTAAGACTTGATTTTTAAAAAAATGTTTTACCGTGCCGTTTAATTACTATTAAGGGTCAAAGTTAAGTTTTAACATGGGCTCTTATGGGAATTCTTAAAAAGTTAATAACTTTTGAGCCAAATTTACGATTTTTAATTATTTGTGCTTAAATTAAAGGTATTTTTGTAAGGAATAACATATTAAAAAATGAGGATTGTTTACCATACCATTATTAAATAAAAGTGAAATTACTGTTTCGAAATTTAACAAAGTTGGTAGTAGTGAGATCAGCTGCACTCATAATTATATCCGAAACGAACATGTCAATCACATGACCTCGGTGGTCTAGTTGTTGAGCGTTCGGTCAGAGTTCGAAACGTCCCGGGTTCCAATCCTCTACGATTCATTTTTTTTTAGTTGTTTTAATAAAATTTTTTTGAAAGTGGTAGATAAGAAAGTTAGTTTAATATTTAAATAGAATACAATTACTTCGTTAAAATTATATAATAGAAGTATAACTTCTTACGTGCGTACAAAGTACACACACATTCTTTTTAAATGGGAAAGTACATCATGTGACACCTCATTTAAAAGCTTTTAAAATACTGATTACAAAAATGTATAATACTTGACCAAAATTTTGGTCAAATATGCTTTTTAAATGCATTAATTTTTTTCGAACACTGACAAAACTAGTAGAACACTGAGTATTTTTAAAAAATTTAAACACAGAATGAAAGATTACATTATTACCGAGTGTCAGCAGTCCCTTAGAATAAAGAAAAAGTTTCTTTTAAGTGATTTGAAATTAAAAATCATACTAAATTTTCTTTCGTTTTCACCCCTATAACTTATTAAAATAAACATTATAGAGGTCTTTATGGACTTACGGCCCTCGATAATAATGTAATATTTTATTCTGCGTTTATATTTTTCAAAAATTCCTATTATTTTTCTCAGGATTAAAAAAATTAATGCATTTAAAAAGCATTGGACCCAAATTTTGCTTAAGTATTATACATTTTTGTAATCAGAATTTTTCAAAAGATTTTAAAAGAGGTGTCACATGATGTATCTACTTTCCCATTTAAAAAATCAAAGTTATGCCTGTCACCTGAAGAGGGATCGCGTAAAGTTCGAAACATCGATGCTATAATATACTATGATTATTTTAAAAATCGACCTGTCCGACCGTTTTGATTATGTGCTAAAAATAAATACGTTAATATGGGGGGGGGGGGGGGGTACATTGAAAACATTAACTTCAAAACTTGATGTCTCAGCGTCTCAGCTGAGCTCATCGTAAATTTTTTTATACGTTTTATCCGTTTATTTTTAAATTTTGATGTAATACCCCACTACTCTGCCATTTCAGATTGCAAAAATCTTGATGTTAGATTAATAAAGTTAAGTATTTTAGATTGAATAGTAATATTAACGACAAATTCAAAATTATTCATATGCTCTAATAATGCATTAGGTTCTATTTTTCATCGTTTTTAGATAGCAATGAAATTTTCGTTAAAGATTTCATCACTTGTCGAAAAGCTCGATGCAAAGCCATAACAGCATCATGTCTGGATGACCATAGGCGCCCATACACACGGGCAGGGGGGGGCCGTGGCCCCCCTAGCTTTTCGAGAAAGAACAAAAATTAAATTTATATTACATAAACGTATTTTTGTCAAAAAATTATTGGATAATTTTGAGAGATAAATTGGAAACAACATATTTATTAATAAAAAAAATTCACATATTGGGTAGTTATTAATAGTTTAAGAAAATCTTTGTGTCTGCGACAGTGGTCTATATAGAATGTGCATAATACACATTTTCCACAATCACGGTATGCTATTAACGAAAACATTGAAAGAGATTAGAGGCGTGGGAAACATAATATACACTGTAATCGACACCCAAAATTATCATTTAAATGAATCATTTATAATACTGCAAAAAAAAAAACCATATCAGCAAGAAATCCGATCTCTGACCGATAATCTTTGAGAACTGGTATAAAGTAATTATATTTTATATTTCGAAATAAATTCATACTGAAAAATAATTTTTTAAATTTATCGAACATAGTCAAATTTTAGTTTGCATAAGTATTTTTTTAGTAAGTAGATTATTTTTAAAGTGTGCATTATGATGAACAGAACAATTTTATTTAAATGAAAAACAGGTGATCTTTCATAATGAATGAGTGTTATATACAGGGTGTCCCAAAAGTAGCGGAAAGGTCGAATAATTCGCGAAATGAACATCGGATCGAAAAACTGAAAAATACGTGTTCAATAATTTTCAAAAATCTATGCGATGACACTAAACAAATCCACCACTTCAACCCCTGGGTGTGGAGCGGGGGGTAACTTTAAAATCTTAAATGGAACCCCTAATTTTTGTTGCAGATTTGGATTTTCCTTGTAAAAATAAGCAAATTTTATTCGAGCCATTTTGCGAATTGTGGATACATAGCGCTATAATCGGAAAAAACGGTATATCGTGATACCATAGCAAAATTATAGAAACGGTCTAATATCTCGAGAATATACTTCCAAATAAAAACTAAAAAACACGTGTTTAATATTTTTCAAAAATCTATAGAATGACACCAAACAGGATTTTTCATTCCACACTCTGGAGGTGGGGTGAGAGTTAACTTTAAAATCTTAAATAGGAACCCCCGTTTTTTCTTGCAGATTGAGTTTCCTCCTCAAAAAATAAGTAACATTTATTCGAACTTTTTTAGAATTGTTGACGGATGGCGCTATATTCGGAAAATGCGATTTATTTGCGCCATCTATCAACGATTCTAAAAATGTTTGGAATATGTGTGCCTTATTTTTCATAAGGATTCTAAATCTGCAAAAATAAAGGGGGCTCCTTTTTAAGATTTTAAAGTAAAAACTTGGTTCGACACATACTCATGGTTAGTCTGCTCGCCAAAGTTGAAGGGAAGGCTTTGCAAGCATTGTATTCTTTTCAAACGGGTTTTAAAGAGAGGTACAACTTTTGAGGTACCCATGACATTTCCATTTAAAAACTTGGTCTAGTGTTTAAATGTATGAATAATTTCTCACAACAGGGTTCATACTAGGTTTTTTAGGTGGTTTAAACTACAGTAGACTCCCTCTATAACGAGAACTGAAATGGTGGATTAATTATCTCGTTATAAGCGGATCTCGTTATATCAAACAATAATAATATTGAAATGTTTTGATGCCTCTTACGTAGTTTATTAGATGTCGATGGTCAACCTGAACAGTGAACAATATGTGACTTCGCCGCCATAAATTGTAAATTTCCTGTAGTATTCAATATCGGTCGATAAACAGGCAGATGTTTATTACAGGTGGCCGAGTTTATTACGGCACTGGCCTCGATAATAAGACAGATGTTGGGCATTTCTATGTACAGGTAGTTGGGGCATTTATTTATTTATGACCATTACAACGCTAAAAACAGGTAAAAACAAGTATTCTTCGATTTAAATTTTCCTCGTTATAACCAAATATGCCTCGTTATAGAGCGTTATAGTTCAATAGGAATTTCATGGGACACCTAATGTACCTCGTTATAAGCGAAACCTCGTTATATCCGTGTTCGTTATAGAGAGCGTCTACTGTATATATTGTCATCCGAAATATACAAAATGTAATGTGCAACATCTTCACGTTTGGCCCCCCCCTAAAAATTTTTATATGGGCGCCCTTGTGGATGACCACCGGGTTTCACCTTTTAAGTGTTGGCAAACGCAATGAATCCAAAGTCATAATAGTACATAGTACATAGTACATATCATCTTTTAATACTTGCCTTAAAAAAAACCTAATCGTTTAATTAGGTATATCCTAAAAAAAAAACAACTCCTGTACACCATCAAAGGCATCATTTAACACTAGGTTCAGATTATGGGATGCACACTGAACATATAAAGCTGTTTTTTCAATGTCAGTTATGCACCTTTGTATGCCTGAATATACACCACTAATAACGTCCCATCATCACCCTTTCCCCTGCAGCTGTGTACGGAAAGGTGCTTTGCTTGTATAAATTTTCAAATTTAATTTACAAGACTTTCTGCAATTTGGTCTAATATGCGAATAAATCCCAAAACACTTTCAACAACTTCTGCTTTGGAAGGTAAATTATTTTCATCGCAAGTTATTTTTATATACCGGAAAATAAACCTCAGCTGATCGTGTTTTGAAATATTTTGAGTGGTATCAAGAATTATGGAATAAAAACAACATGTGTTTTGGTTCCCAATTTAAAGAAAGTACTGTTCTTACGATGTCAGTTGGACCAGAAGCATTTTTGGGGTCCGGTCAATAATTCTACGAAGAGCATAGAAATAAAGATAAACCATATAAACATTTGCTTGCTTCAAAATTGATCACTCCTTGTATTAGTCCACATGGACGCGGGTGTGGCTTACTACTTTCTAACGTATCTTATTGGGCAATACTGAAGAGTAATTGGTCAAATTGTTCGGAAGTGCTTAGGCTCAAATCATATCGTTATCTGGTCAAAATACCTTCTCATGTTTCAAAGGCGGCAAGCAATATAAACACTAAATAAACAGTGTCGTCGTCATAACTTACAATTATTTTATTTTTATAATACATTTTTTGTCTCATTTCTTTAGTACTTAAAAAATGAATAAGCACATTAAATTGCATTTGTAAGTATTATATACTTTTAATGATCAATTTTAAATTTTATTGTATTGTATTATACTGAAACTGTATTGTTTATACAGGATGTCCCATATATTATGCGAGATTTAATGACGTCAATTTGCTATTTTCTGTTTTAATACAATATAATATATACTTACAAGTCAAAAGTGACATTTGGAAAAATTGTGTAGCTCATGTTCAAGTAAAATAAAAATATTATCTTGCTTTGTCACCAATATTAATGTCTTCTTCTTCTTTTCCTTCTTCTTCTTCTTGTGTAGACATGACTGTCTGTTTTTCAATGTGGCTCCAGTAAGTTGTCATTCCATCGTTTTCGTGGTCTTCCCACTTAGTTTTGGATCCCGCGTATGAAAAAAAAGTTGATTAATAGCAAGCTGAAAATTTTTGAATAGCTTAAGGGTGTGTAGTTGGAGAAACTTTGATATATGGGAACACTGGAATAGGGGAAGTTTTAATTGTGGAACAGGTTAAAAATTTGGAACGGCCAGACCACGAAAACGGCACATGTATTTTGTCCGACAGAACAGACTTAAACTCTACGAACAGAGATTAAACTCTCATGCAAAAATCAGCCTACTATTTATCACCAAATGGGCGTTTTAATGAGTGGAACATGTAGAATATGTCAAATGACAGGAATTATGACAGCTGATAAATAGCAGTCTGATTTTTGCATGAGAGTTTAATCTCTGTTCGGAGAGTTTAAGTCTGACCGTTCCAAATTTTTAACCACAATTAAAACTGCCCCTGTTACAGTGTTCTCATATATCACAGTTTATCCGACTAGACACCGTTTAAGCTATTAACAAATTTTCAGCTTACTATTAATCAACTTTTTTTTTTCATACGCGGGATACAGACCTAACTGATCGTCTTCCTATTGGGGAACCGTCTCTCGCCGTCCTTACTACTTTGTTTTTTGTCATTTGGCTCATGTAGTTGTTCCATTATACTCTTCTGCTTTTTACCCAGTTATTGATGTTGTCCACCTTGCATATCTGTCGTATATCTGCACTTCTACCTCTTCCCATATCCCATCGATTTTTCAAAGTATTTTCATCTCTGCTGTTTCTAGCATTCTTTCTGTCCTTTCTGTATCAAGTCGTGTTTCTGCCGCGTATTTATGTCATTATTGGTCTGATAACTGTTGTGTAAATTGCGCCTTTCACTTCTTTTCCAATATTGGTGTGGTAGTTATAAAGACGACAAGTGTCGAATCAAGTTCTGAACACACGGATAGTGATATATTTCAACTTGTCAAAAATATGTCCTATGTATAGTATTTTTACTACAAAAGCGATATTACGTAGGTCAAAATTTTTGACGTAAGAGAACTGTCAAAACATTAGAATGTGAATTTTCATTATTGCCATGTTTATTATAAACATGGATATAATGAAGAGTCACATTCTAATGTTTTGACAGTTCTCTTACGTCAAAAATTTTTACCTACGTAATATCGCTTTTGTAGTAAAAATACTATACAGTAGTAAAAGTGATCTCTTCATTAGTCATGAATTAGACAATTCGACTGGAAGAGGAATTGTTCGTTTTCATGTATTTTATGTGTATATTCAAAGTGTAGTCTTATTTTTTTAGTTCTCAAATTAATAAGCACGTTAAATTTCATTTGTATTATGTATTTTTAATTATCTTTGGTGTCAATTTCATAAAGAAATGTGAACAATTAACAACATTATTACTGTTTAACAAATATTGAACCATAATTTAAAAATAAAAGTTTACTCATTAATTTCTATTGCGCCGCCTATGTTTTACAAACGGTGCCGACAATCGGTGTCGAATTTTGTTTTTATACTGGTCCAACTGACATCGTAAGAACAGTAGAAGTATTAAGCTTGAAGGCTTTAAGGGGCCCATCCTAACGTCGGGGCCCCCCCGCCCTGCGGGCCTCTCAGCTACGCCACTGGACATAGACGGAGAGCGCCATTCTGAACAGAGTTTAATAAAATATATGTCAGATCTAGAGGCAGAGCTCTGAAGATTCTTAATAAAGTAGTTCTACGGAAATATCGGAGTCAAATATCATATCGAGAATTCTACCAACAGATAGGGGGAATTTAATAAAAATGGGGACAAGGGAATAGGTCCCTCTGAAAATTTTTATTAATTTGGTTTTGCTCTGAGAAAATAATAATCCTAGTTTTCTTTATCTATCTTCAAGAAGATTTACTGCGCTTTGTAGGTTGCTTGTGGTGGGAACAGATTTACCATGACAGTAAATGATTAGGTCATTAGCGTGCTGGAAATATTTTATGGGAGCACGGCCCCTGCATAGATCATTTATTTGAAAATGAATAAAGATCCATTTAATAAGGTAAACTAGGGTAATAGTATGCGGTCGGCTATAAGTACGCAGGGAATTTTTAAACACTTATCATCACTGCAGGAATTTCGTGATATCTTGTTTTAGTGTGCTTTCAATTGGAGAAGAACCCGCCATATTGTCATCCACCTGACACTCAATTTTATTAAGGTTACTTAAGGTTACTTAACAGCGGTAGGCATATTTTGTATTAATATGAAGGCAAAGACCATACCATTAGCTATCTAATGAGTGGAGTTAAAGAGAAGAGTCTGTTTAGTGCAGGCACATAGCCGCAATTCTTTGAATCATGTCACATGATTCTAAAAGTACGCAGTCTAAAGATTTCAAGGATGGAAAAGCGGATCAAAAGGAAAAATATGAAAGATAGTGACAAAGAAACCAAAAAAAAAGCTTCAAACGTCAACACTAAACTAACTTTTGAGCAACCCAAACCATCTACCAGCTCAAACCGAGAATCAGAAAAGATTGTTGAGTGCCCAGGATATGGACAGTCATTTAATGACAATTGGATTCAATGTGGATTATGTGCACGTGCAGAATGGTGGCATGAGGCCTATTCAGCGTCTGAAGGAAGCGGACCTTTCGTTTGCGGCCATTGTAAGACTCTTAGCAAGTGCGTACTTTTACCCTAACTCATTCGTACTTTTAGCCTCCCTGGAGCTCAAGAGTACGCAAATGACACTTTTTCAAAATAATCTTTTTACAGGGATGTTTTTTTGTTTAAACATAATAAAATATGATTTTATTGTTACGTAATAAATAAAGATCGATATTCAACAAATATGGTATTGTTACGTCTTTCTTTCACCAAGCAACAACCCAAAATAAACTAAGTGCGTACTGTTACCCTCCTTTACCCTACAGATCCTTGAGGCACACCATGATTTTATGTAGGTACCTTGACATAATCTGACGATTTGAGCGGGACGTAAAGAAATGGGTGAGTCACAAAGTTTCACAAAAAAAGCGAATATTTCGCAAAATAAACGTCAGATCGAAAAACTCAAAAATACGTATTCAATATTTTTTAATACTCTATCGAATGATACCAAACACGGCCATACACGGAGAGGGGTGGGGGGTAAATTTAAAATTGTAAATAAGAATCCTGCGATATTTCGCGAAATGAACATCAGATCGAAAAACTGCAAAATACACGTATTCAATATTTTTTAAAAATCTATCTAATGGCACCCAACACGACCCCCAAGAAGATGGGGTGGGGGTTACTTGAAAATCTTAAATATAAGCCCCAATTGTTATTGCAGATTTGGATTCTTTAAACTAAGTAACTCTTATTCAAGACATTTTTTCGAATTATGGATGGCGCTATAATCGGAAAAAACGAATATTGGAAATGGAAAATTAAATTAAAAATGGAAAGTCCCCCACTTTAGGGAGCGTTCAAGTATTACGTAACGCAGGTGGGGGGGAGGTCAATAATCTTCAAAAATTGCGTTACGCAATAGTTAAACGCCCATTAGAGTGCGTTACGTTGGGGGGAGGGGGGGGTCAAAAATCTTCAAAAATCGCGTAACGTAATACTTGAACGCTCCCTTATGGAAAACTTAACTTTTAGTACCTAATCTTCACAACCCAATAGGTCCCCACAACGCTCGAGTAACTATAAATTTAGCATACTTTCCTACCCTACTATAAATAATTTGTTTGCATATTACTTCAAAATTTGTAACAAATGCTAATATTTTAACTATTGTTGCAGTTGAATATACCTAGTATCTTTTTAAATAAATCTTTTTATTAATTGATTCCTTCATTCTATTTTCTTAAACACACCAACTTTAGATTGATGTAGTAACTTCCGCACGTTATAATTACACCGGAATGTTACATCTTCCTCTAGTAAATTAAATTTCAACTCCGATAAAACCAATTTATTCGCTACCCTTTAATTAATCTCTGCTCATTAGGGTCTACCTTTCTCACATATCGGCGTCATCACTGGGAGTCATATTGCTCTTTCCACTCTCGCGAAATCCACACTCCCTGGGATGCGGATTGCGTCGATTTATCACCTAAGCTGATGGGTATAACTCAGTTTTCTCAGAAACCGAAGACTTCGGAGGTTATGTTGGGAACAGTAATTTTAAATAAATATACAGATATATTAGGTTAAGTTAATAATAACGCGATAGAACAATCATCTACGCCTACGCTATGCCATTCAATTACCAATTGTTATTAGTCAATATAACAACCATTTCTTACTTACTTACTTAAGCCGTCCTCTTGTACCTTACGGTGTCGAGGTAAGTGGAGAAATCAGATGTCTCCATGCCTTTCGGTCAATAGCTAGTCTTTCTGCTTCTCTCCACTCAATATTTCTTTTTACGCAAGCCTTTCCAATATTTGCGTTCCATGTTCTTACTGGCCTGCCTCTTCGTCATTTGTTGTCAGATGCCGCTTTCCATACCCTCTTTACAGTTCTACCTTCACTCATTCTCGCCATATGTCCGAACCACGATAACTGTTTCGTTTCAAGTCTGTCTAAGGTCCTTCTAACACCGCACCTTTCACGTATGTCTTCATTTCTTATACGATCACGTCTGGTTACTCCGAATACCGCAAGTAAATATCGCATTTCGCATGCTTGAATTTTACTACGGTCGTTCACTGTCAACGTTTCACTACCGTAGAGTAGCACCGGCTCGTATACAGTTTGAAATACTTTCATTTTTGTTTTCAGGCTTACTTCTTTCTTCCTAATAAAACTTGTATTTAGTGCATAGTATAATTTTGTTGCACTCATTACCCTGCTCTTAATTTTTATATATTTCCTTGCCCATTCATTGTTGATCCTAGATACTTGAAGTCCTCTACTTGTGTAATGGTCTCATTATTCAGCTTTACATTTATATTTTCTTGATTTTTCGATATTACTAAAGCTTCTGTTTTTTCAATATTTATTTTCATGCCAAATTTCTTAAAGGCTTCATAGGGGAGTGCAATTAGAACGACAACATGCATTGTTTCGGAAAAATTCAAACAAGCTTATATTTTTCTAAAACTTTTTTTGTTAGTTTATATACATGTTAAAGTAAAAAGTTCTACTCGCAGATTTGGCGCTAATTGTTTATTAATTGTTTAAACAATAACAATTGTTTTGTATAAATAATTTTAAAAATATCGTTAAATTCATCATTTTACTTTCATAAAAAATGTTTCTATTTTGTTTTTGATTATGCTGAATCCGAATACGGCACTGCAATGCATTCCAATCTTATACAGAAGTTCTTATACAGTGTGTCTGCGTAGCTAGGAACCACGTGGAAAACTGTTTTATTATTAATTTTACGAAAAAAATTTATTCTTAATAAAATGCGCTGAATAGTCAAAAATCTAAAACTGAACCATCAGATATCAAATTTTATCAATTTTATACGAGTTATGTTAAAAATATGAATTTCGTTAAAGAGTAAAGTACCTTTATATTCCAGAATATCAAAAAATGCTTTTATGAAACGTTGTTTGAAATTAGAAACTATGTCTAAATTTACAATTACATCATTCTAATCGAAAAAAAAAAAAATTCAATTTTTTCTCAAATTACGGATTTTCATCATCATTTTATTACAATTATGATAACTATTTTATTATCACTTTTACGAAAAAAAGTTATTCTTCATAAAATGCTGTCCCTGGTATAAAATCTAAGATACAACCATCAGATATCAAACTTGTTTAATTTTATACGAGGTATGTAAAAAATATGAATTTTTCTTAAGAGTTAAGTGCCTTTATTATTCACAATATTTTAATTAGAAGAATGTAATTGAACACTAAAACAAATTTTTTAATTCCAAACAACTTTTCTTAATAACAATTTTCGATATTGTGAAATGTAAAGATACTTTACTCTTGAGTGAAATTCATATTTTTTGACATACCTCGTATAACATTAATTAAATTTGATATTTGATTATTGTATCTTAGATTATATACGATGCAGAGTATTTTATAAAGAATAACTTTTTTCGTAAAACTGATAATAAAAACGTTATCAATAGGTTCCAAGTTACGCAGACATACTGTATAAGAGCAAAAAAAAATTTTTTTGCTGAACATTTATTATTGTTAAAGCTTATTATTAAATGTATTTTAGGTCAGTTTTACAGAAAAAAGTTTTGATCACTTTGTATAAACATTTTTTTAGCTGGTAATTTTCGGTTTTTGTATTACATTTTTGTTATCTTTCTTAATTTTCTTAAAAAGAAATAGTTTTTTTCATTTCTAAAGTAAAATATTTCAGTGAATTTTAAAGATTATATCCTAAGCTTTAAAAAACCACTTATAAAACTGCAATAGATCTGTTCAAACTTGAGTAATACTGTCTTAAAGTGGTGGCAATTCTATAAAACTACGAAGATTTCAAAAATTACATTTTTTGAGACGTCATATCATTTGAATTAAATTTTTGAGATTTTTTTTGAACGAAACGTCATTTGGTAATATGCTTGAAAGGTAAGTTGTGCACAATTGAGAGTTTTTTAAGAAAAATTGTATAAGTTACACATTTTTAAATCATTTTTAAACAAAATTCATGTAAGGCTCACTTTCCGCCCACACCATACTTATGCCCATATATTTTATTTCTTTCTATTATAACCGTAAGATAGCTTAATTATTCTTCTTTCATGTTCAATTTGTAAAATTTCATTTGATCCATTAGTTAAAGAATTACATTAAAATAACTCAACCGTGCACTTCGCCGTACGTTAGTTTACAGTGCGCCAATGTTTGTGAGAAGGGTGACTTTAGAGTTATAAATAAAAAATTATAGAAGATACAGATTTAATTTTAGAAAATTCTTTATAAAGGGTTTTTTTGTAAAATTTTCTGAATTTTTTAATGGTTAAGTCAGTTTTTGTCTAAAATTTATATTTTCGGAGTTATTTAAAAAAACATCTAATTTCGTAGTTCATTTGTTTAATAAAAAATGAAGCACCCACTTCTCGGGTAGAACTTTTTGATATGTTGTTTATTAAACATTTCTTAATGAAATTACAAAAAGTTCTATCTTGTTTGATTTTTTCCGAAGTGAAAATCTATATGCACTCCCCTATCATTCCAAACATTCACATTCACTTGCAAGTCTTTTTCTGATTTTGCCACAATTACCAGGTCATCGGAATATATCAACTCTGGCACGTAAACTTGTTGAAGTTTATACACCCCAACCCTAGTTCTTTTTACCTTACCCCTGAACAACCATTTCTATAACATTTATTAATGTATTTATAAATAAGTTTCTATCTTGGGTCGTATCAACATCAATCCCCATTACCGACACTTAGTCCTGTCTAGGCGTCTCCTTCCAGGTCTTCTTTGGTCTTCCCCTCCTACTTCCTCCAGAAACCCGCAGATCAGCAATTCTTCGTATTCGGTGATTAACGTCTCGGCGTTGAACACGACCAATCCATCTTAACCTATGCTCCCTCATTTTGGCATGAATTGGTGCCACCCCTAGACTTCCCCTAATATACTCATTCCTAATTTTAACCTTTTTTGTTACTCCACTCATCCATCTGAGCATTCTCATTTCTGCCACATGCATTCGTTGTTTATCTTTCTTTTTACTGCCTAACATTCAGTTCCGTATATCATAGTCGATCTTATAACTGTTTTATACAATTTTCCCTTCAGCTTCATTGGAATTTTTCTGTCTCACAACAAACCACTCGCTTCCTTCATTTCATCCATCCAACCCGGTCTCTATTGCATGCATCTCCATCTATTTCCACATTACTCTGTAATACCGATCCTAGGTACTTAAAATTCTCACTTTTCACAACCATTTCACCATCCAAAGGTATCATTCTATTTGTAGCAACTTCATCTTTAAACGAACTTTCCAAATACTCTGTCTTTGTCCTACTAAATTTTAAACCTTTTCGCTTAAGAGCTTGTCTCCCTTGTTCTGGTTTTTGTTCCAAGTCGCCTTCACCATTTTCCACCAACACCACATTATCAGCATACATTAAGTACCAGGAAATGTTACCCTGTAGTTTCACTGTTATCTGGTCCAAAACTAATGAGAATAAATACGGACTAAGTACCGAGCCTTGGTGCAATCCTACTTTCACTTGAAGCTTATCAGTCTCTCCCACACCTCTCCTAACACTAGTTGTCACAATATTTACATATTCACCGGGGACTTCTTTTCCTTTTGAGTGCCCACAGAATCTCTCGAGGAACTCTATCATATGCTTTTTCAAGATCAATGAATACCATCTGATCGTTTGTTTCTTTATACCTGTATTTTTCCATCAACTGCCTTATAATAGATATATAATATATACTACATATATATAATAGATACTACTTTGATACATAGATTGTTTATATTGGGCAACAATTATTAAAAAAATAAAGCTTATTTTTGGTTTTTATCATAAAGTAAAATCTAAGAATTTAGCCCCCTTTATACCTGACCGACCATCTACCTTTGTTAAACATTGATCTTTTCCAATAACTTTGTCTCTGTAGATTGACCACCTAATGCGTCATATTTTAAATTATTTACAACATTCAAATTTCTAGAAAATACAATAAGATTAAAACTAAGTTATAATACAATAATACTCGAATTTCGAGAAATGGTACAAAGGGATTAAATTCTTTATATAAAATGTACGTTTGAGCACAAATACATTCAAACCATTGTATAAAATGTACATCTTAAGCGTCTTAAAGTTTTAGTTAATTTGAAAAACCTTTGTTTGAGTACTTCCTAATTTCTTACTAGTAGATAAAAGACAGATACTTTTCTGAATGCCACTATAGTATGCGGTCTACCCTGAGGATGTGATCCACCTGTGCATAATATATAATATCTATTATAGTGTGCAGTCTACCGATCTCAATCTGAACATTTCTGAATGATTTGCGGAATATAATGAAATGTAAGAAAACTCTTGTAGAAAAGAATATTTATTCACAAGTAATAAACATCTAGTCAGTGAAGCAAGTTATCGGAGGGCCTTAAAATCAACATTTAAAAAACAAAGTGGATGGCAGTTGGAAAGATTAATATAGATCAAGGTCAGCTTTCTCTTGATGGAGAGGAGTTGGCAGCTGGTTAAATGTAAATTGTAACTCTGATGAAGAGATAATAACTAGGATCGAAATACCACGGAAGGCTTTTATGACCTGGAAACCAGTTTCATGTAACAGAAACCTGTCGATGAATATTCGAAAGAAGGTGCTGAAATGTTATGTGTGGTCTATCCTATTGTATGGTTGTGAGACATGGACGTTAAAAACCACAATGCTAAACAAAAGAGAAGCATTCTAATTGTGGTGCTATCGACGAATCCTAAAGATATCGTGGTTTCGCACACTTCCAATGAAGATGTTCTTCAAATGATGAATTCAGAACGTCTGCTCATAAGCATCATAAAGAGGAGAAAAACAGAATACTTCGGCCATATAATTAGAGGACCTAAATACCATCTGCTTCGGCTTATAATACAAGGAAAAGTGGAGGGAAAGAGATGAATCGGTCGAAAGAAACTTTCATGGCTGCGTAATATTAGACAATGGTGTGGCTGCACAGTAGAAGAATTATTTCGCGCAGCAGCGTATATAGAGAGATTTCAGGAAATTGTAAACATGATGACGGCCAACGTCTGAATACAGACACGGCACCTAAAGAAGAAGAATAAACATTTGGAGTAAAAAAATGTCTACAATGAAAGAGGACTCTAATAATTTACCCCAACTAACTATAGGGTAGAACCTCACATAATGGACTCTGGCAACTCGTCAACTTCAGTTGCCAATAATTCGAGTTCATTCAATGAGGTTCTACCATCCGGGCATTGTAACCCATGTGGTAAGAGTCTTGTGATGGCTCAGGTTAAATCCAGGAATATTTTCAATATCACATCTTTTTAATAACATTATGTAACAAATTTTAAAATTTTTTGACATTTAAACGGTTTTTACTCAAACATTTTGGTGGCTCAGACATGAACATTACTGGAATTAAACACTGATGATGGAACAAGTATTCCGAAAACGTTCTGTTCTCTGATGTAACACTTTTTAGGGATGTAAAAATTTTTTTACCTTTTACAAAGTAATTTACAAGATTTTTTATGCATTTTATAAAAGATATTAATAATTTTCAAAGATAGACTTTTGAAGCCATTTTGCAATAACTTTGCCACTTTGCAGTAACAAATTAATAAAAATAACTTTGCAAACTTTCATTTAAATGGATTTTCTATACTTTTTCAGAGAAATTATATCACTTTTCTTTCAAAAATTGTCAAGAGTGCCACGAAAAAGGCTTTTATTTTGTTAATTGCTCTGGTCTACAAAGGGGAGCGTGCATTTAAGTACCTATGTATCATTAATTAAAAAAGAACGGAAAAAGGAAAATCCTCTGTTCTCTTAATAGAACTCCATCGGTGATAAGGTTCAATTTATTTGTTAGAAATTACAGAAATACAAAGATCAGAGAAGAATAAGAGAAAGATCCAGTTTTACAGAAGACAGAAGATTCGAAAATGAAAAGAAAAAAATAGTCGACCATCTTGGCAAGAAATATCAACCTTATGCTCAGGAGGTGACGATGGTTCAGCGAAGAGAACACACTTGGTGATTGGTGATTTCATAGAGCAGAATAGCCGAAGTACTTCGTCTGTTACATTCTGAAATTCTTACAGCTACTATATTATTGCAAAGGATATATTAGAAACTATTTGTGATGTTTTCACCATTCTCACGCGAAATTATAGATATTGTGCATTTTTAGAAAACTTATTAATAATCAACTATTATAAATGGGAACTAGCCACAATTTTACTAAAAAAATGATTTTATTAACGTTTCGTTGTCCACATCGGATGTCGTTTTCAAAATAAAGTTGTCAAATAGTTGACATCCGATGTGGACGTCGAACCGTTAATAAAATCATTTTTTTAGTTAAATTGTGGCTTATTTCCCAATTAGAATAGTTGATTACAAAAATGACACAAGGCAATAGCTTCAGAACAACTTATTAATAGTTTTACAAATTAACAAAAATAACTTTACAATCTCTCATGTTAAATGATTTTCTACACTTTTTCAGAGAAATTATCTCACTTTTCTTTCAAAAATTGTCAAGAGTGCCACGAAAAAGGCTTTTATTTTGCTAATTTCTCTGGTCTACAAAGGGGAGCGTGCATTTAAGTATGTATCATTAATTAAAAAAGAACGGAAAAAGAAAATACTCTGTTCTCTTAATAGAACTCCATCGGTGATAAGATTCAATTTATTTGTTAGAAATTACTTTCTGAAGTGTCACTAAAAAGTTTTCCTTCTTGGGAAGTTTCCGTGTCTTTACGACAGCAGTCTCGTCACCTGTTTTTGTTCCCTTTATCTTCAGAGGGGGTGATGTTACTCAGGTATTGTGATAAAACAATGGCGGAATTATGAAAATGAAGATCTTTGATGGTGATATTTAGGTTTATGCTTATTATGATCTTTCATGCTGGTTGTAATTAGTTGTAAAGAAGGAATATGTTAAAGGTAAAAGAAGTTATTGCGGAGAAAAGGCAATTATAAATCGTTAAAAAGTCGCTAAAGTTATTGCATCGCAAATTCCATTTGAAGGAATTTGCGATACATTTTTGGATATTTTTATTGTTTTAAGTTTATTTTTCGGGGGTAACTACAATATTATGCAAAAAATTATGTTGCATCGCAGATTTAAAATGCGTTTATCTCGAAAACAGTTGAGTTTAGCAAGATGAATGTAGTATACCTTTTTGATACAAGGTGTCTAAAATTTTTTTTCCAAATTAAATTTATTGAGACAAAAAGAAGAATGTATGTAATTTATTTAATTCAAAATACATTTTAGTGTTATCAAAAAATATGAAAAAATGTTTATTTGACAAATAAATATTGTTTTCGCTTAAATTAAATGATCAAACTGCCAAGAAGCAGGTGGGTGGCAGCTAAAACATCGAATTTAAGCGAAAAACAATATTTATCTGTCAAATAAACATCTTTTCCTGTTTTCTGATCACAGTAAAATGTATTTTGAATTAAATAAGTTACATACAATTTTTCTTTTTGTCTCAATTAATTTAATTCAGAAATTTTTTTTTGTGTACCCTGTATAAATAATTGTACGTTATCACGCCCAGATGGATGGATCACTAGTATGATATATACGCCAAAAAGTCATAATTTGAAAATAATCATCGACCTGTTCCGGGATTTATTTCCAAAATCGCCCGTTCACGAAAAAATGAATTTATTCCAACCTTTACGTACTCACTGTATATAAAAAAAGAATGGAATAACCATATACGTAACCAGGGGAGGTTTTGGGGGTTATAACCCCCCCATTGGGATGTACTTTGAGCTCTATAGTCTTAACACCATAGCCCTCAGAGACCTTCCAGTAGTTGTAACCCTCCCTTTAGGATCATCCTGGTTACGACTATGGGAATAACCACATAAGCAGAATGGGGAGACCCGTATTATACACATAAAATAGAAAGAGATCAATCGGCAGAAACAGTATTGGACGACAGCGAAAAAGATGGAGTGACATCCTTCCACATAGAGGTATGTGAACAAGCAGAATTTCTTATAAAGAAAAAGAAGAAGAATCTCTTTCTACAACTTGTTTTTTAGAATCTTACAAACAAACTAAAACTGATAGAAAGTTATACATTTTTCTAATTGCCCTATTTTATTCACCTACTTATTTTTATTTACGGTAGAATAAAGGTATACATAATAGTAGGCTTACCATAATTACGAAGAGCCAAACCGGGACGCAGAAGATGAAGAGGCTCATTTTCGTTTTGCTTTTCGTTTAGTTTGTGTAAAAAATGTGAATATATTTTTTATGAGAAAAAGAGATAAAGTACAATACAAACAACACTAAAAATTTGACCAGTTATATTATTTATTTATTTATTTTTATAAAATTATATTTGCCATAAAATTCAGTACATGACATGTTCAAGTTGAGTTTGCACGTAAACAAGGCATATTCTTCCTCCCGATCGTCAGACCACATTTTTTTCATCCGTGAAAAAATTCTCTCCAGTGGCGCTGAAGTACCGGGTAGACACATAGTAAACTCCATAATTTTTTTAATTCAGCACCTCAATACGATACTTGTGAAAATGGGTGAATAGCTGGACCCATTTCTCGGAATAACTAGTTTCATTAGAATTTTGGAAGAAGCCTTTTACCACAGTATAAAGAGGGGCAGTAGAACCACTCTCCGAAAAATTGGAAGTAAAATCTGTAGTCGCGCATGGCGACCGCGCAATGTTCTTAGTCGCTTTTGCCCCACTCTCGCATTGCTAGTCGCATAGAAACGTACGGGTTTTAACAGGGAAAACCCGCATCCACCACTGGTGAATTATCAAGTGCGTACTGCCGGTATTACTTCTTGAGATCAAAGTGCCGACAGAGAAGTGGTTTTACTGTCCCTTTTTATACTGTGCCTTTTACCATTAACACCTCATCAAATAACTCATCAATCTTTATTTGGGTTTTCGATTGAGGTTTTTGCATTTTATTTATATTTTTTGCTGCTTTTTCGATGTCACTCCAGTTAAGCTCATTTTTCAAGCAGAACTACTCAAAATCTTCGGCTCCGCCGAAGATCTTTTCCCACAATTCTAAATAAGAAATGCAGCGCTCATAGAAAGCGTGAACGTCACTAATGAAGTTTTCGACATTTATCAACATTTATCGACATTTCAACATTATCATTAAATTTATTTAAGAGTTTTAAAAAAATTTGTTTTTCATCCTGTTTTGAAGATTGTTTTTTAACTTTTGTGAACTCCATACCTACATCTGTCACAGTTGAGTTAGTCTTTTCCATAGACTAAACGGTTTTGTTGAATACATTTAACTGTCCGAGCACAAACCAAAAGTAAAGTGCTCCCAGTTCTGTTGTGAAGAAATTTAGCAATGCGAGAGGGTAGTTTACTTGAGCAAGAAAATAAGATTTCAAGCATTAGTGTAGCGGCAGTATCCTTTCCACAGCTGGTAATAAAGACAGCAATCTTGTATTTCCATGTTTCACTAATTTTTTGAACTCGATGACAGCTGTCTCACAAAACTCTTTTAAGTTTGTAACGCGTACTATACGGTATATATACAAAAATATTTGTATATTTTTACAATGATTGCTTGTATTTCGACAGGAAGACCATTAACTGCATGTTGAATTATTTTGTGAACGATGTGTGCGCTGGAACAAATGCCTTTTATGGTAACGCCGATAACTTCCTTGAACCTGGAATAGACGTTGTTGTTGTCTCGCCAGTTTTCCCTCCGAAATTCGTATTACAGTTATCACCACAGAAAGCTGCCATCTTGTTTTCTATTTAGTGTTTTTTTATTATCGACATTATGTGATTTGCCAAGATTTCAGACGTTTCTCCGGCGACAAATTAAAAATCGAGTAACTTGACAGACAGATATTCTGTCTCAGGTACCAAGTACCTAACAACTTTTGGTGCCTGTAAATTGAACATCATGTATGTTTGATGTATCTGTTGAAATGCCCGAAAATTTGCATTCTTTTAGCTCGTTGTGTAGTTCATCTCTTGCCATCGGTGCGAGGTGCAATCACTCCCGTGATGATCGCTTAGCACTTGGTGCGTGTAGACCCCAATTTGGGCTCAAACAGCTTCGATATTTATTTTGAGGAGCAATCAGATGTCTTAAATTTATGTATTATTGTGGATTGCTATATGGAATGCAAAAGTAGCTTCTTTAGCAGCAATGGAAAGTTCATTTTCTACGGGTTCAGCATTTTTGAAAAACGATGTTATGGTAGATGAGTTTGCAATGGTACTTGCGCTGGACTTGTGTTTTGAGCACTTTAGACGATCCTTGATCAATGGCTTGGGTGTCGGTGTTGTTCAAGTTTGACCGGGACACTAATGCAAACCGGCCGGGACGCCGGGACAGGGATCTCAAACCGGGACCGTCCCGGTCAAACCGGGACGTATGGTAAGCCTACATAATAGGTATATAGGGTGAGGCAGATAAAGGGCCTATTAGAAATATCTCGAGAACTAAAGGTAACAGAATCATGAAAATTGTAGTACAGGGGTTTTGAGGTATGAGCTATTTAATGAAAATATTTTGGTCTCTTTGCTACTTCCGGTTATACCGGAAGTTGATTGTAACTTCGTTTTTTTTTAATGGGACACCCTGTATATTTTTACATTTTTGGATTCTGCTTAATGTCTTCTTTCTTAAAATATGAGGTTTTGTAATATTATACAGGGTAGTTTAAAAGATACATAATTGCGATTTTTTATAAATTTTGTAGGAAACTTCACACCCTGTAGAATTGTACAGATTTGATATCAAAAACTCCATTTATGTTTAAGTAATTTTTAATATAGTCTGTTATTATTAAAATTTATTAATATAGCGAAATGTTTCATTTTAGTATACAGGGTTGGTCGAAACTCGGAATGAGTATTTTTTGAGTTTTCTTAAATGGAACACCCTGTATTTTAGTATTTAACTGAAATGGTATTTTATAGTATTTTTTTATTTCTTAAGCATTCCCCATACCTAACTTATTTAATTTGTAAGTTATTCGTAGTTCTTTAAGCCAAACATTAACTGCATAAAAAATTACGTGAAATTTTATTAGGTTTGCCGTGAAAATATTCAATCATAAATATTTTTGAAGTTATACTTCTTTACCGGCGATAGAGGGTGATTTTTTTATATGTTAAAACCTATCAGCCCGGCGCATGCGCATTATAACTTTGTTCTGATTGGATGTTCAAATGACATGTCAAAAATTATCCGATATGGCAGCTGTGGTTTGGAGGTAAAGGTAAAGGTAAACAAATGTATAATATATTAGTTTTATTGTTGTGAGGACAGAAACAAAAAAGTTTATAATATTGTAGTGACTTTTAAATAGTTTTTAAAAGCAACAGGTACGTAATAATTGTTAATGTATCATGAGTATAAACCTACCTATTTGATCTGCCAAAATACATAGTATGTAATACTTTTATTTATATAATTTGATTACCATCAAAATTTCTATCAATATTCACCTAATATATTGTTTTTTTACTCTATGTTTTGTTGTATTTTTTCAATTCTAAATCATTTCAATTCAAAATTAAAATAATTTGATCAATTTTCAAAATATCACAAGTTTAATCCGTTTAGTTACTCGATCTTCGTAAATAATGACACATAGTGTCCGTGGCTAAGCGGAGAAGGCGTATGAATTCCAATACCAACCGCTCTTATCAGCGCTATTTCGAGTCCCAATAGAAACTTTCTTTTTTGTTTTTTTTAATACATTTTATGATTGTAAGTATATTTATTATATAATTGTATTTTCAGAAAATACGTATTTAGTTAAAAAAATTTTCGACAATTAATGTTCAGACATCATTTGTGGCTTGTTTAATGTGTTTGTGTGTGTTTTATTCTTTTATTATTTTAATTTTTGGCACTGTTCTAATAAAAATGTTTGAGAAGTAGTAAGTATAAATTAGTTTAATATTTAAACAAAATATAAATAAAAAGTATATTAATTTCGTTTAAATCATATAATAGAAGTATAACTTCTTACGTGCGTACAAAGTACACACACATTCTTTTATTTTGAAAATAAATACAAGTTAATCTAGAATGATCCTTAATTTATTAATATTGGATGAGATACCAAAATGCCTACGTTGTTAAGATTGTTGGTGCATAAAATATTAATAAAAACAAACCATATTCTAGCTAGTTGGCTATGGCTTTGACACTAAACTTGATTAAACAGTAGACATTATATTACTTTTATAGTTCCAGTCAGTGGCGCACCTAGAATTTTCCTCTGGGAGGGGTTGGCTTGGACACCGAATTTTTTTTGTATTGTTTGTGAAAAACAAGTTACATTTTCCTATAGACGAGCATATAAACCATTACGTTATGTAACCTTTTGCGTTTTATTCGAGGGAGCTTTCGGAAAATTCTTGAATGCTCGGCATGAGGGACAAATGAAAATTGCATTATTGTAAACGGAAAATGCATTTTCCAAAGTGCTTCTTAAAGTGTCAAAAAATAAAAATTAAAAACTCGGAAAATAATCATGGAAATGAGTTCAATTTTTATACTCGGGGGTTTTGAGGTCGTTGAACAGATATATGGGGTCGGCGAAGCTGTAAGAGGTACCTGGTGCTCGGTAGACACGTCGTCTGCAGTAGTTTTATGGAAATTTATTATGAAAATCATTGAAACTTATTATTCCGAGGTGTTCGAGGTCGCTGAACACGAATATTGCTTCGGCGATGCTGTAAGAGGTACCTGGTAGGTATCTATATTATCTCCTGGAGTTTTGCAATAAATATTGTATGGAAGATGCTGTATGAGTATGAATTACCTGGTGCCCGGACTCGACTTCGTCTTCTGGAGTTTTATAGAAATTCGTTCAAAAATTCAACGGTGAGTAACAATAACAGTAAGTTGTTTTAGTTCAGAGCGCAAATTATGAAAAAAAAATAAATCGAATTTTTTTTCACTATTAATAATAATTTCTATTATTACGTATTTTTTATGGGAAATAAGCCACAATTTTACTAAAAAATGAATTTATTAACGTTTCGAAGCCCAAATCGGGTTTCGTTGTCAAAATACAAAATAATATTAAAATAAAACAAACATGTTGTTGCTAAGTAAAAAAATTCTTCTAATAATTTATTTAATCTGACTCATTTATATTGGCAATTCAGACGTATATTATACATTTTAAAGTAGAAGACTTTAAAATGATATCGCCAATATTTATGAGTTGCGTTCCTGGTATTAGTTTTTTGAAGGTAGATTAAATGTAAGACCAAATACTTACGATGTCGGGATAGTATCACGAGGTTTTTTCCTGGTTTTCCCTCGTGATTTACTATGGAATCTCTAACGCAAGAATTTTACTGTCATCGTTGCATTTGGTTGTCTTTTTAAAGACAGATCACATGCTATGATTTTTTTGCGACGGATATTCTTGAGTTGGGATTGATTTCATGTAATCGAATGAACTATCTTTTAGTAAAGTCGTCCCAGGAACGCAACTCATAAATATTGGCGATATCATTTTAAAGTCTTCTACTTTAAAATGTATAATATACGTCTGAATTGCCAATATAAATGAGTCAGATTAAATAAATTATTAGAAGAATTATTTTACTTAGCAACAACATGTTTGTTTTATTTTAATAGTATTTTGTATTTTGACAACGAAACCCGATTTGGGCTTCGAAACGTTAATAAATTCATTTTTTAGTAAAATTGTGGCTTATTTCCCATAAAAAATACGTAATTATAAAAATGCCACAAGGAAATAGCTTCAGAACAACAATAATTTTTATAGTTGCCTTAAAAACCCCGGAATAACAAGTTTCAACTAATTGAAGAGCTTATTGCAACATAATGGTAAGCCACAAAATAATAAAACCGAGATATCAATGTTTAAAGTTTTAAAAAAATCTAAAAAATATTGGTTTAAATGTAAAAACCTGAACGCTTGTTAGTTAGTTATATTAGTTATTAAAATACATGTACATTTATTATTTCACAAAAAAAACACATATTTATATTAAAAAAATAAGTTTATTAAAAAAAATGTGGCTTAACATGTTCTTACATTTAAAAAATCGCAATACAAAAAAATCAACTAAGTTCTGTTTCTACAATTTCCACTTCTTCATTAACTTCAGAAGCTGCGTTTAACTGATTATAAAAAGTGTGGTAGACTGGCGGGATATAAGGTAACAAACTTTTTATATTGTCCAGTTTATTTTTCGCAATTTTCAGAGGTTCGTTATATTTCTTGGGAATGTTTGACAACTCTATTATTGCAGGTCTGCCTTTCCGTAAAACGGAATTTTCTTCGCCAATTTCACGTGAACTAATAATCGTCTTGGTTTTCTTAGAAGTATACTGTAACTTTTTCTTTCATTTCGATCATAGTGTTCCTCATTTAGTTGTCTCCATCTTGTTGGTTTTTTCTTCTCTGGATTAACCTCCTTATCTTTAAAAAGCCTGGGTATTGGTTCCTGCAATTCATCCTAGAACAACAAAAAGAGACTGTATTACACTCTAGAATTTGCGAATATTTCAAAAATTTTATATCAATAACTCGATAAGCCACATGGCATACCATATTGTTCCATGTAATATATATGAATATTTTTGTGCAAAAACATGGTAAGCCAAAAAATCAGAAAATAAAGCTTACCTCACTAGATTGAGACGGAAAATCATCGCCACTGGGCTTATAGTCTTTGTCTGCTACACTGTCATCCCTATCATCAATAAAATTGACATTTAAACTGCTATTTTCGCTTAAAACCGCTCTTAATTCAGCACGTGCACCTGATGTCGACGCCATTTTAATGTGGCTTACCACGTTTTACGCGAAAAAGTGAACAGAAATGGGCGATTGTATAAACACGATACAGCAATAACTCCGCCATCTATTGCAGTAATCACCAAATAATTTTTATATGGCTTAACGTAGGTTTCTTTAAATACATAATGCAATAAAAGAGAATTCTGTAGAATTGTGGCTTACCATTATGTTGCAATAAGCTCTTCAATTGTATTACGAATTTTCATAATATTCCCGGAGACGACGTCGATACAGGGCACCAGGTATCTCGTTTAGCATCTTCGTTGGAATATTCGTGTTCAGCGATCTCAAGACCCCGAGATAATAAAATTCAACTATTTTCATAGCGAATTTCTATAAAATTCCACGAGATGACGTAGATTCCTGGCACCAGACACCTCTTACAGCTTCGCCGACCCTACATTCCTGTTTAGCAACCTCAAAATCCTCCGAATATGAAAATTGAACTCATTCCCATGATTATTTTTTGAGTTGTGAATTTATATTTGGTGAACACTTTGAGATGCACTTTGAAAAATGCATTTTATGCCTACAATAATGCAATTTTCATTTGTTCCTCATGCCAAGTATTCAAGAATTTCCCTGGAGCTCTCCCGAATCGAATGCAAAAGGTTTCATAATCCGTCTTACTTTAAAAAAGTTAGAAGTTTAGGCGATTTTAGTGCTTTTTTTCCTCGCCTACTACTATTCTTTATATATCTTTGTTATATGCCCTGGGAGGGGTTTTAACCCCCAAAACCCCTCCCTGGGTACGTCACTGGTTCCAGTTGCTTTGTTACCATTACTAATATACATTTTTGTAATGAGGAACTGATTAGTAAAGTTTTTGTTCTAGGAGAGTATAACAAAAATGTACTACTAGCAATATAGTCCAGGAACTGAAGCTTTTCACCTCGCAATTTTTACAGAATGGACCGATTTGCTTGAAAATTTGAGAACAAGTAGTGGATAGTCCAAGGATTAAAATCTTTATGATGCCGAAAGGCGCTTTTACCATGGGGGTGGTTGCCACCCCATCCCGGGGGTGGAAATTTTTTATTATATTTTGACCGCAAAAGTTGATAAAAACATTCATTCTAAGCAAAAAAGTTTCTATACATTTTTTTGATAAAATGAATAGTTTTCGATTTATTCGCTATCGAAAGTGTTAGTTTTATATCGAAAAAATAAGTGTTTTTCAATAATATATTAATTTACGATTCACCCAATTTTGGCCGTACAAAAATTTTCTCAAACCAATTTCTTGGGAATTAGATAACCTACAATTTCATATTTAAACATTTTTTCGTATCTCTGATGCTAATGTTTCTATTCTGAAGAAATCGACATTTTTACCAAACTACAAAAATTCGTTATTCGCTTTTAACTCCAGTTTTTTAAAAGCTAATCTTTCTAAGCCAGTCAAACTTCTAGAATCTATTAATAATACATAAATAAAGAAGAATGAATAAGGCCAATGACTAAAAACACCGCTAACTTACATTATTATGCTTCTAATTGGATTTCTCCTTTTTTTTTTTCTAAAAAATATATTGATTTTTTAACCGTAACTTTTCTATTTTTGATTTTAGAAAGTTTGGCAAAAAAGAATTTTGTAGGTTTTTATAAGGTCTATAAGTCTATTAATATTAATTCTTTTTAAAATCCTCAGTCGCAAAAAGAGGTGACTTTGAAAGGGTTGGTAAAGGTGGTTTTTGCATGTTATTACAAGTCTTAATTATCCATAGCTCACTAAATTTTCGCTTTAGTAAAAATTTTTGCAAACCAGTTTCTTGAGAATTAAATAAGCTACAATTTCATATTTACACATTTTTTCGTATCTCTGATGCTAATCTTTCTATTCTGAAGAAAAGGCCATTTTTTTCCAAACTACAAAAATTCGTTATTCGCTTTTAACTCCATTTTTTTAAAAACTAATCATTCTAAGCCTGTCAAACTTCTAGAGCCTATTAATAATATAAAAATAAAGAAGACCAAATAAGGTTAATGACTAATTTTAATTAGGGTGGTGATTAGGAGGTTGCTTCGGATCACTTTTTCGCTGAAAAAAGTAGGGACTAACATTCTTTTCAATATACGTCACTCAATTTTTGAGCTAAAGACTTTCTTTTTATTTCTGGAGATAGATATTTTCAAATGCTTTAAATTAGTTTGAACAAGTTATCCTCGAAAAATGCATAGTTTTGCCGTCTTTTGACTTTGAAACTACAGTATTTAGCATTTTACCAAGAAGAGCTATGATTTAATAATGTATTATAGCTCGATTACTATTGGTCTTAAAAAAATTAAAAGAAACGGTTTTGTTTATTGTTTCAAAAGGTACATTTTTGTTAAGTAAAGTTGTTTTGATAAAATGAAAACTTTTGGAGTTATTAGCCGAAAACTTGTTAACAACCATTGATTTTTTCGATATAAAACTAACACTTTCGATAGCGAATAAATCGAAAACTATTAATTTTATGAAAAAAATGTATAGAACGTCTTTTGCTTAGAATGAATGTTTTTACTAACTTTTGCGGTCAAAATATAATAAAAAATTTCCACCCCCGAGATGGGGTGACAACCACCCCCATGGTAAAAGCGCCTTTCGGCATCATATAGATTTTGATCCTTGGACTATCCACTACTTATTCTCAAATTTTTAAGCAAACCGATCCATTCTGTAAAAATTGCGAGGTTTTGTCCTATTTTAAGCTTCATTACTTGGACTAATAAGAATTTATCATCTGCAACTCCCTGATAGACGACAACCAAGAAGAAAAACTTTTCAAAGTTTACTAGAATAGTTTCGGCGTACTAGACACTTAGATTCTGAAAACGTTAATACTAATATGCAGATTCTCAGTAACACTAACATTTAATTCATTTTAATCATTTACAATAGTTTTTGTTCGATCAAATTTCTCGTAATCTAAATGTCCAGTTCGTTGAAACCCCTCTAGTAAATTTTGAAAAGTTTCCCTTTTTGTCGTCATCTATCATGGAATTGCTGATGATAAATTCTTATTGCTAGTACCACATTTTTATTTGTTGTCTCCTAGAACAAAAAAACATCTGAATCAGTTCCTCTGGAAAAACTGGAACTTCAAAAATAGTAGAATGTTTAAGCAAAGTAAATGTTTAAGCATATTTGGTGTCAAAGCCATAGCCAATTAGATAGAATATTGTATGTTTTTATTAATATTAAACACACCAGCAATCTTAACTACGTAGGTATTTTGATATATCAACCAGTATTAACAAGTTAGGGATAAGTCGAGATTAATATGTGTTTATTTTCGAAAAATTGTTTATGATTGAATATTTTCACGACAAACGTAATCAAATTGCACCCAATTTTTGTTGCAATTAATGTTTGGCTTAAAGAACTACGAATTACTTACAAATTAAAGCAGTTAGGTATAGGGAATGCTTAAGAAATAAAAAAGTACTATAAAATATCATTTCATTACAATACAAAAATACCGGGTGTTCCATTTAAGAAAACTCATTCCGAGTTTCGACCAACCCTGTATACTAAAATTAAACATTTTGCTATATTATTAATTTTTAATAATAACAGACTATATTGAAAATCACTAGAACATAAATGGTGTTTTTGATATCAAATCAGTAGGGGAACAAGGGGCTTGTTGTAACAGGGGTAAGCAGGGCCGCGTTTAGGTCAATTGACGCCCTAGGCAATTCTCTAGTAGCCGCCCTTCAAACATGTACCATTTTTGCGAAAAAAAAATTGCAGAAATTTTTATTTAAATAAGAATACACTAAAAATGTATTTAAACTACGATGTTTATATATCTATAACAGAAAAAATTGTCATTCGAGTTCGATCACATCAGAGACTTCTTTTCAAAAAAAAAATTTTTTCTTGACAAAATCGACAAATTGTTAACACCTTCTTGGATCATACTTGATGGAAAATTATTTTTAATTCTTGACATTTTCGAAAATGACCTTTCACCGGACACGTTGGCAACTGGGATGCACAAATAAATGTGCAAAGCAATTTAAAAATTAGGGAAAATATCTTTCAATCCACTTAGTGCAGTCACTGAAGGTTTTCACCTCCGATTTCGTTGAACCTTCATCGATTTTCATGAAAATTGGTGAGTATTTAGAGGATACATCAAGGAACAAAGGTGACATGATGCCAACTTGCGTTTTCCCTTCCCGGGGGTGAAAATTATTTTTTTTAAATAATACCATAAATCGATAGAGACAAATGCTAAACAAAATTTGTTATATAAAGTTATTAATATAAATCAATACTTTTTGAGTTATTAAAGATCAAATCAAAGATTTTATTTTTCGTAAAAAAATGCATGTTTTAAAGCTGTTTTTACGTATAACTCAAAAACTATAAGCTTTTACAAAAAAGTTATTATTACTAAAATTAAAGATAAAAAAAAGCTGAATACACTCCTCACTTAAAGAACTAAACTAATGTTAATTCAAAGTGAGCTATGGGTAACTGAATGTAATTTTTTTCGACGAGTACTCAAATCTAACGCTTGGTTCACACAATAAGAATTTTGACCGTGCGGTGGTTAAAATCTACAGAGTGGCTCGAGAAATCATATGGAATCTCTCTCCCTTCACCGCTTGAAACGTTCGGTGAAGGGAGAAAGGTTCCATATGATTGCTCAAGCTACTATGTAAATTTCAACCATCGTACGTTCAAAATTCTTGTAGTGTGTTTCGAGCGTTTGTATCCAAGCTTAAATAACGGGAAAACGATGCATTTTATAAAATATACCTGCTAAGCACTTGTCAAAGTACATCGGAGTACCTTTTAGAACTTTTTAGGAAAAAGTAAAAAATAAAACATACGCTATTTCCGCAAAAATTTTAATTCCTAGTAATCCTTAGAAGAATTTCTTTATATTAGCATAAGTAATGATTTCAACAATTTTGACCGGTTTAGAATGAATATTTTTGAAAAAAAGATTAAATTTAAAAAAGTCAGAATTTGTCAAATTATATCTTGATTTTCATTTTATTTTGACAATAACTCTAAAAATACTCAATATACGTAAAAAGTGATATATGTATAACCAAATTTTAGTTTTTTCTGTATAAAATATTTTACCTTTTTACTATTTCTGTAGGGTAAAAATAACCAAGATAGAAACGTTTAGAGCTTAAATTTTGCTGCGAAAACCATGTAGCCGAGGTTATTTAACGTTTTATTTTTAAAAAAGTAAGTAGTTTAGAAGATCATATTCAACGTGATTTAATAGCCATTAAAATTAACTTTCAAATGCTTTTTAGGAAAACCTGATATATGTAACCACTCACCAATTTTCATGCACATCGATGGAGGTTCAACGAAATCGGAGGTAATAGCTCATATCCACCTTCAGTGACTGCACTAACTCTTCTTTAAATATTAAGATATGTCAATTGGTGATTTTATTGTGGTATCCAAATGACCCTTTAAGTGAATGCATTCATGTTATCTTGGTCGTCTTTAATTTGTATCAGATTTTCAGCTTCTTTAATAATTTCTTCATTGCTTAATTTCGGCGATAAGATTCCAGACGTCTATTTAGGTCTCTTATCAGAGTGTCGATCATAATATAGAATGTGTGGATTTTCATCTCATCACTAGCTGAAACGTTAAGTTCATCATCGGCCCTCTCGTCAAATTGAATTTTTCTTTTTCTCTTTCTTATTTCTTTATATTTTTTATTTGAGCACAATTTTTTGGCTTCCTGTAATTTGAAAGAGCTTCATACTCTTGAATGGCAGAACCCAGATCCATAATTATTTATATATACAAATATTTTTTGTACAGTATTTTTGCCGCCCTCTCATAATGTGCCGCCCTAGGCAACTGCCTATATTGCCTAATGGATAAAGCAGCCCTGGGGGTAAGTAGTAACATGGCTTTTTCGTAGGTTATTTAACCGTTTTTAACTAATTTAGCTGACTCAATCTTATTCTCTTATCGCCCTGCAAATGACACCGTCTAGCCAGTCATGCAGTCATCCTCCTATAGTTGCAAATAGTAGTTTTGTGCACGTGCTTCATTTGGATGAGGTAATTTAAAATTTGACTCTCATAAAATTTTGGTTATCGCTATTGTTTTAAACGGAAATGAAACTTTCGGTGTTTATTTCTTTTCTAAATTTAGTTATACTTTGATGTTGCTTAACGATTTTACGATTAGCAAGATATTTTAACAAAACGTTGGGGCTTGTTGTAACATGTTACAAATTTCGCTGAATCTTACTACATTTATGATCTACAATATAAAAACGTATTATTTAGTTTAGTAATAGTCCAGAATGAGACAACATAAAAGAAAATCAGAAAGGGCAACTCAAGGCAACTTAGGAGGTCTAAGTATCTGAAGGGCTCACAAGTAAATCCTGCCCCGATATACCATAACCAATGGCAACTCAAAGCCAGAAAGTGAAAGTCTACCAGTTAGGTTCAGCGGAAATTTTAGATAATCAATGTAGCATAAAGCAAGCAAGTAAAAGAGCACGGACTGTGTCATGTATCTTGATACCGATATAGAAAAAAAGAAAAACATTAAGAGTCTACAAGTGGGCTGTACTAAACCAGGGATAGCTTTTACAGCCGAAGAAGAAAGTAAAATGGCTTCGTATATTCTGAAGTGCACCGAAATATATTTTGGACTAATTCCCATGAAGATGCGAAAACTGCTTTACCAATGTGCTGTGAAACTCAGTGCTAAACAACTTCTTTCTTCTTGGTATCAAAATTATAAGGTTGGTCCAGACTGGGTTCAAAATTTTATGCGTAGAAATCTACATTTATATTTAAGAATATCGGAAGCCACGTTATTAAGTCGAGCAACATCTTTCAACAGGATCAACGTTGGTATTTTCTGCGAAATATTCCAAAAGATTCGAATTTTCGTAATGTTACAACCTGCCCCAATAGATGTTACAACTAGCCCCAAGCGCGGGGTAAGTTGTAACAATGCACTTTTTTTGGTAAAATACTAGTTGATTAAAAAATACCAGTCTTTTTAACTTTTCTTCAGTTCAATTTTGTTCAGAAAGAGTTAAACTGACGTTTAGTGTTTAATTAGTGATAATTGGGAAAATAGCTGTCAAGATATATTTGATTTTATGAAAATTGTTACAACTAGCCCCCTGCTCCCCTACAATTCTACCAACGGCGGATCCAGCAACCTTGCAAGGAGGGGGCAATGAAATAAAAATTTTCTCGTCAGGATTCTTTTTCGGAATAGGCTGTTACTTTATTTTTCTTCATGTACCATGTCCTTTCAGAATATTTGTTACCATCATAGCTATCTTAGTTTTATTCATTGCCACCTTAAATCAACCACGAAGTGCTTCTTCGTCCTGGACTGCGTTTGCCTTCTATTTTCACTTGTATAATATTTTGTAGCAACCTATATTTGAAACTTCCAATTGCTTGTCCAAAATACTCCACTTTTCTCTTCTTGATGCCTTCTTTAATCTCAGTAGTCTTGCTGAGACGTTCTAGTATTGTGGAGTTTCGAATTTTCTTCACCCAAGATACTTTTCAAATTTTTCTATAGATCCACATTTCGAAAGCCTCAAGGCGATTTAGGCTAGTAGATCGATTTTATTCACAGTCCAAGACTCGACACCATAGAGTAAGACAGAGAACACGTACTTTGGAGAAGGAATTCTGAATTAAGTTTCATTCCGTTATTCAGTTATCAACAGAACACAAAACCCACTATTTATTTTCAATCGTAATTATCTCTTTCTTAAAAAAGGCGACACCAGGCGAAGTCTCAAGGAGGGGGCAATTGACCCCATTGACCCCCCTTGGATCCGCGCCTGAATTCTACAGGGTGTGAAGTGTGCTACAAAATTTATAAAAAATCGCATTTATCTTTTAAACTACCCTGTATAATATTACAAAACCTCATATTTTAAGAAAGAAGACATCGAGCAGAATCCAAAAATCTAAAAATATACAGGGTGTCCTATTTAAAAAACGAAGTTACAATCAACTTCCGGTATAACCGGAAGTAGCATAAAGACCAAAATATTTTCATTAAATAGTTCATACCTCAAAACCCCTGTATTGCAATTTTTATGATTCTCTTACCTTTAGTTCTCGAGTAATTTCTAATAGGCCCTTTTATCTGCCTCACCCTGTATATGTCATGACTGAACTTCATACATTTCAATTCAATACTGACTGACATGTAATTTACTGCAAAATCGATGAAATGAATAATGTAATTTCATATCTCATTTGAAATCAAATAGGAAAATACTTCATGTGCTTCGATACTTTTTAAACTTTTTAATTCAATTGTAATTAAAGATTTTATCTGGTAATATTTGTAATATCCTGCTTTAGATTATGTCTTTTATTTTAAATTCTATTATTACAGATTTTATTTTAACTTTAAATTGGTTGATTTTTTGTTTATTTTGAACCACAAGGGAATGTGATGTTGCTTTGCAGAGTGTCAATTTTGACGATTTCAATTGTTACATCATTTATTTCTAATGTGGTAAGTTTTATTCAAGTTTTTTGTAAAAAAATATTATCACACTATCCTGTGTGTAACCCAGCCTGAGAGACTTGTACTCCCCTTGAGAATGACATTCATGGTGAACCACTTTCTCAGGTTTTAACGCAAACATATTCTTCTTATTCTTCTTGGTCTTCCCTTTCCAAATTCTTTACCCTGAAAAATGAGTTGCACCAAGCCATATAACAAGCCAAGATATACTAATTTGCGCTCTTTAATTTTTTAAGAATCCCACATTCCTTGCTCAATCTACACGTAGGAACTCAACATTAGTCAAACGCAGCCCCGGATTAAGAATCTTGAGGCCCCTAGGCAACCAAAGCTATGAGGCCCCTTAAGAAACCTCCGCCTTCTCACTCCAACCCTGCATCTCCGAGCTATATTCCATAGATTATATTAGTGGACATTTTGTAGAAATTATAGAGAACAAAATTTGAGTTTTTGTTTCAACAAAGATTTGACTTCATTTTTATTTTTGTATGAAAAAATGGATAGGTAATGTTTAGGTCTTAGGTAAATCCTACATTTTACTGCAAGAATCATGAAACCGTGGCCTTGTAAGAGCGTAGGCGTAAAATTTTGACCCAATGCTTTTTAAATGCATTCATTTTTTCGAATCCTGATAAAATTGATAAGTATTTTTGAAAACTTTAAACGCAGAATGAAGGATTATATTATTACCGAGGGCCAAAAGTCCCTGAAAACTTCTCTAATGTTTATTTTAGTCAGTTACAGGGGTGAAAAAAAAAAGAGAAAATTGAGTGTGATTTATAATTTCAAATATCTCATTCAAACGAAACTTTTATTCTAAGGGACTTTCGGCCCTCAGTAATAATGTAATCTTTCATTCTGCGTTTAAATTTTTCAAAAATATTTATTAGATTTTTTAGGATTCTAAAAAATGAATGCATTTAAAAAACATAAGCCCGAAATTTTGTGCCTACGCCCTTAAGCTTTTATCTTTAAAAAATAAGGGATCTAAAAGGTTAAATAAGGTAACACGATTTAATAGCTTTAATATTTTTGCACGTTGCACACACACGACCGCCGATCAGCAGTCGGTGTGTGTGCAATATCCCTTTTGTTCTGTAGGGCTTCTTTATCTGAGTCAATACTTTTCAAGTGACTTGCTAGTGAAAATGTCAACAAAAAAACCACGGATTCAGGCGGTTTTTCGAAAATAACTCAAAAAATAAATATTTTACCGAATTAAATATTATCGAAAAATTATCGAAATAATATTCTTAGCAAAAATGTATCTCATAAAAATAAAAAAAAAATGGTGTACCTATTCATGAAGTCTATCAACATAATAAAAGGAAAGTTGTAGCTCATGAAAAATTGTTCTTATTCGTTCAATTTCAAATCGGATATTTCAACGTGAAATAACCAACAAACGAAGCACTTTTCGGGGAAAACTCATCGGAACTTCGAACATCGCAAGCTTCTAGCATCCAAACTAAGCGAGTTACGCTCAAAATAAAATTGTCCCCTTTTTTGTTAAAAAAAAAACGTGAAAATCTCCCCCCAAGTTCGATCGGTTAAAAGTTCTTATCTTTGAGAAAAATTGGTTTTATAGTAATAAAAGTTTTTTTTATTTCAGAAAATTGCCTTTTTTTTTTCAAAATAACATAAAAAGTATTAGCAAGTTCATGGCCCTCCCGAAAATCGGTCTTGGATCCGCTCTTGAGTATTAGTAATACGAAAAATCTTAAACAGTAAAGAAATGTAGGTTTTGCTTTTATAAATATTTTTTTTTCACATTGAAATATTCTATTTGGAATTTGACTCATAAGAACAATTTTTCATGAGCTACAAATTTGCATTTACTTGGTCGATAGACTTCATTTTTGTATAAGCTAAAGTTTTGCTACTTAGGAATACTTACTTTTTGAGATATTTGCGAAAAACCGCCTGAAAACGTGTTTTTTGTTGAATAATGTTGAACATTTTCACTAGTAAATAACTCGAGAAGTATTGACTGGATCAGGATCACTTCGGTGATGACATTGAAAGTTACACTGTATCGCCGTATTTCACGTTTATTTAATGGGCTATAACACATGTAAGTTTTTGCTACACAATCATGTCACGTTTAGAAATTTTTTAAAGGGGGCCCATTTCCAATTCTGCGGGGGGCCCCGACGGATTTTGTTACGCCACTGAACAACAATAATCTTGAGTTTTAGTACATACATACAATAGAATCATAAAGCTTCAGAATGTAGGTGAGAAATATGCATACTGAAGTAAATTTCTTATGGTTGATATAACCTTGCACTATATTGTACTTATTCTACTTATATTGCTTAAAGATTTACCAGGTATTTACCTGAAATGTTTCCAACTAAAAATATTTTAGAAGGTATTATTCAAATTAGATACGACGCCGAAGGGTAGGAACATATTGTTTAGATTATATTGTCAGTTGGGTAGAGATAAAAATTTGTCAATTTTTTATATTTTAAAATTTTATAGTTTTCGTTTTGAGCCCTGCGAGGCCCCCTTTGGGGCCGAGGCCCCTAGGCAACTGCCTACTTTGCCTATTGGTTAATCCGGCACTGGTCAAACGATTCACCCACGAAATTCTTAAGATGCGTCAGTAACACCACATCTCTAAAACCTCAAGCTTTCTTGAAGAATTTTCCCTTCAGAAAGTAAATTTTCCCTTTTAAAAAATGTACTCCGTATCTTCTTTAAGTACCATCTCCGCGATGGAGGTCGGCAATCATCTTAGCTATTCGGTCTTTAGAGACAGCTGCTCTGAAAAGTTTATTTGATGTACATGATATTCTACGTCTCCCTATGTTTCTTTTTCCTTGAATCTTTCCCTGCATAATCAATTGGAAAAAGTTGTATCTTGTGTAATACCGTTTATTGATGTATTGGGGGGGGGGGCATATTAATATTTCAATCAACGGTAATAGTTGTATCCATGTGTAATAATCATCATCATCAGCCCATAGTCGTCCACTGCTGAACATAGGCCTCCTCGAAAAACTTACATTCAGATCTATCCTGCGCTGCTGCAATCTAGTTGGTACAAATCCTCTTTATGTCGTCAGTCCATCTTGTGGGTGGTCTTCCCGGGTTTCTTCTATCCGCTCTCGGTCTCCATTCCAAGATTTTTTTGGTCCACCTATCATCTCTCATTCTGGCGACGTGTCCTGCCCACTTCCATTTAATTTTGGCTATGTGTTTTATTATGTCTTCTACACCACTTCTTCTACGAATTTCTTCGTTTCTTACCCTATCTCTTAACGTTATGCCCAACAATGATCTTTCCATTTTACGTTGCGTCACTTGTAGTTTTCGTGCAGATGTCCTTGTTAGGGTAAGTGTGTCTGCGCCATATGTAAGAACAGGCAGGACACATTGATTAAAGGCTCTTCTTTTTAAGCTGATAGGTATATCACCTTTAAAAATATCACGTAGTCTTCCATATGCTGCCCATCCCAGAGTTATTCTTCTTAGCAGCTCAGCAGTTTGATTGTCTCTGCTAATTTTTCCCGTATGTCCAAGGTATATGTAGCTGTCAACAACTTCAATTTCGACGTCTTCTACCTAAAGTATGGCTCGGAACTAAATGCGTCATCATTTTGGTCTTTTGGTAATTAATATTTAGATCTACTTTACGTACTGCATCGCGGAGTTCACTCAACATATAATTGGCAGGTTTTAGGTCATCTTAAATCAGAACAACATCATCTGCGAATCGTAGATGACTAAGCATCTCACCATCGATATTTATTCCTTTATTTTCCCATTCCAGTGATTTCGAAGCATGTTCAAGTACAGTAATGAACAACCGGTAGGACCGTGCAGATTGGTAGGACCGTGCAGATTTATAGTTGTTGTAGCATTTCTGTATATATTTTCTATAATATTGGTGTACCTATGATCAATTCGACACTCTTCCAATGCCTTAAGTAGTGCGGGTAGTTCGATAGTATCAAACGCTTTATGGAAGTCTATAAACGTTAGAACTAGAGGTCTATTGTATTCAATTGATTTATCAATCAAGACTTTGATGCAATGTAGGTGGTCATTTGTACCGTAGTTGGGGCGAAAACCAGCTTGTTCTTTTGGTTGGTACTGCTCAAATTTTGAGCTATGTGTAATATGTCCGAGATATTCTAATTTTCTTGTTTTGATTGTATTAAGACTTCTATTTTTCTTTATCCATCTCAGAAGTCAGAATTCAGAACTTCTTTGTTTGTGAAGTGTTCTGTCCACGATATTTTCAGAATTCTTCTATATACCCACAACTCGAATGATTCTAGTTTTTTTATTGATGCCGCATTCAAGCTCCAAGTCTCCATTCTATAAAACAAAGTCGATAAAACGTAGCACCTAGTATAAAACACCAAGTTAATTTGCTTTAGCCTCTTCTATTCTGATTTTGATTTCCTTGAACTAATCATTTGTGGAGTTAATCATTGTTCAAAGATATGCATATTGGTCTACTCGTTCGACGTTGGTTGTCTATGAAAAAATTCTCGTTATTTCTTTGAGTTGTCAATATTCTCATAAATTTTGTCTTCTTGACGTTCATTGATAGACCGTATTCTTGTCCATACTCCGCTTTTCTGGTCACCAGCCTTTGAAGATCTTTAATATTTTCTGGCCAGATGAATATCTTATATGAATAACAGTGTCATCCGCATATCTAATGTTGTTAATGGGAACTCAGTTTTCCTTTATTCCAGCTGTTTCAAACTCAAGAGTTTTTTATATTATTAGACTTTATTTTACATTATTTCATGCTCTGTCTTATGCAGTCTCTATTTGATTTTTATTTTTTTACAGGATCTGAAAGGGTCAGGATACATTTTTAATAATGAATTTGCACGATTAATTGATGGTAATACCTCCTGGTTAAAACTGACATATTTCACCTTTGGTCCGTATAATCGTACAGTAAAAACAGCAAACGTTGAATTAGAACTCTTTATGGACGTAACCAAAGAAAATGATGTAATGGTAATAAAACATACGAATTCTATTTACAGAATAATCTGCCTTAAACCCATACATAAATTCTAAAATTAGTCGGTTTTATATTTTCAATTTTACCAATATGTCATATTGATATCCTTTATTTTTTATTTTCAAGGCGCATTTAAGTTTTTTCATTTTTAAAAATAATGAATATAAGAAGACACCAATCAGTTTTCCAAAAAAAGTTTGTGATGTTCTGGGAACCAGATATTTCGATCTACCAAACATAACAAAGAACTCAACTTTTAAAGCTTGCCCGGTACTAAAGGTAAGTAGATCATAAAGGTGAGATAATACATATATAATTATTTTTGAAAAATTTGCTATCATTTATTATTTGTTGAGTTGTTGCATTGCAACACTCTGTAGTCCATTTAGGAATGCTTGTATACTTACTATACTAATTTGTTTACCAAAACTATTGCATGTACGCCAAATGCAATAGTACTTTCGTTATATTTTTGATATCGAACTTTCAGCCGACTTCGAAAAACCTTCTTTAGACGCTGCTGGCCATATACCTATTGTTTCTAAAACTTGAACCAAAGAGGTATAACTGGGTGTATCCTATTCCTGGAGAAGAAATTCCAAGATGATTGCTGCCTGTCCTTTAAGAAGCCGTGCCATTTCTTTCTCAGTCCAGCCATTTCTTTCTTGCTCCTGCCATTTGCTCTAGCTTTTCCATGAAGTTTTCCATGATGTTTGACTATCGAATGTGGGTTGTTCTAAAATTTGTTGCGGCTCGAAACAGTTCCGTTGAGGTTTTCTTAAACCACGTTCACAAATTCCACAGCCATAATATTCTCCTTCTACCAGGTCCACGCTTACCTTTGACTTTACCTTGCAATATGGACAGCAGCAGGGAGTAACGGTGCTGATTTCTCATAACGTGTCCCAGATACTGTAATTTTATATGTTTAATGGTAAACACAATCTTCGGTTCCTTCTTCCTTCTTCCTAGGACTTCCTTGTTCGTGATCTTTGCATGATATTCTCAGCATTCGACATTAGTTACTAAAACAATATTGTATACGGAAGCAATATTAGATATAGAAGCTTGGGTACCGGTTTTTCTTTCTATTTTTCTATCTAAATTATATTTGAAGTCGTTTTGTTGTTGTCCTATTTTATTTTCTAAACAGTTTTCTTATTTGTGTAATTTGTGTTTTAAATCGATTTTTTATTGGTCAGTTGTTCTTCTAATTTGTCTATTCTACAACTAATTGGACTTACCTCTAACAAGTTTTCGAGAATTTGAGATAAACAATGATTTCTACTTCTACATTTTTACGCCTCTCTCCCTCTTCTTATCTACGCTTCTTCTTCACCTCTTGCTCCTCTTGCCTAAGCCTCTCCTTTGACTCTTTCTTTCCTTGTCTACGCGTCTTCTTCACCTTTTCCTCTTCTGGCCCACGCTTCTTATTTGCTTCTTCCATTTTAGAAACAATGCAAGGGTCCGCACGTATCTATTTCTTTACGAAATTCCAGTGAACTGGGTTAGCTGTATACCGTATTCGCTGTGTGCAAGTACTTGGAGGGGATACGAGAAACGATCGTGAGCAAGTAGTGGATAAATATTGCAACTTTCTTAACATATGTCTTAAATAATTCATTTTGTTAATTGAAATTTTCACATTGACGTTTATTTCATACCTACTGTCATTGAAGAAAATGGGATTTCGCAAGTGATGTGTTATAAATTGTAAAAATTATATGTTGCTCCATAATATTTATATGATATGCAATTATTAAAGTGAATTTAATTAATGGTATTTTGCTTGTAACACAATGTTTACATTTTAATAACATAACCTCAATCTTACTTTTTCTTCTTATTCTTTTTTGGACTGTGGCCTTGACAATTATCCAGTAACCAGGACTAATATACTTGGCCAATAGAATTAAAAGTGCTAAACATGTTGCTGAGCTATGAAACCAGGTGTCGCTCTTCCAAACTGCACGGTCCCAATACTTAAAAGGAACTTTAACATTGAAGTAAAATATCCTGTTGTAAATTGGTATATTTTAATTAATTAATTTTAAAAATGCAGATGGATTAGATTAATGTTCAGAACGTTTTCGGACTTATCAGTTTATCTTCAGTGAACTTTGAAGTATGTACTTGATAAATAGCCTCACAACCAAATAGGTTGGAACCAAATATGTAAGATTTAAAGTATTTGTTATATTTTAAAAAGTATTAAATTAGCTGTAAATAGCCGTTGAAAACGGATAACTTTCCAGGAATATAAAGTCCCTACTTTAAAATGGACGACCCTATCGGAATTAAACGTTCTGAACATTAATGTAGGTAATCCATAGTTAATAGTATATTGTTCAACGAGCATGTAATGATAGCTATTACTCACGATGATGAGGCGAGTGTCGTAAATTCATTAGAGTATATTTATATTTATATTTATAGAAGTATTTTGTATTTTGACAACGGCACCCGATTTGGGCGTCGAAACGTTAATAAAAATCATTTTTTAATAATATTGTGGCCTATTTCCCCTTATAAATAGTTAAAACTATACTTTTTCTACGACTTTTTTTTATTTTAATTAGTAAAAAATATAATTATCAACTACTCAAGATTCAAATTATAATAATTTACAAAAATACCTAAATGCTGTTTACCCCTAGTACGTGGCTGAATAATTGGTTGCCTACTTTTACCAAATTCTTATTTATTGTAAAAATACAACAAGAAATAGTCAATCCAAGTTCTATTCGTTTCCGAAAAATTATATGCATAAATTTGCACCTACTGTCAATGAATCTAATAAATAGGAAATTGCCATTATCGGCGGACTTGTTTCATTCATAAAGTTTTATGTATAATTTACATTTAACTATACGGGTGAGGCAAATAAAGGGCCTATTAGAAATATCTCGAGAACTAAAGGCAACAGAATCATGAAAATTGGAATAAAGGGGTTTTGAAGGATGATCTATTAAGTGAAAATATTTTCATCTCTTTGCAACTTCCGGTTATACCGGAAGTTGCTTATAACTTCGTTTTTTTTAAATGGGACACCCTATATATTTTTACATTTTTGGATTCTCTTCGATGTCTTCTTTCTTAAAATATGAGGTTTTGTAATATTATACAGGGTATTTCAAAAGTTAATTACGTTTTTTTATTAATTTCGTAGCAAAATTAACACCCTGTAAAATTGTAGTAGTTTGACATCTAAAACTCTACTTACGTTCAGATGATTTTCATTATACTCTACTATTGTTGAGAATCATTAGTATAGCTAAATTTTTAATTTTAGTATACAGGGTTGGTCGAAACTCAGAATGAGTATTTTCTGAGTTTTCTTAAATGGAACACCCTGTATTTTAGTATTGTAATGAAATGATATTTTATGGTACTTTTTTATTTCTTAAGCATTCCCTATACCTAACTGCTTTAATTTGTGCTTAATTGTTAATCGCACCAACAATCTTAACTACGTAGGTATTTTGATAGCTAAACCATTATTGGTAATTTTAGGGACCAGTCTGGATTAATATGTATATATTTCTGAAAAATTATTTGGGATTGAGTATTTTCACGGCCAACCTAATAAAATTTTACGTATTTTTTGGTGCAATTAATGTTTAGCTTGAATCACCAATAACTCACAAATTAAAGCAGTTAGGTATAGGGAATGCTTAAGAAATAAAAAAGTACCATAAAATATCATTTCATCACAATACTAAAATACAGGGTGTTCCATTTAAGAAAACTCAGAAAATACTCTTTCCGAGTTTCGACCAACCCTGTATACTAAAATTAAAAATTTAGCTATACTAATGATTCTTAACAATAGTAGAGTATATTAAAAATCATTTGAACGTAAGTAGAGTTTTAGATGTCAAACTATTACAATTCTACAGGGTGTTAATTTTGCTACGAAATTAATAAAAAAACGTAATTATATTTTGAAATACCCTGTATAATATTATAAAACCTCATATTTTAAGAAAGAAGACATCGAAGAGAATCCAAAAATGTAAAAATATACAGGGTGTCCCATTTAAAAAAACGAAGTTATATTCCGGTATAACCGGAAGTTGCAAAGAGATGAAAATATTTTCATTTAATAGATCATCCTTCAAAACCCCTTTATTCCAATTTTCATGATTCTGTTGGCTTTAGTTCTCGAGATATTTCTAATAGGCCAGTTATCTGCCTCACCCTATATATAATATAATAATATAACTATATACTATGTTAACATATTTATCACAATACAACTTAAAAAATAAACACAATATTAGTTATAAATTCCAATTAACACAAACAAAATACGCTAATGTCACTGTCACTAAAATAAATGATACCTAAACGTCAAAATTTTTAGTAAACAAGATATAAACGTAAAAAATATACGGACATTGTTACAGTTAAAATTCCTTTAAAAATTTTTTGAAGTTAATTATTGATATAAAGTACAATAATTATTGTATTAAATAAACAAATTTAAGTACTTTTATTTGCAGTTTACGATTCATATAAAGTGGCATGCACCACTTGAACCTAACTTCAGCCCGTGAGTAATGACCCGTGAGTAACTTCAGCCCGTGAGTAATGAATTATTACTCACGGGCTAAAGTAATGGGTGCTATTATCTATTAAAAAATAGCAAATAATGAGCATGTTATTAAACGGTCGTAGAAAAAATATTTTACATTACAACAAGAGTTTTTACTTCGTTATTAATGTTTTTCTAAATAAAAAAAAGAATAGAACATCCTTCAATGTTGGCATCCAAGCCATTTTTTCACATTGATGTTGTTCTGAAGCTATTCCCTTGTGGCATTTTTATGATTAATTATTTATATGGGAAATAAGCCACAATTAAAATGAAAAAAATAATTTTATTAACGTTTCGACGCCCAAATCGGGTGCCGTTGTCAAAATACAAAATATTACTAAAATAAACTAAAGTGTTGTTGCTAAGCAAAAAAATTCTTCTAATAATTTATTTAATCTCACTCATTTATATTGGCAATTCAGACATATATTATACATTTTAAAGTAGAAGACTTTAAAATGATATTGCCAATATTTATGAGTTGCGTTCCTGGGACGACTTACTGAAAGATAGTTCATTCGATTACATGAAATTAACCCCAACTCAAGAATATCCGTCATAAAAAATTATAGCATGTGATATGTCTTTAAAAAGACAACCAAATGCAACGACAGTAAAATTCTCGCGTTAGAGACTTCATAGTAAATCACAAGGGAAAACCAGGAAAAACCCTGTGATACTATCCCGACATCGTAAGTATTTGGTCTTACATTAATTTACTCTCAAAAAATAATACCAAATTCTGACTTGTAACATGTTTAAATTATAAATAATATTAATAATACTAGATATATAAGTAATACTAAAATATAAAATATGTACTAGCTCGATATTATTGACTTATTAATCTTGGTATTTTCTTTCTATTGACTTCCTCTTTCAGTATGGGTAACCACATCCTACTGCATTCTACCGAGGAATTTGCGATACAATTGGTTTCATTTAGCATAATTAGAGCCGCTTCTTTGATTTTTCTCTTTTTACTATCTGATTCTTTCAGGACTATACTTGAATCTCTCCACTGAACTCTATGTTCATTATCCCATGCGTGTTGACATATTTGAGATCTCTCAAATTCTCTATTTTTAATATAAGATTGATGTTCACTTATTCTAACGTCTAATGGTCTTGATGTCTCACCTAAATAAAATTGTTCGCATTCACAAGGTATTTTATAAATGCAATTTTTTGTTCTTTCTTGATCATTGTTAGGTTTAGTTTTAGATAGAATAGATCTCAATGTGTTTGTTGTTTTGAATGTTGTTGAAATGTTGAATTTATTTCCTATTGTTTTAAGTTTCTCGGATAGTCCTTTTATATATGGTATTGATATTTTCCTCGTATTATTTCTGGTGAATGTTGTAGGATCCCGTTCTAAGTTGTTCTGTTCCATTCGATCCAATCTTGACAATTCCTTATTTATAAACGATAAAGGATAATCATTTTTTAATAAAACAGATGTTAACAATTGTTTTTCTGCTAAAAAGGAATTTTCGTTAGAAATATTATATGATAGAGCCAAAATTATATGATATATAAAAATTATATGATAGAGCCAAAATTACTTGTTCTAACGAAAATTCCTTTTTAGCAGAAAAACAATTGTTAACATCTGTTTTATTAAAAAATGATTATCCTTTATCGTTTATAAATAAGGAATTGTCAAGATTGGATCGAATGGAACAGAACAACTTAGAACGGGATCCTACAACATTCACCAGAAATAATACGAGGAAAATATCAATACCATATATAAAAGGACTATCCGAGAAACTTAAAACAATAGGAAATAAATTCAACATTTCAACAACATTCAAAACAACAAACACATTGAGATCTATTCTATCTAAAACTAAACCTAACAATGATCAAGAAAGAACAAAAAATTGCATTTATAAAATACCTTGTGAATGCGAACAATTTTATTTAGGTGAGACATCAAGACCATTAGACGTTAGAATAAGTGAACATCAATCTTATATTAAAAATAGAGAATTTGAGAGATCTCAAATATGTCAACACGCATGGGATAATGAACATAGAGTTCAGTGGAGAGATTCAAGTATAGTCCTGAAAGAATCAGATAGTAAAAAGAGAAAAATCAAAGAAGCAGCTCTAATTATGCTAAATGAAACCAATTGTATCGCAAATTCCTCGGTAGAATGCAGTAGGATGTGGTTACCCATACTGAAAGAGGAAGTCAATAGAAAGAAAATACCAAGATTAATAAGTCAATAATATCGAGCTAGTACATATTTTATATTTTAGTATTACTTATATATCTAGTATTATTAATATTATTTATAATTTAAACATGTTACAAGTCAGAATTTGGTATTATTTTTTGAGAGTAAATTAATGTAAGACCAAATACTTACGATGTCGGGATAGTATCACAGGGTTTTTCCTGGTTTTCCCTTGTGATTTACTATGAAGTCTCTAACGCGAGAATTTTACTGTCGTTGCATTTGGTTGTCTTTTTAAAGACATATCACATGCTATAATTTTTTATGACGGATATTCTTGAGTTGGGGTTAATTTCATGTAATCGAATGAACTATCTTTCAGTAAGTCGTCCCAGGAACGCAACTCATAAATATTGGCAATATCATTTTAAAGTCTTCTACTTTAAAATGTATAATATATGTCTGAATTGCCAATATAAATGAGTGAGATTAAATAAATTATTAGAAGAATTTTTTTTGCTTAGCAACAACACTTTAGTTTATTTTAGTAATATTTTGTATTTTGACAACGGCACCCGATTTGGGCGTCGAAACGTTAATAAAATTATTTTTTTCATTTTAATTGTGGCTTATTTCCCATATAAATAATTAATCATTTTTTCACACACACACACATCCTTCAATGTTGCCTTTACCAAACACTTGTTATGTACTACTACTAGTCTCTCTTCAAATTGAGAATCTGTGTTTTATAAACTTGTCTATTTATTTTTAGGGCCACCAATATGCGTATGATATAATGTTAACATCTAATGGATGGCCTAAATTCTTGCCAGAAGGACGATTTTTAGTAGAATTAGATTACGTGTATAAAGACGAGCATATTGCCAAAATTGAGTGGTTTCTAGAAATTATTGCTGTTTAGCTATTTTAGTTTTTTTCTGACTTTGATGACAATAAAGAAGTAAAATAATGCGATGTATACTATTTCTTTTTAGATAGACCTTGTCCTTTTGGAAAAAAACTATAGTAGATAACGATAACGTAAAGCAAAAAAATAATGTGTACGTACTTTGTAAGCACGTAGGAAGTACACTTCTATTATATGATTTCAACGAAATAAAATATTTTAAATAGTTTATTTTTATTTTATTTAAATACTAAACTAATTTTAATACTTACCACTTTCCAAAAATCCAAAGAGCAGAATGCAGAATAGCCGAAGTACTTCGTCAGTTACATTCTGAAATTCTTACAGCTACTATATCATTGCAAAGGATATTATATAGCAACTATTTTTGATATTTTCACCATTCTCAAGCGAAATTATAGATATTGTGCATTTTTAGAAAACTTAATAATAATCAACTATTCTAAATGAGAACTAGGCCAGAATTTTACTAAAAAAATGATTTTATTAACGTTTCGACGCCCACATCGGATGTCATTGTCAAAATACAATTATTGTCAAAAAGTTGACATCCGATGTGGACGTCGAAACGTTAATAAAATCATTTTATAGTTAAATTGTGGTTTGTTTCCCATTTAGAATAGTTGATTACAAAAATGACACAAGGCAATTAGTCTAGTAAAATAAAATTACACTACATGTAAATCAAAATGTAAATTCGTACAGGTTGAAACAAATTTTATATCAAAGTTTAGGTGGGTACAAAAGATATTTTCAAGAAAGTATCCAAATCATACAAGGGGATCATTGTTTAAATAATTAAAAAGTGGTCATTTTTGCAAAAAGAAACCTTTTTTAACTTCTGAGGTCATTCAATTAATAATGAAGGTTATAGGATTGTTTTCTGCAAAGTTGAAGAGTAAATCGTTCACATAAGACTTACTAAATTAAATTTGGCCCCCTATTTATTTAAATAATTATACATAAGTCTTTAAAAACAAATTTGCAAAAAAATATTTTTAGAGTTTTAAGTAAGCACTATAAAATATCTTATTTTATAGGAGAAGTTGCGCTATATTATCCGTATTAATTAAAAAAAATTTGGTCCCAAATTATTTTATATTTTTTGAGATATTCAATTTGTTTATTAAATGTTACTCTATTTTTAATTGCAAAAACGCGGTTGTTGCCAAAGAAATACTCACCTGTATTAAATCTTATTATTTTTGTTTTTATTTATATTTTCGATAAATGTATTGATAAATTCAAATTTCAATTAAACTTCCCCCTAAAATGGCATTTGAAAATTATTCAAATTTGTTTATAATTTGTTTTTTTAATAACGTCGCGGGGATTAAATATTTTGAAATGCCGTTTCGATAATTGGGTTCCTTGGAATTTTTCACTAATTAACGAATTTTTTGTCTTTTTTTCCTTTTCTATTTTTTTCTTGGAGTTATATTACGACGGGCTCTTTTAGGGTTAAGTTTCATTAAGAATGTCGAATCTCTAAGTTGTAGATTCTAGACCTAAAAATATTAAGATTGGTCTAAAATCACTTAAATAAAATGTGGCTACTTGCTGAGTTACAGGGTGTTTTATTTAAAAATTTAAAAATTATTTTTACCAAGTACTTTCAAACTATTTGACATATCCTTATCATACTTGGCAGAAAGTGTGGGTACTATACAGTCTACTAAATTGTGATAAATAAAAGTTTCTAGCTACTACCAGAGGCGTACGACAGGGGATAGTTAATGGTTGACCCTTCCCAAATTCTACGCCACTGAGGGAATTACTATTTTAGCGAAATTTTTAGATTCTTCAATACTTTCTATGTAAATAATATACTCTTTACTGGTAACGATTAAGTCATTAGTTTTCGAGATATTGGACGTTAAAAATGAAACGGCATAGTTATTTTGATTCATTCATTCATTCATTTTAAACTTCCAATATCTCTCAAACTGATGACTTTATCGATACCAATAAAGTTATTTGCATACAAAGTATTGGAGAATCGAAAAATTTCGCTAAAATAGTAATTCACTCAGTGGCGTAGAATTTGGGAAGGGTCAATCATTCACTATACCCTGTCGTACGCCTCTGGCACTAGCTAGAAACGTTTATTAATCACAATTTAGTAGGGTGTATAATATCCACACTTTCTGTCAAGTATGATAAGGATACGTCAAATAGTTTTAAAGTACTTGGTAACAATAATTGTTAAATTTTTAAATAAAACACCCTGTAACTCAGTAAGTAGCCACATTTTATTTAAGAGATTTTAGTTAAATCTTAATATTTTTAGGTCTAGAATCTACAACTCAGAGATTCGACATTCTTAATAAAATTTAACCCTAAAAGGGCCCGTTGTAATATAATCAAAAGAAAAAAAAAAAAAAAAAAAAAAGGAAAAAAAGACAAAAAGTTCGTTAATTAGTGAAAAATTCCCAGGAACCAATTATCGAAACGGCATTTCAAAATATGTAATACCCGCGACGTTATTAAAAAAACAAATTATAAACAAATTTGAATAATTTTCAAATGCCATTTTAGGGGGAAGTTTAATTGAAATTTGAATTTATCAATACATTTATCGCAAATATAAATAAAAACAAAAATAATAAGATTTAATACAGGTGAATATTTCTTTGGCAACAACCGCGTTTTTGCAATTGTAGTAACATTTAATAAATAAATTCAATATCTCAAAAAATATTAAATATTTTTTGACCAATTTTTTTTGCTTAATTCTGGTAACATAGCCCAACTTATTCTGTAAAATAAGATATTTTATAGTGCTTATTTAAAACGCTAAAAATAATTTTTTGCAAATTAGTTTTTAAAGTTTTATATACAATTATTTAAATAAATATGGGGTCAAATTTAATTTAGTAAGTCTTATGTGAAATATTTACCCTTCAACTTGGCAGAAAAAAATCCCATAGACCTTCATTAATAAGTTTTTTCCTCATTTACATTTTACATTTAATTACCTCAGCAGTTAAAAAAGTATTTTTTTTGCAAAAATGACCCCTTTTTAATTCTTTAAACAATGATCCCCTTGTATGATTTGGATACTTTCTTGAAAATATCTTTTGTACCCACTTAAACTTTGATATAAAATTTATTTTAACCTGTACAAATTTACATTTTGACTTTTTTTATTTTATTAGGCTAAATAGCTTTAGACCAACTTATTAATAGTTTTACAAATTATCAAAAATAACTTTACAATCTCTTATTTTAAATAATTTTCTATACTTTTTCAGAGAAATTATCTCACTTTTCTTTCAAAAATTGTCAAGAATGCCACGAAAAAGGCTTTTTCTTGCTAATTTCTCTGGTCTACAAAGGGCAGCGTGCATTTAAGTATGTATCATTAATTAAAAAAGAACGGAAAAAGGAAAATACTCTGTTCTCTTAATAGAACTCCATCGGTGATAAGATTCAATTTATTTGTTAGAAATTACTTTCTGAAGTGCCACTAAAAAGTTTTCCTTCTTGGGAAGTTTCCGTGTCTTTACGACAGCAGTCTCGTCACCTGTTTTTGTTCCTTTTATCTTCAGAGGGGGTGAAGTTACTCAGGTATTGTGATAAAACAATGGGGGGATTATGAAAATGAAGATCTTTGAGGGTTATATTTAGGTTTAGGCTTATTATAATATTTTATGCTGGTTGTAATTAGATAGGTATAGGTATACAAAAGGAAAATGTGTCAAACGTTAAACAAGTAATTGTGATAAAATAGTAAGTTATAAGTTATGATATAAGTGTTAAAAGTACAATTTTAAGTTAGTCCAGAAAGCCACTGCGCATCCGCTAGGAAAAATATTCTAATTCGGATTTTTTACAAAATCTTACTCAAAAAGGACTCCTTTTAACAAATTTGTATGTTGCCAGGACCAAAAGGTGGTCAAAAATTTTTTAAACGTTTTTTTTTTCCTAAAATTATTTTTTTGCATGGAAAAAAGTTTTTTTAAGTTTTTTGGATCATTCCAAATAGAAAAGGTCTTTAGTGACTTTTTTTTTAAAAACGATAGTTTTTGACATATAAGCGATTAAAAATTGAAAAATTGCGAAATCGGCCATTTTTAACCCTCAAAAACTATGTGAAAAACTGAAAATTTGAATGTTGCCAAGGTAGGTAGATATTGTTTAAACATCGATTGATGAAATCCCGAAGAGTTTTTTGCAATTCAATATTCAAAACTCCTTTGTTTTTTAATTGCTAATCAAGCGTGCGCGACACTATTTTCCACCGACAGTATGGTGCAAATGAAAGGAATAAATTCGTTATTTCGTAAACCGGCGACTTTAAGGAAAAATCCCGAAATAGGTCGATTTTTATTTTTAAGTTGTGATATTGTGGCATATATATACTAGTGACTTCATCCATCTGGGCGTGATGACGTAATCGATGATATTTTTAAATGAGAATAGGGATCGTGTGCTAGCTCATTTGAAAGGTTCTTCAATTCTCTATTAAGTAATATAAACATTTACATAATTATTTATACAGGGTGTCCAAAAATTTTTTATTAAATTAAATTATTTGACAAAAAAAGAAGTAGAAGGACACCCTGTATAAATAATTATGTAAATGTTTACATTACTGAATAGAGAATTGAAGAACCTTTCAAATGAGCTACCACACGACCCCTATTCTTATTTAAAAAAATCATAGACTACGTCATCACGCCCAGATGGACGACGTCACTAGTATACCATATATGCCACAATATCATAACTTAAAAATAAAAATCGACCTGTTTCGGGATTTTTCCTTAAAATCGCCGGTTTACGAAATAACGAATTTATTCCTTTCATTTGCACCATACTGTCGGTGGAAAATAGTGCCGCGCACGCTTGATTAGCAATTAAAAAACAAAGGAGTTTTAAATATTGTATTGCAAAAAACTCTTCGGGATTTTATCAATCGATGTTTAAAGAATATGTACCTACCTTGGTAACATTCAAATTTTCAGTTTTTCACATAGTTTTTGAGGGTTAAAAATAACCGATTTCGCAATTTTTCAATTTTTAATCGCTTATATGTCAAAAACTATCATTTTTAGAGAAAAGTCACTAAAGACCTTTTCTGTTTGGAATGATCCAAAAAACCTAAAAAAACTTTTTTCCATGCCAAAAAAATAATTTTAGGAAAAAAACAAAAAAAAAACGTTTAAAAAATTTTTGACCATCTTTTGGTCCTGGCAACATGCAAATTTGTTAAAAGGAGTCCTTTTTGAGTAAGATTTTGCAAAAAATCCGAATTAGAATATTTTTCCTAGCGGATGCGCAGTGGCTTTCTGGACTAAGTGTAATGGCTTGATTACACGTAACGAGTACAGTGGCGAGATACAGTGGCTGTGGGTGAAAAAACGTGATATAATTCAGGAATTTTTGAAACCTATCAGGTGTTGTAAAGGGCGATGCCAGGAATAACTTCTACTAAAATGTAACCAAAAATATTGTGTGCTTTTTTTTATTGCGATTTTCATTTGTTAAATTTGCAATTTTTAATGATTTTTAATTTTGCAGCTTAGGATATTGATTTTAGAGAAAAACTTTTTAATAAAAAGTTGTAGTAAATTACTAAACCTACAATTTGAGGTATGGTATGTTTAATTTTGTTAATTGGTTATTGCAAAACAGCTTGCGAAAGGTCCAAAATGGCCGTTTTTTACAATTGCACTATTTATTGTACAAATAATTTTTTTTATTTTTTAAAGCTTTAAAATGAAGATCTTTCAATTCCAAACATAAAAAAAATTGTAAAGCCAGATTAACGAATTTGTTGCTTAGATATTATAAATTGTTTATCCCAAGAGGTAAAATGTCGAAGGCCATAACTTTTTGAAAAAAATCGTAGAGAGTTGGTGAAACATCCAATCTCCTTCTAAAGAGTTATATTTTTATATTCTGATGTAAATAAATGCGTAAAACATTTTTAAACCTCTAATTTTTGGGTTTGAAAATAAGGGGGCAAAATTCGTTATAAACATTTAGAGGTGAAGCGGCCCTGTACATCCTATGAGTTTTTAACTTACAGATTATTGTTGCTGAAGATGAAAAAAGATTTATAAAAAAATAAAAAAATTCTACGACCAACTGGAGCCGAGATAATTTTTGGGTTTGAAAATAAGGGGGCAAATTTCGTTATAAACATTTAGATCTGAAGCGGCCCTGTACATCCTATGAGTTTCTAACTTACAGATTATTGTTGCTGAAGACGAAACGAAGATTTATAAAAAAATAAAAATTTTCTACAACCAACTGAAGCCGAGATAATTGTTTTTTTTTCTTAAATCGTAGTGCCTTTAATCGCTCGGAAAATTTTTACGTAACTTGTATTAAATTTTGACAGAAAACATATTAATAATATTACCATTATAATATACAGTCTATTTACCACTGTATTTGTTTTTCTTGATAAACTTTTATATGTGAAATCCAAAACGAATAGTCACTACAAGAAGAAAAAGTTTTATATTGTATATTATAGTAAGAAGTAACATTATTATTATTATATTTATATAACAATGAAAAAATTAAAAATATAGTTATATATTTCATATATATGTATCATTTTTGTAATATCTATTATTTCTTCCGAAATGAAATTTCACATATAAAAGATTATCAATAAAAACAAATACATTGGTAAATAGACTGTATATTATAATGGTAATATTATTAAATTGTTTTCTGACCAAATTTAATACAAGTTACGTAAAAATTTTCCGAGCGCGCGGATTTGAAGCGAGCCGGGCGATTTGCAAAATTCGGCCGCTCGCAAATGCA